>NC_056741.1:1909315515-1909633015 GCF_019279795.1 Protopterus annectens | reverse complement strand
GTAGTATATTAAGCCAGGAACGTCATAGGTTCTAAATGCTCTGATGTGCATCTTACAACTATTGTTTTTACAACTTTTTTGATGTAACAATGGCCTGAACAAAAAATCCAGAATAAGGAAAGAAATTTAGTCCTACTTTTTTTCAAGAAAAATAAGCTGTTTATATGCTTAAAATTCAGATATGAAACAGTAGTTCTCCCGAAAAGAAACCATACAATATCCATTCAGTCCTGTCTGGGAATAATACCTCTCTTTCTGTCCCTCCAAAGAGATAGTTACCTTCTACATACCCTTCTGGTGTTATATTGGAATGAAAAAAAAATCCAAGTAGCTGAGAGTCTGGGAGAAGAAACCCAAGAACATGGATAAAACTCATAGCGAGACAGAGTACATTCAGACTCCACACAGAAGTAATCACAGCCAAAACTCAACCAGAGAACCAAGCACTATTAAAATGACACTATAACTCTATGTGGCACTGCCAGTGATCTTCTGCTATCAAATACATCCATCTCAGACCACCACAGACAGTCACTTTTTTAGTAGAATGCTGATGTGTGTTTGTGAGGGAAAGTGAAAACAGTTATGGCCCACTTGTAAGTTATAGATATACAGAAAATGATCTTCTCAGCTCACTGCTGTCAGAATACAGTATGCAATCCTCCATCCACAAACAAAACTGGATCATGGTCAAATGGGACCCAAGGCGGGGTACTTGACTGTCCCCCCAGCCATACCAATATGTCATTATTTGGCTGTCTCTCTTCAGTTACCATAAAACACTGTTCAAATATGTCAGCGTGCATACTATTTATTTTGTTTTTTTTTTTTTTTTTTTTTTTTTTTTTTTTTTTTACTTCTGCAATGAACACAGAGTTTTGGATTTAATTTAAAATTATTCAAAATTTAAAGCAAAAATAGTGACAGACATTTATGAAATTAGACTTAGCATAAGCAACAATAAACAATTCTTCCCTTGAAATTCACATTTATTGAAAATGCATCTGGCAATCCATTAAACTTTAAGACATGCTGGTACTCATAGTCCGACAGTATAAAGTGAAGCATTAGTTGTAGTCGATGTGAAGGGCGAAGGAATCCAAAGACAAATGCACAACAAATTTGCTAACAGCTTGCGACTTTTACTGGGGCAGACTAGGAACACTCTTTGGGCAAGTAACTTGCACAGGGTCTCACAGTAAACAAATAAATACTGAGGGAATTAAACCCTGCATTACAGAAGCAGCTCATACTGTACTCACCTGAACTACAGAAGGAGGAAACTGACGCGGAATAAGGTGAAGTCCCAAGACTGGAAAACTCCCTTATCAGCCTCAACAAAAAGTTGAGATTCCTCATCAAATCCCCTAAAGCTAGATAGGAAAACAGAATTGGAGCAGATAGTAAAGACAGCCACAAGACCTTCTATAGTTATGTAAAGAACCTCCACGGCAATAACCAGATTTGCTCTGAGCTACTACACAATGGTACCTCTTATACCAAGCTAACAGATATTCCCAATATACTGGCCAACAGATTCAGTGCCAACTTTTCCTCTCCCCCTCAAAGGACCAATCACAATACCAGTAGATTGCCAGGCACCCAGTATTACTGCTGCACAGGTTAAAACAGCACTGTCCAAGGCCAAGAATACAGCTTCTATGGGACCTGACAATATCCATGGCTGTGTTCTACATGAATGACAGCATGAACTGGCACCTCACCTGTGTGCCCTGTTCAATCACAGCCTCACCTCAGGCTTTGTCCCTACTGAATGACACACTGCTATAGTCATTCCTCTCCACAAAGGAGGAGTGACTACAGACCCTGGGAACTATCACCTCATTAGCTTGACAAGACTGATATGCAAAGCTATGGAACGGATCATCATGGACATAATAAACAAGGATATAGGGAATCTCCAAACTCTGGATCCCACACAGTTTGGATTTGTGAAGGGTAGATCATGCCTGCTCAACTTTGTCGACTTCTTTGAGTCAGTCACCAGAGCTGTGGATGAAGTCAAGGTGGTTCATACAGCCTGTCTTGATCTGGCCATATATCACTAGGTGGGTTGCAAACTGGCTCACAGATAGAACCCACAGTGTGAAAGTAGCTGACTCCAAGTCAGACTACCGACCAGTCACGAGTAGAGTCCCACAGGGATCGGTCTTGGGTCCTCTCCTGTTTGGTATCTTCTTCTCAGAAGTCCAGTCCAACATGAAGGGACTCTGGCTGACAAAGTTCGTAGACGATTGCAAGTTGTGCGCCATTATTAACTTCCCAAGTGATGGTGACATCCTACAGAAAGACCTCACTGAGACCAACGACTGGTATCAGAATCATGGCCTTAAGCTCAATGTCAAAAAATGTGTCGTCATCCCCTTTGGGAAAAACCCTTTCCCATGAACTACCACATCGATGGTAGTCCACTGAACACAGAAGGCGTTATAAGAGATCTGGGAACAAAGGTTGACAGCAACCTCTCTTTTGACCACCACACTGCCACTGTGATCAGAAAGTCCTTCTGTGTGGCACATCTCATTACTAAGGGTTTTGCATCCAGGAAGAAAGAGGTCATTGTCTCCCTCTACTCTTCCCTCATTAGGCCAATCATCAAGTACAATGCCCCATTTGGCATGTACCTCACTAGATACTTGCAACAACTGGAGAGGCCGCAAAAGTACCTCACAAAGAGGATCCTAGGCCTTAAGCACTTGTCCTATATGGACAGACTCAAAAAACTCCCAACTATTCTCTGTCTCATATCACCTACTTAGAGACAATCTCTGCTTGACTTATAAAGCCATGTCTGACCCAGCTCTGTTAGAAATGCTACATCTAAAGAAATGCCAATCCCTCCGCAACACATGCTCCAGAGACCTCAACCTCATTACCACAATCAACAGAACGTGCTGGAGGGACAGGTTCATAACCCATAGACTGCCCATGGTATGGAATTGACTTCCATACATGTCAAACAGAGCACCTCACTGGCCCTCTTCAAGAGAAATCTTGATGAGTGGATGGGAAAGAGAAAATTCACCCTGGGGTTCACTCCAGTGGCTCTACTTGACAGAGGCACTGGAAACTAAGGTCAGGTGGCACGATGCCAAGGTAATCCAATGGACTAGGCTCTAGCGCCATGAGCCTAGTACACACCTATGAACCTATAGGTTCATAGGTTCATAGGTTCATACTAGGCTATCTGCCCTAGGGCATTTATAAGCCTAGCCAGAGTGTGTTTGGTTTTCGCCACCCATTTTAAATTAATTTTGCTATGCCTTTTTTTGAGGTTAGTATACTGTGCTTCTGTCTAACAGTGACACAGAAGTGATAGCCGGGGTAAACCTACGATCTCCCATCCACTCATCAAGATTCCTCTTGAAGAGAGTCAGTGTGGGACTCTGCCTAACCTGGACTGGGATTTTATTCCAGAGTGAAGGGAGCCTCTGGGTTATGAATCTGTCCCTCCAGCATGTCCTATTTATTTCAAGTGCTGAGGTTCAAGTCTCTTGAGCGCGTAGCTCGATGGGATTTGGATTTTCTGAGGTGCAGCATGTCCATTAATTCCGGGTTGGACATGGCTTTATACGCCAGGCACAGATCGCCTCTGAGCAGGCGGTATGCCACTGAGTAGAGCTGGAGTTTCTTTAACCGGGCAGCATATGGCATCTGTTTGAGCCCTTTGATCCTCTTGGTGAGGTACTTTTGGGGCCTTTCCAGTTGCTGCAGGTGTCTGGTAAGGTACATCCCAAAAGGGGCATTGTACTCAATTATGGGCCTGATGAGGGATGAGTAAAGAGGCACAATGACCTCCCCTGATCTAGATGTGAATCCCTTCATGATTAGGTGGGCTATATAAAATGTTTTTCTAACCACTTTGGCCACGTGGTTGTCAAATGAGAGATTGCTATCAACTTGGGTCCCCAGGTCCCTAATGACGTCTTCTGTACTTAATGGATTACCACCTATGTGGTAATTTGTGGGCACTTTGTTTTTGCCAAAGGGGATGATTATACACTTTTTGACGTTTAGCTTGAGGCCATGGTTCTGGCACTGGTTGTCTGTTTCTATGAGGCCCTTTTGGAGGATGCTTGTGTCAGCTGGAGAGTTGATTATGGCGCCCAGTTTGCAGTCATCTGCGAACTTGGTCAGCCACAGTCCTTCCGTGTTGGCCTGTACCGCTGAGAAATATATACCGAACAAGAGAGGTCCCAGGACTGAGCCTTGTGGAATGCCACTTGTAACTGGTTTGGAGTCTGACATGGCTCCAGCAATTCTAACCATGTGGGTTCTGTCCTTGAGCCAGTTTGCAACCCATCTAGTGACATAGGGGTTTATATTTAAGCTGGTGAGCTTATCTATAATGCCCGAGTGGGGTATTGTATCGAAGGCTTTTGCAAGGTCCAGGTAGGCTGTGTGGACCACCTTCCCCTCGTCAATGGCCTTGGTGACTGTTTCAAAGAAATCAACCAGGTTTAAGAGGCAGGATCTGCCCTTAACAAAGCCAAACTGGGTAGGATCCAGTGTCTGTAGGTCCCCAATATCTTTATTTATGAGGTCCATGATGATCCTTTCCATAGCTTTGCAGACCAAGCTAGTCAGGCTTATGCGGCAATAGTTTCCAGGATCCGTTGAGGCACCACCTTTGTGGAGAGGGACCACTGTTGCTGTACGCCACTCTTTGGGTACATATCCTGTAGTAAGGCTAAGATTGAACAGTAGTTTTATGTTTGGGTTTAGCTCTTCTTGGAGTTCATGTAGGATGCAGCCCGGGACACCATCTGGTCCCATTGATGCTGTGTTTTTTGCTTTGGAGAGGGCGGCTCTTACCTGAGCATCTGAGATGTCAAAGGGGCAGCACACTGTTGGGATAGATATTTGCCCTTTGGTGAGGGGAGAAGTTTGCACTGAACCTGTCAGCTAGGATGTTGGCAATGTCTGTGGGCTCGGTGTATTTTTGTCATTTTGGACTAATTCTGAGCATATCTGGGAATTCCCACCCAGGTTCCTAACATAACTAAAGAAAGCCTTGTGATTATCCTTAGTGTCCTGTGCAATTTTTCTCTTGAAGCTGGCCTTAGACAATTTTATGAGTGCCCGTAGTTTTTTGCTAATACTGATCAGAGATGCCTTCCCTTTTTGGGATTTTGCTCTATCATGTAGTAGCTTCCTCCTTCTATTGTATAGTTTGTTTATGGCTGGGGTCCACCAGACAGGACGTCTGCCTTTGGAAGATTGGGTCTTGGTTTTATTTTGGATTGCATGATCCATGCATTCCTGAAGGCGTTCATAAAATGCGTTTATAAAGGATTCTGTGGTCTGGGCCGTATTTTCCGCAGGCCCGGGGGCTTTGAAGGATTCCGCCTCGGTTTTGAGGCGTGTGAAATTTGCTTTAGTGAAGTTTTTCACTGTGGTTTTCTGGGCAGGGGGTTGGGGTCGGGATGTGAATATCCAGTGAGATTAGTTTATGGTCTGATCTTACTAGTGAGGGATACACTTCTGGTCTGGAGCATAGTGTCCCCATGTTGGTGATGATCAGGTCCAGTATGTTTTCCCCTCTTGTGGGAGTGGTAACAAGTTGTTCCATAGCATTTGAGTTTATAAATTCTAGGAACCTTTGGGCTAGGGTGTTGGAGCTAGAGTAATGCTCCCAGTCTATATTTGGGTAGTTGAAGTCGCCCAATATAATGGTGTTTGGAGAGACCTTCATATTTTCTAGTATTCTCAGGAAGGCCGAGTGGGGTTCCTGTGTTTGGGAGGGTGGTCTGTAGCAGGCTATAAACTGGAAGGCAGTTTTACCCACTGTTAGTTGCACATGGATAGTCTCTGATGCTTCGTGCTGTGCCACCAACCTGGAGGTGTGGGTATCTTTGCCGAATATTGATACTCCCCCTCCTTTTGTGGTTTGGTCCAAGTTTTGGGGTTTTCGTGCTGTGCCACCAACCTGGAGGTGTGGGTATCTTTGCCGAATATTGATACTCCCCCTCCTTTTGTGGTTTGGTCCAAGTTTTGGGGCCGAAAAGCACGGTATGAGGTATAACCTGGTAGTGCTGGGGTGCTCTCGGGAGCCTTGAACCAGGTTTCTGTTACTGCACAGATATCGATGTTCTCCATGCTAAGGAGAGTTTTGAGTGCATGCATCTTGAGGTTTAGACTTCTGGCATTGAGTAGCATTACTCTCAGTTTCTTATCCCTTGTGATACCTATGGAGGTGGGTTTGTCTTTTGAGCTTTGGCTAAAAAAGACACTATGGGGGTAGCAAGAGCCTTTGCCAATATCCAAAAGCCCAGGGGTGACAGGTGCAAGCCGTCCCTAGCGAAGCATCGTGGCTTGTCGAGCATGTCATCCCTGGCTGACAGGCATTGGATCCCTTTTGGATGACACCAATACTTAAGCCAATTGTTGAAATTGATCATCTTGTCTTCATATTGTGGCATCATTCTTGGTGAGGGTAAGATGCTACTCAAGGTCAGGGTCATACTGGCCTGGGCTACATATTCAGAGAGCTCCTCTATGTCTCTTTTCATGTAGTCCAGGGAGGTACGTCTCAGGTCATTCACACCAGCATGGACAATGACTGAGTCATATTTGTACTTGCCTTGGAGTGACCTGAGTGCTTGTGTTATGTGGCGGATCCTAGCGCCCGACAGGCAGCTCACCGTGACCTTCTCCTTGTTCAGCCTGGTGAGCGGGACGTCAGTGTGCCTGACGATAGAGTCACCTATTACAAGTGCATCAGGTGTGTTGTTTAGCCTTAATGGCTGTGACTGTTCGGCACACTGGCTTTGTGAGCTATGTGTTGCACGTGTTTTGTTTTGGGGTAGCGGTTGCTTAGGTGTCTGCTTTGGAGGTCTCTGCTGCTTAGGCAGATTTTTATTTAGAGCCTCCGAGTATGTTTTTGTGTGTTTATGTGTTTTGTTTGTTGTTATGGTAGGTCTATGTGAGACTGGAATTGTAGTGAGTGTGGTTTCCTTCTCCTCCTGACTGGTTACGCCAGTACTGAGTTGAGAGAGCTTAGCCTCCAGTTTGGCTATATGGTTGCATCTCTCACATGTGTTGGAATTTGTTGGGAGGAGGAGAGGGTTGTCTGTGTACATGAGGCAGTTGTAACATTGCCTCAAGATTCCCAGATTCACCAGCTGGACCGGAGAGGAGATTGACAACTGACCTTTGGACATGCTAGAATAGTATTGGGAATTCCTTTATAATTGAAAAAAAGGGCCAATGGGGAACAAGGTACTCAAGGGAGTTTGTGAGGGTGTAGTGCTTTTAATTTTTAGAGCTGACTTATATAATTGCTTTAGTGAGCAAGTGCCAGGTAACTTAAATGCAATGTGTTACAGGTAACTTAAATGCAAAAACGACAAACAGTAACTTTCTTTCAAGTGAAACAAGGAAATAAGTACAGTAAGCAATGCAGATATCACTAGGGATCCACAGAAGTGCTAAAAGGCCGCGTTTTAGGTGGAATTAGCGTTTCAGGGAAATAAACAAACAACAAGCATACAAACAAAGCTAAATTCAGCAGGCCTGGATCTAGTCTATGCTACAGCAAACAAGGTGTACCAATTTCAGTAAGAAACAGTTAGAATATGCAGGCACTATAAGCCTGCTAAGTGTCAGATAGACTGCTGTAGCATAGCACAGTGTATTTCATACCAATGTGCCTGCAAAAAACAAGGTTAATTAAATATGTATTGACAAATAAAATATTAACTTTAAACCCATGGAACTGTCCAGTTTGTTCAAAGCCTGATAGTAAACACACTGTCAACAGTCAACAAAGCAAGGAAACCAATGATCATACCCAAAAACATGTATCGTATGGTGATTTTTCTTGTTTACTATAATGAGTTCCTTTAAACAATAACTAGGTTGCAGGAACCAAGTACGTATATACTCATACAAAACTATGAATTGCAGACACTTGTATGGCTGTACATGTCAGGTAACTGCATGAAAACAAGTGAATGAATACATTCATAAATAATAGGCCTGCTATGTATCGTATCCTTAATCCATACTGGAGGACAATCTGGGGGAATATTCAATCACCTGAAAGAATTTGTAATCATCTGAAGGGAATGGAACACACACACGCACATACAAAACATACACACAATCGCACACAGTTCATGCGCTCTTTGCTCTGCACACAGCTAGGTCCCATATTCCCATTTTTTTCCTCTCCTGTGCTCTCTTCCATGTAGTGCTAAACTCTCACTCACTCTGTCTCATAAAGCTAGAAAATCAGATTAAGATGCAATGTCCAATTCCCAGCTATGCACTCACCTGCTTAATAAATCTCTTGGGGTATTGTATTCTGTCTTGCACTGCTAAAAAATTAAACACATTGAAATGCAAGGTCTGATTCCTAGCTGTGTGATTGTCTACTTAATAATTCCCCTGTGGTGCTATGTTCAAAAGGTCCAAACTCCAGTTTCTGCCCCAGTTTATGCTGAAACAAATCAAATCTTTCATGCACTTCAGCACAGCAGAAGTGTTTCTGGGATGACACAGACGTGCTTCTCGCTGATGTTGCTGAAGTGGAAAATCTCCTGGGCTGATTCTTGAAGGTAGCAGAAGCAGAGCATTTTTTCTTTTTTCATTTTTAAGGCCAGGCTGAGCTCCCTGGCAGGTGCTGGACCCTAGGCAACTTTCTAGGTTGCCTTGTGCTGGATCCATCCCACCTACAAACATCTCAACCTCTTATCTCAAGTCAAAAATCAAGAATAAAGCATAGTGGACAAGGGACCAAAATCAGGGACAACTATTGCCATTATATACTTACAAATTTACTAGAATAACAGGCTTTGCATTAGCATGTATTTTTGTTGTAAAGGCTATTAAGTAAGAAACTGAAATATCTGTCATCATTTACTCATGGAAATCTTTGATTCACCCGATAAGTCACAAACTTACAATAGAACAAAATATGACACAAAAAGGAGGGACATCCTGCAAACTCGCAGAGATGGAGCAGTGGTGCAGCGGTTTGCATAGTCACCCCACAGCAAGAAGTTCTCTGGTTTGATTCTTGGCTGGGGTGCCTTCTGTGTGGAGTCTGGATGTCTTCCCTGTGTTATGTGGGTTTCCTCCAGGTGCTTTGGTTTCCTCCCACGTTACAAAGACATACATCTGGAGCATTTCTCCCTGGGCCTCTACTGAAAATTGTCTCATTGCAAGTTGGAGTTTCCCAGTAAAAAAATGTTAACAAAAGTTCAGAGTGTCTAATGACCCTCAGTTACAGTTTGTTTTATGACTTGTGTGTTTGCTTCAAATGAATGAAAGGGTTGGGAGGGTGGCCTAATGGTTAAGGTGTTTGCCTTACAAACACAAGGTCCAGGGTTTGAGTCTCACAAGGGATAATTGGCTAGGCTTAAAATGGCTCGCAAGGGCAGTTAGCTTAGTACTAACCTATGAACCAATATCTCTATGAACCAATAAATACAAGAATAACTATGATCTTAACTTTGTATTTGAAGTTCTTAACATGAAAGGCAGTTTGCCTTACTGCTCTGACTTTGGCTAGGAAATTATCTGAGTTGCAGACTCTCATGTTAACTAGGGTTGCCACCTTTTGTTGTGGCTAAAACTGGAGTAAGGCCACACCCCTCACATCGCCTGTAACACCGCCCATTCCCACACTCTGCCCTGCCCACGGTCTGCCTATTTTGTGACATCACTGTGAGATCACTTGACGGGGAACGCCCTCTTTTCTATTCCTGATGCCTGCTTTCAGACGATTTACTATGCTTTTCTGTAAAAAAGCATAGTAAATCAGCCAATTTAACAAACTTTGATAGTTTGTTTCATTTTTTGAAAGAAAATACTGGGGTTTGCACAGTGTTTTCCGGACTACCGAATAATCGATTTGATTTCCGGTTAGTCCAGAAAAAAAAATGGAGAGGTGGCAACCCTAATGGTAACACAGCTTTATCTTCCCTTTCATAGTGACAGGGTAACTTTAAGATTTAATCCCTCAGTCATGGCAAAGGCATTTTCAGAATTCACATTAAACTATTCTATTATTTACTCCCCTCTACAAGGTTTGATCTAACTCTACTTTTATTTTAACTTTTCCAACATGCCAACACAGATATTCATTTTGTATATAATGCATGTATATATAGTGTTTTGTCAGTCACTTTGTATGTAATGTCATTCATCTATTGTCTTTATACCCTCAAAGCAACTGTGATATTCACTTTGTGTACAATACATGTATATATTGCATTTTGACTTACACTTTCCACATAAAGTCATGCATCTTTTGTGATACTGAAATAGGTCCAATGGAATCAGTGCTGTACCCTGGTTAACAAATTCAAAAGTAAAATAAAAATAAAATATTCATCTCCCTTTGTTCTTTTCTGAACAAAAAATAAGGAAGAGAAAATTCTGCATACTCTAGATGCCCACAGGCAACTCAGATATTACATTGACAGGACAAAAGACGTGATCAGCTCTTTATTTCCTTTGAAGGTAAGGAGAAAAGACAACCAGTGCCAAAACCAACAATTTCAGGATGTTATCCCTTGTCATGCATATTTGTTATTTTCACCATGGAAAGTCCTTGCTTATGAGGTCAAATCCCATTGTACCAGAGATGTTTCTAATTCTAGAGCCTTTAGGAAAGGGATGGACTGTAGAAGTATTCTAGAGGCGGGAACTTGGTCATCTGTGCACTCCTTTACCAAACAGTATAAAACTGATTCCTTCTCTAGGGTATGAGCAGGATTTTTTAAGACTTTTCTCCAAACATTTACTATAATTTGACCCTCCTCCATAGCTATCCATGCTTTGGTAGCTATTCCATATAGCATAGACTACTGAATGATTGATCTAATAATAAGCATAGTAGTGTTGTGTAAGTAACCTTACCACAACAATTGATATTCAAACTGATCACAGTTGCAGTACTCACACCCTCCATTCTTCCCATTCACTTTGTTTTTGTTTGGTTTCCAACTGCATCTTATTTTTCTGTCTTTTGGCCAGAAGGGGGTTTTACTGATCCTTGTTTTCCCCGTGTTCCCCTAGAATGTAAGTACTCAGTTTTAAACTCAAAGCCTCTCTTATGTGAGGCAAAACAACTCTGAATTATGGCTCCCATCCATCTGCCTTTATACTAGCACACCCTCGTGCTCCTTTAGACATACAGTGCATGTGGAAGAAGCACCCAAAAGCTTTTAAATACTGGCTGGATATCGAATCCTTGGCAGGATACATCCCTTATAGCTTCAGCAACAGTGATCTATTTGAACAACTATTTTATGGTAATTTTAATTATGCAGCTGTACTTTCCTACCCATTTTCTTTAACGTATAAATAATGCACTTGTAACCTTCCAAACATTGGTCTTCATAGGAAGGGTCTTCATAGGAAACCATCTAAACATAAGATTTAGACATAGACATAGATATTGTCACGTTAATAGAAGAGAGGCTTTTAGCATTATGAACATCAATATGGATCCTATTATCTCACCACTCACTCTTAGCATCTCTCAAAGTCCTCAGGCTAATGTATTTATCCCTTCTCCTCATCCCCCACTCAAGACTTTACATCAGAATTCTACAGTGGACTCTGAGTGTATAATGGTCTGAGCTATCAGAAGTCATGTGTAGACCGAACTGTCTTTCTGCAGTTTGTAGAAATCACCTAATATGTTATATGGAAATTTCCACTGTCCCAGTGAGGAGACCACTGGGCCACAGTAACCATGAACACCTCCCCACTGGATTGATGGAGTATTTCAAGGGGAAAATGATCAAGAGACATGGAAGAATCTGGATGCCAACCATCACATAAATACCCTACACAAATTGAGCAGTTATCCGAGCACTGCAGTCCTTCCAAGACAGAAAAATTCTGGGTGCGATCTTGATTCATTCAGGCAACTTGTCAGAAGACTGGTACATCAACATACAGGGTGGAACCTAGTCTTATCCACCATGCGGTAGGGTTATGAGATTGTGGCAGTGGGCGATGTCTTCACAGTAGTTTCTGGTAGCAATGCAGATTTTTGCATGGATCAGATACATTGTGGAAAGGCTCAGCAGATCTGTTTGTATGAGTATTCCCAACTCAGCAGTAATACAGCAATTTTTTTTACTACTGTGGCCCATTCTTGCTGTGATCTGTTTACTTCCGTCACCAATACCAAATACAGCAGCTATTTTACCCTCAGCCTGCTGCAAGGATAGTCACCAAAGGATGCCCTGTTGTGTCAGTGGCCTATACCCCTACCTCCCATCAATTTTGAAATTGCTGCAGAACAGCCTCAGTTATTATAGCCTCTTTCTTGGTCAGGCAAAATTAGCTCATTTTGCCATGGCCACATCTCAAAAAACAGCCATAGCTTCTGGATCCACAGCTGAATCTCCTGTCTTGCCCATCCAGTGAACCTCATACAGACATTCAGGTCCTGGAGTTAACCGTATAGTTTCTCCAGTTCCAATAATGGCCACTAACCCCGCCCTCTCTGACAGAGTAATTCAGATTCTTTCAACCTCTCTAAAAGAGTCTACTCATAAACTCTACCAGAGCAAGTAGAACATATTTTCTATTTGGGCCTGTAATTAGGGTCTGGATCTCTTCCCCTCTCCGTTATATCAATTTTGCAGTTTCTTTCCTCCAAGGTTGACTCAGGTTCTAATTATTATCCTATAATCAAGGTATAACTTTCATACACCCAAACTATTAGTTAGCTTGAGCTGAGCTGACTAATAAGGCAGGTCTGGGTGCCAAGACATTCGGAACTTTTCTGCCATTGAAGAGTATACTCTTCAGCAGGCTTTCAAGGATTAATGGTCAGCTTGTACTGTTCCTTTGCTGGGCAGATTAGTTCCCTTTGGGAAATAAAATGTTACAGTATAAAATACCATTATTTGTTTATGAAAGTTATCTTTAAGTTAGGAGTATATGTTTTAACAGACTGTTACGAGACATAACTGTGACAGTTTAAAAGTTGCTTAAAGTAGTTGAATAACATTTTTTCTGTGGAGATGCCATGTTTGTTTTACTTTTTGGGACGGACAAAGTGTTGTAAAGTGCTTTTTACTGTGTTTTTGTGTGAAAACAGAGACTTTTAAGAGTCTTTAAATTTTTACCACTTTTCGTGCTTGTTTTCCTCAGGAAAATAGCACGATTTTTTGCTTAAACATGAAGCAAACTGTCAGTTGTGTCCCTTCAGTGGGCACTGTTGTTGGATGTGGGAGAATGAACAGGGATGACTTCCCTGTTTAGGCAGAATGCTGTGTCCATCCCTGTGGAAGCTGCTGCTGCCATTAATAACACTTTTAATTGTCACTTGACATTAATAATACTTTTTTTCCTGAAGAGACTCAAAATTCTGAATCCGGACATGAAGATGAAGGAAAAGATACAGGATTTTCTCCTCAGTTTTTTGATTCATACTTAGTGAAGTGCTCAGATTCTGATTCTCCCTGTAAGGGTTTCAGTTTCTCTGAGACTATTTGCAGAATGTGCCAGTATTTTCAGTGGGAGAACAATGAGGTTCTCCATGCTTCAGAAAATACTATGAGCTGTTACAGAACAAATTTCCAGAACCTTCACCTATTCCCCCAATTCTATCATTTCTGGAGGATGAGTATGTCACTGCCTGCAATTTACCAGATGGTCATCCTGTTATCCCTAAAAAGGCAGAGAGAATGTATAAAGTTCCTCAGTCTTTTAAGATTTTATACACTATTCCCAAACCTGACCAGCAGCAATAGTTTTAGTTAATCATACTGCTGCTAAACATTTGGTTAATTCCAATCCTACTCTTTCTCACAAGGATGGGAAGATTATTGATAAATATGGGAATAGTCTATGCTTCTGCAACTTTGATTTTCACAATTTTGAATGGTCAGGTTCATATTTTAAATTTTTTTCTGACTAATTATGAATGCATGAGGAATCCAGCAAACCAAAATACTGGTGCAAATCTTCTGGAAGGTAGAGGCAAAAAATGCACTAATAAAAAACAACAAATGGCTACCAACAACTAGACAGAAGTCACTTTAATAGACAAATGTTAAGCACCTTCGACTGAAAAGGTCTTCATCAGAACAAAGTATCAGCACAATAAAGCTAATTTAAATACTCTCAATTAAAATCACATGACACAACAGATCCAATAAAAAAATACTTGGTTTAAAACAAACTCACACTTTTTAAAGTTGAATTGGTGCTTTAAAATTATTTTGATGTTGCTGTTCAAATCTGGTGGAGTGTAAGCATTAAACATAATCTGCCACTTGACTTCATTGAAATCAAGTTCATCCTCTCTGTCTCCATTAAAATATTTAGATATATAATCAATGACTGTAAAAAGGAACTTTTTACAACCATGACATTCTGCTGAGTGTTTGGTTAAAGCATTGTCATAATTCTTAGTTTTTAACTGCATAGTGGTGCTCATAGTCTCGCATTCTAAGCTCTCTTACAGTTTTTCCAATGTGATATGATTGGCATGAACTCCAATCAGCCAAATAAACTACACATCTAGAAGCACAAATAAAAAAGCCAGGTACACTGTAGGTTCTATCCGCCTCACAATATGTGAAATATGGACTTTCAGAAATGTACCTGCACATGGCACAACCCATACATTTGAAAGTACTGATTGCCCCCAGCTGGAAATGGAGGAATCTTCTTGAATGCGTCTCTATCTTCACATGATCATAGGCATCCTGGAGATCTATGGAGTACATCCAATCATCCTTCATCAGTATGGAAAAAAATGGACTGAATTGTGCCCATCTGTAATTTTGTCTGTTTTACAAACAGATTTAGGTGACTTAGATCCAAAATGGGATCTGAGGATCCCTGTTTTCTTGGGTACTAAAAAGAACATTGAATAAAGTCCGGACTCTAATTGGTCTTTGTTGACCAGTTGGATGACTCTTTCTTTACAGATTTGAAACTTCTGTTGCTGTGAGTTCCCACACACTGGGTGGGACATTGCAAAGTTTCTTCTTTTTTATTGGAGGAAGGAAAAAGAGAATTGGATAGCCTCTGGAAATTATGTTTAGCACTCAAGAATCTGTTCTTATATTATGCCAGCCTTGTGGGTACAGGGATACCCCCCCCCCCCTCACCAACTGCCTCCAGAGTGCAGCAATAAGGCAACCCTTTAGAAGCACTGATAGGGTTTCTCAGAGAACGGACTTCTGAAAGCCTAATCTTCTGGGCCTCCTCTGCCATGAAGGCATTGTCTATTATTAGAGGTCCCTCATCTGCTACAAGGAGATCTGTCTCCATAGGAGTCATGAGAAGACCCTTGTGACTTCTGAAACCACATTTTTCTGCCACCACTTTTGAGGTGTAGAAAAATGGATCCACAGGGCAGAGAAGGTCTTCCCATCTTGTTCACTCCTAGTCTGGGTTTCTTTAAAATCGAGGCCAAATAAGATAGACCCATCAAAGAGAGCATTGATGAGTGATGATTTAAAAGGCTCCACAAAGTCATAGAGGTGCATCCAGACATGTCATCTCACAAATTATTCCTGAACCTGCAGTTCTCAAAACACTTTCGGAAGCATGGAAAAAAAGCCTCATAGAGGCATTCAGTAGGGACTGTAGGTTGCATAGGAATGGCCTTCTTGTCCTCTTCAGAGACAGGCTGAGAGAGGGCATTGAAAATTCTTTGATCAAGTCACTCTGAAATCTTATGACATGTGCCAAATAATTTAGCAACCTGAGGGCAAAGGTCACTGATGCATACTTGCACTTCCCAAACCTGTCTTTGGGAATGCCTATGATCATGTGACGATAGAGAAGCATTCAAGAAGATTCCTCCATTTCCAGCTGGGGGCAATCACTATCAATTCAGAACTCTGCCTTTTGTTCTCACCACAGCATCAAGATAATGGCAGTGGCGGCAGTGCATCTTCACTTGTGAGGGATCCAAGTTTTCTCTTATCTCAGTGATTAGCTCCTAACTGCTACCTCCAGGGATCTATTATTAAAACATCTGGACCTACTGCTCCATCTAATGCAAGACTTAGGGATTGCAGTAAACCTACCAAAAGTCACCTTACCCCAATGCAACAGACAGGACTTATCAGATGTCATTTAGATTCAGTTCTGCAGATTGCCAGACTTCCTCAAACCAGAGTGCTCTGCATATGTCTCATAGCTACACAAGTATTCCATCTCCCTTCCTTTCCAGCAAGGTAGCCAGATTTTACAGGAAAGTACTTCAATGGACCCTAGCTGTTAAATGGTCTCAAAATGTTTATCTGTTGTATACAAAATTTCAAATCACTCAGATCTGCAGATAACACATCTCCTGGTGAATAAAATCTCCTTCAGAACAGAAGGACGTCTATTCCAAATGGATCCACCTGTGGCTATAGTAACCAAGGATGCCTCCCTTCTATGGTGGGAGGATGTCCAAGGCACTTGGTCACATTCAGAGGTCAATCTTTGCATCACTATCTTGGAGATGGGGGAAATCCTTCTAGCACTGCAGGCATTTCATGATGTCCTCCTCAATGGTGTAATTTTCATATAGTCAGACAACATGTGGGTAGTCTGGTACATCAACAAACAGGAAGGAACATGATCCTGTCCCCTATGTTGAAAGACCATGAGAGTTTGACAATGGGCGATGTCTTCCCATCGCTTTCTGATAACAGCACCTATAACGGGGACATCCAATGTACTAGTGGACTAACTGAGTGGAGCTATATTAATATCTTGCAAGCGTTTCATCAATCTAACAGCGACAATGTCATCGGGGCCAACCTTGCTGTGATTTCTTCACTTCTTACCTAAACAGCAAGTGCAGCAGTTACTTTGCCCTGTTCCCTCCACAGGGACAATCACCATGGGATGCTTTTGTCCACAATTGACTCCCACGTCTCTTCTATGCCTTTCCTCATTTCCTTTCATGAACAAACTCATTTAGAAAACAAGAAATGTGCAAGGCAAGTGTGATCCTTATTACTTCCTTCTGGCCCTGAACAAAGTAGTTTCCCTTCATGTAGCCTCTACTAGTAAATCCAACATGCATGTTGGATCAGTAGCCAAACCTAGTAGCAAACCCATCCAGATTGCCTCCTCCAGACCAGAGATCTATGAAAGTGACTGGTGGTTCCTCCACTTCTAAATTTAGCCAGACTTGTCAGGCTTCCATCTTCAGTTGTTCAGATCATTTCAGCCTCTCAAAAGCAATTTGCTAAGAATACCTGCCATAGGCCTATCTTGGATGTAGGTGAAAGCGCTTAATCGTTTGTGTGCAATAAATGGTTTTTAACTGAGTCTTTAACTCTTTTGTGCATGGATCAACGTGTCAGCTTGGAATCATCACAGTTTATGCATCTGGCGTTCAGCAGTAGGTATTAACGCCTTGTGGTTCTGCTGCCATAGGAAGTGGAGAAGTTTTTCCATTTGTAATATGTCAAAAGATTTAGACCCTTTTTCAGCTCCCATTCCTTCCATTTTAGAATTCTTGTCTGAACTTCACAGCGGCTGTAGTTATTCCAATATCAAAATGCAAATGGCCACAATCTCAAATCCCCACATAGGGCAGAATGACAATTCCCTAGCTTCCTTAAAAATCTCTAGAGCCTTTCTGAAAGGAATTTTTCTGCTACGACCACCTATCAGAGTCCTAGAACCTCCATAGGATATCACTGTCATGCTATAGGCAATAACTCAACTCTCTTTTGAACCAGCAGCATCGGCTGATTTGAAGTTCCTCTCTTAGAAAACAATTTTTTTGGTGGCTGTTACATCAGCTAGAAGGCTTTCAGAGTTACAGGTAGCTTCTTGCAAACCTCCCTATCTGTTATTTCATAAAGGCAAGAGTTTCCTTGACAACTAACATGTCTTTCCTTCCTAAGGTGTCATCCGAGATTAACTTAAATCAGTCAGCAAATCTGCCATTCTTTTTCCCCAAATTCTCAAACAAAGGTTACCATATTTTACATATGCTGGATATTCATAATCAAAATCACAGGACCAAGCAATTCAGAAAACCTGACCAATTGTCCACTGCTTTTTCAAGACGTAGCTTAGGCAAAGCAGTTGCTAAGGTTACTCTCTCAAGATGGTTATCAGACTGCAGTTCTTTTGCATACAATAAAAGGGGCTGGTCCCTACAGTCTAACCCTAAAGCTTGCTCCATCCAGGCAATGGTCGTATCAACAGCCTTTAATAGTAGACTTCCTGTTAAAGGTTGTGCTGCAGCAACTTGGTCAGCAGTTCACACGTTTGTGTCTAATTACAAGCTGGATGTACGCTCCAGATCCCACTCTTCTTTTGGTTGCACTATTCTCAGGAATGTGAAGAAATGTGCACAGACTGGGATAAATATGCCATTGAAAAAGCAAAATCCAAATGTAAAACAAAACGACCAATGGAATAACAAAACCTGTTTTATTACCAAACAAATAAAATAGGTAAACGCTTTAACTTTTGCTTCATCAGACCATATACACAGGGAGAAGAGCAACCTTTACTTATAGGCAGTCCAATTACTAAGCAACCAAACACACGCTAAGAGTCACAGTTAATGGAAAAAGACATAATAAAACAACAGCTTGTATAAAATTGTATACGTATCTGCAGAAACTGCATACAGAAGAAATGCATACAAAGAGAAATTCAACATGCAGAAAAACATCGATGTCACAAAACAAACACACAGAGACAAAAATTAAAAACAAAAATAAGCAAAAAATATAAAAAAGTCTTTTAACGCCTAAGATTATGTCCTTTCAGAATGGGTCTAAGTGGGACTTTCTCGTTAAGCCCACTACCCTGATCAGCTCTCAGTCTTATCATCCATCTGACCTCCCTGGTTTCGGTTAGATTCCAGATGTCACCACTGCTAATGCTGGGATAAATTCTGTCAATAACCATGAACCTAAAGGTGTGTCTGTTGTTAGTATTGATTACATGTTTATCGAGGGCATTGGTGGTAGAGGCACAGCGTATGCAATATAAGTGTTCTCTAACTCTGTCCTTCAAGGTTCTATCAGTTTTCTCAACATAAAATGCTTTACAGAGTGTACAATAAGCAAGATAGATGGCATGTGTAGTCATACAGGTAGCCCCTATCCCAAAGCTAAACCTATGACTAGTGTCAGGGTGCTCAAAACATCTACTTCTGTCTGTGAAACTGCAAACGTTGGAATTACCACAGGGTGTCGTAGTCCCTTCAATCCCACTCACATCATGCTTGTAACTGTCTGGATAGCACAATAACCTCTTCAAGTTCTTCTTATTCTTGTAAAGGAATCTACGTGTGTTACCTACTATTCTTTTGATACTGGGGTCAGTGGTTAACAAGCCTCACTGTTTCCTAATGATGTTCATAGTAATTCTGGAATCTGTGATATAGCTAAGTGGAACAGAAATGCTGGCAGGTACAAGAGGTAATGGACATGCATTTTCCCCATCCTGTTCAGAAAAATATGGTTTTGCTATGTTAGCCCTAAGGGGGAATGGTGGTTAGTACAGCATCAACCTCTCCTTCCTTATAACCTCTATCCCTTAGCCTACCCCTTAGCTGAGTAAGTTCCCAATTTAAACCTTCTTCTGCCCCATTTATTCTAGAGGCTCGAAGTCCCTGTCCCTTCACTATGTTTTTAAACACATGAAGAGGGTGCATACTGTGTCTGTGGAGCAAAAAGCTCCTATAACACGGCTTTCTATAAATTCCTGTGCACAATGACCCATCTGCTTGTCTGTTTATAAGTATATCTTGGAATTCAATCCATGTTTCTGAATATATCAAAGAAAACATCAAAAAGTTGGTGGTCAGAGTTAGGTAATGACGGAACCCAATCAGGTCCTCAACTTCACCTGTCCAAATAAAAAACAAATCATCTACAAATCTACCATAAAATGGAATATAGGTGATACACCTAGATTTGTTTACAAGAACAAGAAGAACTTGAAGAGGTTGTTGTGCTATCCAGACAGTTACAAGCATGATGTGAGTGAGATTGAAGGGACTACAACACCCTGTGGTAATTGCAACTTTTGCAGTTTCACAGACAGAAGTGGATGCTTTGAGCACCCTGACGCTAGTCTTGGGTTTAGTTTTAAGATAGGGGCTACTTGTATGACTACGCATGTCATCTATTTTGCTTATTGTCTGCTCTGCAAAGCATTTTATGTTGGGAAAACCGATAGAACCTTGAGGGATAGAATTAGAGAACACTTATATAGCATACACTGTGCCTCTACCACCAATGCCCTCTCTAAACATGTGATCAATACTAGCAACAGACACACCTTCAGGTTCATGGTTATTGACAGAATTTATCACAGCATTAGAGGTGGTGACATCTGGAATCTAACTGAAACCAGGCAGGTTAGATGGATGATAAGACAGACAGCTGATCAGGGTAGTGGGCTTAACGAGGAAGTCCCACTTAGACCCATTCTGAAGGGATGTAGTCTTAGGAGTTAAAAAACTTTTTTATATTTTTGGTTTATTCTTGTTATTATATTTTTGTCTTTATGTGTTTGTTTTATGACATTGACGTTTTTCTGCATGTTAAAGTTCTCTTTGTATGCATTTTTTCTGTATGCAGTTTCTGCAGATATGTATACAATTTTACACAAGCTGTTGTTTTGTTATGTCTTTCGCCTTTAACTGTGACCCTTAGCATGTGATTGGTTGCTTAGTAATTGGATTGCCTATAAGTAAAGGTTGCTCTTCTCTCTGTGTATATATATGGTCTGATGAAGCAAAAGTGAAAGAGCTTACCTATTTTATTTGTGTGGTAATAAAACAAGTTTTTATCTTCAGCTAGTGTGTTATTCCATTGGTCGTTTTGTTTTACATTTGGATTTTGCTTTTCCAACGGCATATTTATCCCAGTCTGTGCACATTTCTTCAGTTTCAACTCGTTTTTGTTTGCACGGCCTGTGAGCATAGCTGAAGGATTCACTGCTGGTGTAGATTTGAACTACAGCTCCCAGAATGCAATGCGAGGGTTTGACGAGTGGAATGATAAGCTAACACAATCCCTGGTGAGAAATGACAGCCCTCAGATGCTATCCAATGACAGTACTGATATGGAAATGAGTGGCAGGGCTAATTTAGATGTAGAGCAGTTTTTCAAGCCGTCAATGATCTTGTGCACAATATTTTAAAGCTTAAACGCCTCCAGACTCAAAGCCAGCATTTTGAGGCATGTTTGGACAAGAAAATCATACCTAGAGGCTTGAGAATGCTGAAAATGCCAACATATGGCAACCAGTTCCCTGAGCTGCTTTCGAAATGGTAGAAGATTAATTTGGAGATGAGCTACAGTTATTTAAAGTTACTAATTGACTTTTTTAAACCTGAGGAGAATGCATTAGGGCAGAGAATTAATACACAACAGACTGACTTGTATAAGTGTTTTCCAGAAAGTATGGTAAACTGCTCCATAGATAAACTTGTGGATACTGCACTTTTATATGAAAGGAAGTTGTTACAACCGAAATGTTTGAAAATGGATAGTGACACTAGAGACTTCAAATTGCACAATGTTTTCACTTGGCCCAGAAATAACAATGGTCAACGGAATGACTCACGTATAACCCCAGGGCATAGATATAAAAATAACAGGAATGCTGAGTCACGTACAGATGCAGCAGAGCACACAAATAGTAACAGCACTATACCTTCACCTAGCAGTTCTTTGAACCCTTGCAGTGCTATTCATCATAGAGAACTTGATGATATTGTAACTGAGAATTTTACTGAGCCTTGTCCAGGCATATCCAAGCCCAATGAAATTATTGGAGCAAATGGGTTACAGGGTGCAATAATCCTGGTCCTGGGGAATGATGTTCGGAGGAAAATTCCTAATAATCAGAACATTAGCTTGGATGGCAGAAATGCCGGGTCCAGCATCAACTCTATTTGCTTCCCTTTACCCATTGCCAAGGCACAACGGCCCAGTAGAGTCCAGTAACAGAGCAGAGGGAGAACAAAAAGGAAACTACCAGTAGAGCAGAGTATAAACCAGTCACTGAAAAAGATGTGGAGGGATACACTAACTTAAATTGTGGAATTTGTCTCAGAGATCCCTCACTCCCTTTGAGCTGAGTGCGCTGGGTAGGGTCTCTATTTTATACCCATGCAGTATGGTGACTTGATTGACAATTTTTCAGACATTAAAATGTTTGCAAGAAATGTGTCACTAAAGATACAGTTTGGTGACATGACCAGTATGAATTCTGTGAATATGAACATGTTTAAGAAACCTAGCTTATATATGCCTACCCCACACCCACTGTTGGAAGCCTTTGTTAAGCTTATTCAAAACGATTTGTATGAAGCTTTTAATAATAACAGAGGTAGCTATAGTAATAACTTAACTTCTGTGGAGAAATTGGCATTGAAAACACTGTGTGATGATGACACCATAGCCATCAGACCAGCCAACAAAGGTGGCTCCATTGTAGTTATGGATAGGCATGACTACTTTCGATCTATGAAAGATATGGACAGTGAACATTATAATGTTGTTACTAAATGTGATATACATTTTCTTAAACTGAGAATAGACAATATATTAATGGAATGCTTGAATGATAAAAAAATCAATTATGAACTGTTTAATTATTTTTTTAGGCATTGAGCCCCTGATTCCTGTTATACAGGGTTTGCCTAAAGTCCGCAAGGATAGCCTTAAACCACCAATGAGGCCAACTGTGGCTGGTCGGAATTGGTTACCAAACCCTTCTCCATTTTTGTAGAGAAATGCTTGTGTCCCATTCTGGTTAAGAATCAAATAGTGCTCAAGGATTCCAAACAATTCCTTAGGAACCTGTTTAACTTCATTAAGACACAGCCCTTTAGTAGAAGGTATTTTCTAGTGATGATAGAAGTACAGTCCCTCTTTACCATGATTCCTAACTGCACTGGGCTAGCATATGTTGAGAGGTATCTTAATAAGTACAGCAGTTATAACCAAGCCCTACTTGAGTTATCACAACTCAGTATGAGATTAGTCCAAGAGAACAATGTTTTTGTGTTTGATGGAATCTACTACCAACAAAGGGATGGTGTAGTGATGGGCACTTCCAGCGCCAACAGCTACACCAACATGGTTATGGCATGCTTGGAGGAGGAATGTCTTTTCCCCACCTCTGTCTTCCAACGATATATTCCATTTTACCGTAGATTTGTAAATGATTTGTTTTTTATTTGGACAGGTTGGGTTGAGGACCTGATTGAGTTCCATCATGACCTAAATCTAACCGTCAACTTTTTGAAGTTTTCTTTGATATATTCAGAGGCACATATTGAATTCCTAGATATACTTATCAACAGACAAACAGATGGGTCATTGTACACAGGAATTTATAGAAAGCCGTGTTATAGGAACTCTTTGCTCAACAGACTCAGTATGCACCCTCCTCATGTGTTGAGAAACATAGTGAAGGGACAGGGGCTTCAAGCCTCTAGATTAAATGGGGCAGAAAAAGGTTTCAATCTGAAATTTACTCGGCTAAAGGTAGGCTAAGGGATAAAGGTTATAAGGAAGGAGAGGTTGATGCGGTACTAACCACCATCCTCCCTTAGGGCCAACATAGCAAAACCATATTTTTCTGAACAGGATGGGGACAATGCACGTCCATTACCTGTTGTACCTGCCAGCATTTCTGTTCCACTTAGCTATACCACAGATTCCAGAATTACTATGAACATCATTAGGAAGCACTGGGGCTTGCTAGCTACTGATCCCAGTATCAAAAGAATAGTAGGTAACACACCTAGATTCGTTTACAGGAACAAGAAGAACTTGAAGAGGTTGTTGTGCTATCCAGACAGTTACAAGCATGATGTGAGTGAGATTGAAGGGACTACGACACCCTGTGGAAATTACAACTTTTGCAGTTTCATATACAGAAGTGGATGCTTTGAGCACCCTGACACTAGTCATAGGTTTAGTTTTAGGATAGGGGCTACCTGTAAGACTATGCATGTCATCTATCTTGCTTATTGCATGCTCTGCAAAGTATTTTATGTTGGGAAAACTGATAGAACCTTGAGGGATAGAATTAGGGAACACTTATATAGCATACGCTGTGCCTCTACCACCAATGCCCTCTCTAAACATGGGATCAATACTAACAACAGACACACCTTCGTGTGCATGGTTATTGACAGAATTTATCCCAGCATTAGCAGTGGTGACATCTGGAATCTAACCGAAACCAGGGAGGTTAGATGGATGATAAGACTGAGAGCTGATCAGGGTAGTGGGCTTAACGAGAAAGTCCCACTTAGACCCATTCTGAAGGGACGTAGTCTTAGGGGTTAAAAGACTTTTTTATATTTTTGCTTATTTTTGTTTTTAGATTTTTGTCTCTATGTGTTTGTTTTATGACACTGATGTTTTTCTGAATGTTGAATTTCTCTTTGTATGCATTTTTTCTGTATGCATTTTCTGCAGATATGTATACAGTTTTACACAAGCTGTGGTTTTATTATGTCTTTCTCCTTTAACTGTGACCCTTAGCATGTGATTGGTTGCTTAGTAATTGGATTACCTATAAGTAAAGGTTGCTCTTCTCTCTGTGTATATGGTCTGATGAAGCAAAAGTGAAAGAGCTTACCTATTTTATTTGTTTGGTAACAAAACAAGTTTTTATCTTCAGCTAGTGTGTTATTCCATTGTTCATTTGTTTTACATTCTCAGGAATGTCTTTCCTTGATATCACTAGGAGCAACAGCTTGGGAATGTATCACATGGTCGAATTTAACAACAGACAACATTGGATACGAAAGTTATGTACTCACCATAACAATAGATCCATGTTGTCTTGTCTGAATTTCATCCATTTCAGTCTCTCTCCTTCCAGCCTCCTTCCAAAGTGACTGAAATGGGCTTCTGGTGACCAAGTAGTTTTCTCATAAACTCTGTCTGTGTGCAGTCCTAACTGACTGCCTTCCAGTTCTATTTTTTCTCCTGTATGCTAGCTTTAGTCTTAAATGTAATCACTATAGATTACTTTTGGGGGGCAAACTTGATCTGAGGTACTAAGGTAGAGGGAATTCTGGGTAGCGGAGGACTCATAGCCGTGGATCTGAGAAACTTCAGATTTGGTGCTGCAGTCGGAGGGAATTCTGGGTAGCGGAGGACTCATAGCCGTGGATCTGAGAAACTTCAGATTTGGTGCTGCAGTCGGAGGGAATTCTGGGTAGCAGAGGACTCATAGCCATGGATCTGAGAAACTTCAGATTTGGTGCTGCAATCGGAACCAATTGAATCTGGCAACTTATGTATTGAAACGAATGAAAATTAGACAACATGGATCAATTGTTATGTTGAGTACATAACTTTTTTTTCTCTTCCCTCGGGAAATGTCCAGGACTCATTACCCGATCTGTTCATCTCTTGCTGGATCTATTTACAAGGGACAAGGGGTCACTGATGCATCCCAATCAACAGGTCCTAAAGCACGAAGTGAGGACAACAGGATTTTAATTTCTTTCATGCACCAGTTGGTGCAAATTTTTAAAGAGGCTAGAAAACCTAACACCAGAAAATCTTATATAACTGGATAAAAAAGGTTTTCTGTCTGATGTCAAGATAGAGGACAGGACTCCAGTATATCAGGGACACCCCTGGTCAGTCAATATCTCTGAGTTATTTACATATAGCTTATTGTGCATTTCTCAAAATATATCTTTCAGCTATTTTTGCTTGTTTGTCATTGAATCCTCTTTTATGAAACTCTAATCAGGTCAGGTTGTTTCTCAAGGGAGTTCTGCACATTACACCTCCAAGGAAACAATGACCCCCTCTTTGGGACTTGAATTATATGTTAGAAATGCTAACTCATTATCCTATTGGACCAGCTGCTAATTTCTCTTTGATATTTGTTACCTAGAAAACTGTCTCATTATTAGTCTTAACCTCAGCTAGAAAAGTTTCTGAGTCACAGGTCCTTTTGTTCATTCATTTTTAATTGGCTTTTCTTTTCGTAAGGATAAATTTAGCCTTCAAACCATTCCTTCTTTTATGCCTAAAGTGGCTTATGAATTCCCTCTTAATCAGTGTATTCCACTACCTGCTTTCTTTTCAAACCCTTAAAACAAAGTAAAAATAATTTTTCACTCTTTAGAGGTTAATAATCAGCTTGGGTTATACTTAGAAAAGGAAAAACTGACATTAGAAAACCGGCCAATTGTTTGTGTCTTTTGCTGGAAAGAAAACCAGCTTACCAATGTCTAAGCAAACTATTTTCAAATAGATCTGCAATGCAATTCTGTTCTGTTATACAAATCTTGGCAAACAACTTCCAGAGCACTAAAAGCACACTCGGCAAAGGCAGTAACTAATTCATGGTCTGCTAGTGGTAGGCACTAACACCACTCATGACACAACCCCTTAGTTCATATCTTTATCAAACATTGCAAACTGGATGTTCGGTCTAGATTAAGAACTGGATTTGCTAAGGCTATCCTTTATGGAACCTTAAATTCAGAGGGAGATCCTCCCCATTCATCCACCCAATTAGATTAAGTTGTGGGAGTCATCCCAGATGTTAGGAATACAGCAACAGTGCGCTAATAAAGAATACAGTACAATTGTGTAGGCACCTTGCCATAATGGTAGATGCTGTAATATATCATTGTTGCAGTACCTGTATCCTCCCTTCATCCCCTCTTGCAGTATACATTGTAAGTTTTACCTTGTGGCTAAGACTGTGTATCCAAATTTGACATTGTTCCTTCCTTCATCATAAAATTCATATGTTCTTTATATATATATATATATATATATATATATATATATATATATATATATATAGTTACCTATCAAAACATCTACTCTTCATAACATCTAAACTCAAAACATCAAGACCATAACATCTAAACTTCAAAACATCTAAAACTCATAACATCGAATCTCAAAACATTGAAAACTACAAAGCAACTATAAATAACATCCCACAGAGTTTTTACTATGTTTATGCAGGGGGGCAAGCCCCCTTGCACCCCCCCTGTAAATTAAATATGCCAACTCCAAGGTCGCACTACAGTGGGGGGAAAAAGTTAATTTCCTAACCTCACTGTAGTGCGACCTTGGAGTTGGTATATTTAATTTACAGGGGGTTATGGGGGGCAGAACCCCCCACTTGGGGGTGCAGGGGGGGCTTGCCCCCCTGCATAAATGAAGCAAACAGTGTATGGGATGTTATTTATAGTTGCTTTGTTGTTTTCAATGTTTTGAGATTCGATGTTATGAGTTTTAGATGTTTTAAAGTTTAGATGTTATGGTCTTGATGTTTTGAGCTTAGATGTTATGAAGAGTAGATGTTTTGATAGGTAACTATATATATATATATATATATATATATATATACATATATATATATATATATATATATATATACATATTTATATATTCATATTTATATATATATATATCTATATATATATATATATATATATATATATATATATATATATATATATATATACATACATATATATATATATATATATATATATATATATAGATATATGGATCCCCTACACTACACCGACACACCACAAACCCGACAGCCAAAATGCCGACACCAAAACACTGAAATCACACAAAACCGACAGTCCACATTACCGAAAACCATAACACCAACTCACAACACACACACAACACAAGCACACCAAAAACCTTACAAATCTACACTAAGCCTTACATACACAACTATATATGCACTGACCTTAACCCAAACCCTAACCATAAGGTCCGTCACACTTACCTTACCTGCACCCTAACCCTAAAGTCCATCACTATCGCACACTTACCTTACCCACACCCTAACCCTGAAGTCCGCCACTATCGCACACTTATCTTACCCGCACCCTAACCCTAAAGTCCATCAATAACGCACACTTACCTTACCCGCACCCTAACATCCATCACTATCGCATACTTACACAATCACGCTCATTTTGCATGTCTGTGTTTTCAGCTTCTGGATTTTGAACTGTCAGTTATATATGTTATCGGTCTTCCGGTGTCGGTGTTCTCGTCGTTGGCATTTCGGACTGTCGCTGTTCTCAGGTAGACCTATATATATATATATATATATATATATATATATATATATATTACACACACACATACATACTGTGTCTTTAGTGTCTTGATGTCATGGTTCTGACTTATTCTTATGTAGTTAATCTAATGCCCTACTTATTATGGCAAGAAAAAAGGCATGGACATGTATACCTCTTATACTAGCTTGCTAGTGCATTCCTAGTGTGAATGTACTTCTCATAAGGGAAGGATCCTGAACTTTAGAAGGTTGGCTTGGTGAACAAGACCTTTGATGTAAAACACATCACCGTCAGAAAAAAATAGTAGCTTTTATTACAACAAGAAGAGCTTTCGGCCAAACAACCTTCTTCAATGCTAACCATCATGCTACATTTTTTCATTCATTTAAAAGGAGCAAAGCAGATACAATGTGACTACAGCCATCCAATCACAAAGTACCCTTAATTAAGTACTCATAAATAAATTACATGAATACACTTCAAAATCTTATAAAATATTATAAATGATATTGTTGCATCCTAATAAGGGCAGGCTTAATACTAATTTTATTATTTATACCTGGTTCACTATCTGCACAGAGCCTAAGTATCCACTCATATTCTTTATTTTCTAAACAATTGTTTAAGTCCCCACCCCTCACATCTTTATATACATTCTCTATTACTCTAAAGGTAAAGTTGTAGTCTATTCCTTTATCTAAAATGTGCTTTCACAATGCATCCCTGTCATTTTTCCTTCTAATGTCAGATTTGTGTTCTATTATGCGGTCTTTTAACCTCCTTGTTGTTTTCCCTACATAAAATGATCTTCACTTTTTACAGGTGGCCAGATAGACCACATTAACACTATTGCAAGTTGCTACACAGGAAAAATTAAACTTCCAACCAGAAGTGTGATGTATAAATTCTTCACTATTCAGTTTTTCTGTATCTACACAATAGCTACATGCCATGCAAGTATAAGTCTCATATTTCTGCCCTATTTTATTTTTAGCTAAACTTTTAAAATCCTTATAACAGAGTTTTCTCTTCAAACTTTTTAGATTCTTATATGAAAAAAATGGTTTTGAATCTATTATATTATGTAGTTCAGGCAAAGCTAAGAGAATTACCCATTTTTTTCTAATATTTTCTGTAGTTCTTTTGTTCTTACATTATATGTAGTAACGTATCTAATCTTATTGTTTTCCAAAACTCTTTCTACTGTCTGTTTTCCTTGGCTAAAAATTGGATTTGCATCCTCACTTCTGGCCAGCTTTACCCTTTCAACCACTTCCATGACATCTTTATAGTTATGCCCACGACTGACAAACTCTTCTATCATGTTATTCAACTGATGTTCAAACATAGTCTCATCAGTATTCATCTTACTTACTCTATATATCTGGGCCTTTATTACTCCTCTAAAGACGTCGGGGGGGTGCATACTTTGCTGGTGCAGGTATCTTTTAGACTGTACTTCTTTCTTATGCACACTAGTGTGAATGATATTTTCCTTCCTTTTCAATAATACATCTAAAAATACCATGCTAGCAATAGAACAATTCATCTTAAAAACAAGAAATGTTGTAGTATTGTTTAGATTAGGCCACATATACTAACAATTCATCCATGTTTCCATTCCATATATAAAAAAAAATCATCTACAGATCTTGAGTAAGATTCAGTCTTCTTATTTAAAAATTTGCATCAATACTCATATACTTTTTCTCCCATTGATGAAGCACAAGGTTAGCATAGGTATTGGCCACGGGAGTAACATGGCCACACCTTGTTTACTGCAAGAACAGTTCCTCCTCAAAATAAAAAAACATTTTTTGTCACCACTATTTGTAGCATTGAACACATTTTTTTCCACATCTATTGCCATCATATCTGTCTCTGCAGTTAAAAATTCATGTATGGCTGAAATGCCATACTCATTCGGTATGATGGTAAACAATGACGTTATATCAAATGTTACAAACATATAGTGCAAATCTTTCACTTCTCTATTATCATGGCATGCTTTCAATTTTAACAAAAAGTCAGTAGTATCCTTAATTACTCCAGGACATAATTGTAAAAACTGTGAGAGACTCTTCTGCAAATATACTGACAAAGGTTCCGTGATCCAGCCTCCGCCTGAGATTATAGGTCTCATTGGAGGCTTATCAACAGATTTATGCACCTTTGGTTTCCCATAAATTCGGGGTATACGTGGTCATGGTACAGACAGATAATTAAACAGTTCCAAATCAATTTCACCACTTAATTACATCATAAATTATCATATTTATATCAAAAATGATTTTCCTAACATCATTAGCCATCACTTTTTTAAAAATTTTTACATCATTCAAAAAAGCATACATTGAGTCCACATATTCTTCCCGTTTCATTAGAACCACCACGCCCCCATTATCAGCCTGCTTTATAATTATATTCTCATTCCTTTCAAGTTCCTTCATAGTCTCATATTCATCATATATTAAATTATACCTTTATTGTTTTAGTTTCAATTCATATAAACGCCTAATATCTCTTTCACAAATATCACGAAAAGCAAAAACCACAGGATTACTGACAGGCACAAAAACACTTCTTTTTTTACATTACAAATTTATAGGTTCATCATTACTTTTAAATAGTATTCAGGTTAAGGTTTCTAGCAAAGATTTTTAAGTCAGTCAGTGCACTAAGTCGTCGCTAGTTTTAGGTATAAATTTAAGCCCCTTTTTCAATAATGAAATATAGTGTTCAGTTAGTTCAATGTCTGTCAAATTTAGAATACCTTCATGTATTTTTGCTGTCATCAGGCTAGTTTCTTTACTTGCCAAACTGGACTGTCCCCCTTTCGCTTCTGTCCATTTGGGGATTGTTTCTGCAACATACGACCTTTCATTAAGCCTTTATCCAAAACGTTAACCTTTTCTGGCCAGTTCAAATGGAATCGCATTTGCGATCCAGATTGAACTAAACGTAAAGTACTTTGTTCATTTATGGATTTATTACTCAATGTTGAAGCCCTTATCCATTCTGCGGTCTATATAGCTGCCATCTGGTTTGAACATACTTGCATAGATGCATTAGGAATGGAACTTGCCTCTTCATCAACTGTCAGATGAATCAATTGAGTCACTACCTTCTGGCTTGTAGGCATGGCTACACTTCCTTCCTGGAAGCTGTCAAGCCAGTCTAGCCAGCCTTTCCGTTCTAAAATAACTTTATTTTGCCTTTCATTTCTCGGTCATGAAAAGATATGGCCTTGTTTAAAGTCATTTATATCACGCAAAAGTTTGTTTCTTCCTAGCCTCCAGGCAATCATCAAGCATTTTCAGCCTATCTAACATTTTCTGGTATGTCTCTGCCATATCTGAAAATGGCTTAATGGAGTACTTAATTAAGGGTACTTTGTAATTGGATGGCTGTGGTCACATTGTATCTGCTTTGCTCCTTTTAAATGAATGAGAAAATGTAGTATAATGGTTAGCATTGAAGAAGGTTGTTTGACTGAAAGCTCTGCTTGTAATAAAAGCTACTAGTTTTTTCTGACAGTGATTTGTTTTACATCAGAAAATTGCTTTTCTTCACTTTATCTTGTATCAACGTGTAGTAAGTGAACTAGACCTTTGCAGGGAAAGTCAGAAATGTTAAGAACATGACAGTTATCTATTCAAATACCTGCCATTTGTAAGTTACCCATATTTTACTTATCCTCAAGAATGTTTGGAATGAATCTTTGTTTTCCCTGAAAACAGTGGTACCATTCCTACAATCAGTAATAAATACATTTGTCTGCTGGTTGGATGCAATCAGTCTATTTAGAAGAATACATTTGCTTCCTTCTCTTGTAACTCAGTAGTTGACAACGGACATCAGATTATGCTTGTGGATCCCATTTGAATGAGTACACTTAGCAGTAAAGTATCTTTACATCAATATGAGCAAAATTAAATCAATATACAGAGACTTAACAGCTAGTCATTTTCAGTACAATAGAGTAAGGTGGTGCACGAACAATTTTCTAAATGTGAATCACTGGGCTAGTCAGTTCAGAGTGTGTGTATCACCAGGGTTTATAGAAATATTTGACAGATTCTCTCAGTAAACAGATAAATATTTCTCACATAAGTAAACATGATCCTTTGATATGGGCTATGGTGGAAGTGCACTTATTTTTACACATCTTTGCAATCAGCTCCAGGGTTTTTGTTCATCCCTCAATCATGACACTATAGAAGATGGATGTTGTTTCCTTCCCATAGACTTTTTTGTTTATTCCTCCTCTTTGCTATTTGATTCGGAAAGTCTTCAGAACAATACAAAAGAATTCTAGTCTAATCCTCATAACTCATTCTTAGCCACATAGACCATATTTTTTTTTCTTATGATAAATTTAAACACTCCCTTCCATGGCTTCTACCTTTACATAAGTTTTTACTAATTCAGCATCTTGACAAAGAACTATACTTCAGTCTTAAAACACTGATTCATTCAGATTGGAAGGCAGAACTTTAACCATTCACAGTCATTCCTTTATAAGCTAAGTACTGGAAATTCTAAGTAAGCTAAAATGGAAAATATTTTTTCTTGGGCCTCCTACATAAGATTAGATCCCACGAATTGTCCAGTTCCAAACAGATAATTTAATTCTTTCTGCCCAGCTTGGTGCATTTATCTATCAAAGATCAAGTTTCTATGTCTGCTTGTGTTCCAATTTTACCACAGACAGCAACAAACCCATCTGTTAAGGCTTTCCTTAAGGGTGTTCTTTAAGACCTCCAACAAACCATAATTCTCCTTCTTGACATTTGAAATCATGCTGGAAAAGTTAGCCATCAATTTTTGAACCAACATATTCAGTGGACATTAAGTGCCTTTCCTGGAACCCTTTTTCTACGTGGAATATTTTCAGGCAGAGGGATTTCAGAGTTACAAGTTATGATGTGACAAAACAAATCACACTGTATTCCACAGTGAAAAGATGTAATAAAAGACTAATCCATCCTTCATGCACAAAGATCTCTCTGCTATCTCTCTTAAGAAGTCTTTTCAGCTTCTAGTTTACTGTCCAAATTTGTAAAATGAACTGGAGTATATTCTGACTACCATAGACGTGTACACGCAACTACAATACTAACACCAGAAAACTTTATTCCTTCAGTAAAACAGCTTTGCTTCCTTTAAGAAGGACAAAGAAGGTCTACCTGTGTACAAGCAACTACTTCAACAGTTTATTTTTTATCTGCCTAATATCTGTGAATGCAGCACAGTAAAGCCGCAGTGGTACAGCGGTAGCATTGTTGCCTCACAGCAAGAGGTTCTCCTGTTTGATTCTCAACTGGAGTGCCTTCTGTGTGGAGTTTGCATGTCCTCCCCGTGGTCGAGTGGCCTCCGAAAGACATGTGTGAATGGGCGTGCCTTCGCTGAAGGTTGGGCGTCTGGCTGGCAACTCGGCACCATAAAAAAAAAATCGACTGTCAATCATTAGCGGACCGGAGTTCCACTGTGGTGACCCCTAACTGGGAAAAGCTGAAAAGACAAATATCTGTGAATGCAGCACAGATAGTTGTCCACAGCACAATATACTACAAGTGAGAAGCTCAGACTTGAAGCAGAAAAGGTTTTGGAACAGTTGTGGTACAAGGGGATGCTATAGATGTCCACTCTCATGGGTTATAAAGTACTGCTTGGTATTTATAAACAAACATGATGATTTACTACTACTGCAGCTCTCCCAAAGAATATAATATGATTGTGTAAGAAGGTTCTGTACCTAAAACGTGCACCAGCACTGCGTTAGAAATCCTCATAACTGTTAAGCTGACAGTACCTGTTGTCTGCATTAACAGTACTATTTTAAAATTCTGAGGTTGTGCAACCTTGGCAGTATGAAATAAACATTCTTATCTCCACAGTTCCTAAATCTCACTGAAATTAATGCACACATACACACACACATACACACAAGTAATATGTGACAAAATTTAAAAGAATTATTTTTCCTGATTTGCTCAAACACGGTGCGATGTAAACCATGTATCCTGTATAGAATACTTGCATATGTCCTATGCAGCCCAACTGAAAAAACTCCGGCTGTACTCAGTGGCATATCGTTTGCTCAGAGGTGATCTCTGCCTGACTTACAAAGCCATGTCCAACTCAGAATTGATGGACATGCTCCACCTAAAGAAATCCAAGTCACTGTGAGCCATGCGCTCTAGTGAGCTAAACCTCGCCAGAACAATAAATAGAACATGTTGGAGGGATAGATTCCTGTCACAGAGACTCCCCATGCTTTTGAACAAAATTCCAAACTACATTAGGCAGAGCCCCTCACTAACTCTCTTCAAGAGAAACCTTGACGAGTGGATGGGTAACAGAAAATACACCCCTGGGATCACTTCATTGGCTCTGCTTGACAGAGGATCAGTTAATTAATCAATGGGGTGGCGATAGCCGATACACTCTGGCGAGGTTTATAAATGCTCTTGGGCAGATAGCCTAGTACCTACCTATGAACCTATAACTTTATATCTTCAAGGAGGAGTCACTATAACTGTAAAGCTTCCCTACTATCTTTCACGTGAACAAGATAATCATTCACAATTATTGCAGTTAGTGTTTTATGGTATTTACAAAATTATATACGTTTCTTAAGGTCATGGGTTTCTTTTTACATGTACTTTGCAGCTAAATGAGCTTTGGAGATTTGTCTACCACAGGCACACTTTTCCTGCACGGCTTCCAAGATTATAGAACTAAAGACAGTGCATGCCAACAATGGGTTTATATGGGGAGTCTTAGTGAAACCAGCCAGTACCTTCATAGGCACAAGGACATATTTAGTCATCACTGAGAAAATAGCTTTGGAAAACTGGCTGCAGTAAAGGAAATCCCATATTTAATGATTACTGTTAAACTGACTTTATGGCAAAGATCTGTTTTTATAGTAAGTATATGGCAGAAACATACTTTGTAAATAAGAAGCTGAATTGTGTTAAGTGTGGAGGAATTCAAAATACAGCGGAAGCTCATTTCAATATATTTTCATGTTGCAGTTTTATAAGTATACAGGTTTGGGAAAAGTAAAATTAAGAAAGTAATGTGTGACAGCCTTTTTATGCAGAATGGGTGGAAGTCCTTTTCATTTGCCAATGAAGTTATACTCCAACACCTCTGTAGTAGTCCAACTTTGAGGTCACATAGTGAGAAGGATAAGAATATTACAAGATTTTTATCATAGCAAAACATTTCCTTTATATTTCTTATACTCCTATGTTTTGCAGTCTTGGAGCTGGAATGGAAATATATTTGCATTTCTGTTTTCATTTTTGATCAGATAAGGTTTTGCATTATTTTGTAATAGTAATGCTTTCAGATCTTAAATTTAGTGCACATAATCTTGTCATATTTTTCTTAGTACTATACAGTATTCAACATTACAAAGAGTTGATCCAGTGTTGTCTAAGCCGTCTGGTCTCTCCCTGTTGGTTATCATTTATGACTCAGATCTGAAGCCAGCCATATTCAGAATCTTCAGACTCAGGGCCTCCTTTATTCATAAGCTTCTACTGTAGCACACTCTCCTTAGATCTTGTTTACCACCACTGTCATTGGATCATGAACAAGAAGCTCAGCCTTGGTGTATCCTTTGGATATAACTAATGTTCATTTTTCAACCACTTGTTTTATAAAGGGTTGCCTCATGCCTGTGTCTTCCTCAGCCTCTTCTCTGTCTTTCTCTGAGTAAGACGTCTGATAAGGTGGGAGGAGGAGTGCTCTAAAGTGAAGGATTCCAAGACCCATGAAAAGGAGTAGGAGGGTAGCAAATGACCATTTTCATTTTCAGAGGACATGCCAGAGCCAAAAGTTCACCGAAGTACAGCCCCTCTGGCTCAAACTCCTTTGGGTCCCTTGGTGCTGAATTGGCTCTGATCCCCGGTTCTTATTTTGGAGTCTTCTAAGTCATTAACCTTTAACATTCCTAGCTCCTTTCTGTCTAAGGACCTGAAGGCTTCCTATAGCAAACTACATTCCCTTTTCTGCTCCATATCTCCCACAGAGTTGACCCCAAAGTCATTTCCTTCTCCTTCTTGAATCTGATAGTCCCCCTTCTCAGATCCATACTTTGGGTCCAACATCGACAAAGAGGTCATCAAAGCAACCTTCAGTGGCTTCTTCCTTTAAGTCCACCAGGTTGGTCAGGAGCCACAAACCGTCAGTTCTGGATCAACCAACAAGGTCTAGCAAGCTCATATTCAATTAGATATTGTCCTTGCCTCCTCAGCCCTGAAGCCTGAGGTTTTGGCTCCTACCTTTGCTCTACCTCTTTCAGTTCCTTCAGTTCAGGGGAGGTTGTTGGCTCTGACTGTACTGCCTTTCCGTCTGCTAGTGTTGACAGCTTGGCCTTTTCAGGTGCTGATACCATCCTTGGCATTCTCAACTACAGTGTTGTCAGAGCTGAGTTGTGGGAACTGGTGCCCCCAGGTTAGGTTTGACCTTCCAGATCTTGGAGGCATCCTTGCCCTTGGGTTCTTCGGCTTCTGAGAGTTTGGCTCTAGTCCCGGCCTTGGCACCAATCAAGTCAGCACTGGGCACCAGCCTCTCCCTAGGATCCCTGGATCTGAGAAGAGCTGGGTCCAGTCATCCAGCTTCAGGCCTTCACATTGTAGAGAGGATCCTCTCCTGTTTGGAAAAGGAGGCTTCAGCAGTGTCTTTGAATCTGCTCCAGTCTGTCTGGTCTATGCCTGTGGATTCACATTAGTCATCTCCAGAACAGCCTGCGCTGTTAGGTCCCCAGGTTTTCCTGCACTCAGGGACCCTGCTACTTTCATGTCTTCTCCCATTTCCCTGTCCCTGGAGGGGCATGGAAAGAGCAAGTGCAGGAATAAGCACTTGGATTCCCCTGAGGAATCCCTCATCAAGGACACTGACCTTAATGAAAACGAAGAGGAGTGCTGTCCCAAATTCCCCAACAGTGGCTCATCTTTGGTTATTTGATGGAATTATTGAGACAGTGTGGAGGTTGGATAACCAAAGCCCTTTCCCCAAAGGAGTGAGCATTCACGGAAGCCTTCAGTGCAGACCCATCCACATCCTGCGTGGTACCCCTTCTGGATGCTCTTATAGAATTGGTGTATCGAAGGGATAGGGGAGAATCTGACATGGTGGAACAAATACCCAAAAAACTGACAAGATTTTGTCCCCTCCTACAGACAAACCCCACTGGAGTAAGTTTCCAGCTGTATATGCCATTGTAATTGTAGCAGCCACTGAAAAGGACATTTCCAATGATAGTTCCATAGTCTGCCCAATAGGGAGTCTAGGGTCCTGGACCATTTGGGATAGTGCATCTATACTTAACCACTTTTATTCTGCCTGTGCTTAATTACCTTGCCCATTTGACAAGTCTTTGATGAGACCTTATAGCTGAAGTGTCAACGTTTGTCAAGAGTCAGCAGCCTCCAGAGGCTCAGAAGTTGCTGGGGGCTCAGCTGTATACTATGCAGTCCATAGCTAACATCTCCATGAAGCTATTGTCCAGTCCAGCTGATGGGATGTCATATGCAGCAGGCACTGGCATTGTTATGCGTCATGATACTTGGATGCACTTGTGCAGTTTTGCAGACTGTTTCCTTTTTGGCCCAAAGATCAAGGATGCTTTTACTAGGAGGAAAAAGAATGGAAAGGCACTGTCTGCTGTCAGAATTCATTTCTTGACCCTTAACAGTCTTCCTCCAGGATCCAGAAGGGCAGAAAGTGTCTCTTTTTTTCCAAAGTGCACCAACCTATCCAGGATGCTCATAGTGAAGGATCCCCCCTGCAACAGAAGGGGTTATCATAACAGATGCTGCTCATGGGGCAAGGGCATTCCACAGAACCAGGGCTTCCACAGGGCTTTCTCCAGGAGTGTTATAGTGCCCCCTGCAGGGACGCCTGACTGAAGCTCTCTGGAGGGAGTCAGAGGTCACTTGGCTCTTCATCTAAAAGCTTGTAAAACCATCACCTCAGATAAATGGATGTTGAGAGATGTATCCAGAAGTTATACCATTCCCTTTTTTTTCTCCCCAAAAGTTTCACAAAAATGCCTCTTGTACATTCCACCCCACCAGAGAAAGGATGCAGCAGTAGGAGATTCAAAAACTGCTAGTCAACTGAGTCATCCAAGAGGTCCCACCAGACAATTCCAGATTCTTTTTGGTTCCCAGAAAAACAAGGCTCTCAGACCCATTCGGAATCTCAAAACATTGAACTTTTTGTCAAACAGACCAAATTCTGGATGGTCACAGTGCAGTCCATTCTACCTCTTCTGAGGAAGGATGACTGGATGTGCTCTGTCTGTCTCAAGGATGTCTCTTATCACATCAAGATAAACAGGCACTGCAGGAGATTTCTGCACTTTTGACTGGGAACTCATTATCAGTTTCAAGCTCTGCCATTTGTTCTCACCACAGCTCCGTGGATGCTCACCAAATGCATGGTACTAGTGGCAGCCTGGCCCAGGATGCAGGGTTACCTCACCTGGATAATTGGTTCTTGAGCACTCCCATGAAGGCATCCCTCATCAAAGCCCTAAATTCCTTACTCCAGCTGTGTGTCCTCAGCATCACAGTGAATCACAAAAAGCTCAGCCTGGATCAAGTGCAAGTGCTAGAATTTATCAAGTGTCATTTGGATAAGGTCACTCAGACAGACAAGCTGCCATTATCAAGGCTGAATTCACTTTATTTACAGGCTTCTCACATTCTGCAGGTTCCAAAGTCATTTACTGCTTCAGTGCTTTATCTCCTTTGGAACATGGCAGCGTTTATTTGTCTCATATGTCTTGTGAGATTCCATATGACAGTTTTACAGTGCCCTCTTGCAGTTCAGTGGTCCTAGCTGGCTCACCCTATAGATTTTCCAGTGCTTCTTATAGGTGTTTGTCGCCAACACATTCTTTGGTGGTCAGTGTCCCTGTTGGTCATGGTGTAGCAACCCTTTTTTCTTCCCCATCCCCCGGCCATGGTAACTATGGACATTTCTGTTTTGAAATGTGGAGGTGGGCATTTCAAGTGGAAGAATGTCCAAGGTACCTGGTCAAGGAAGAAGGCCAATCTTCACATCAATATCTTAAAAATGAAAGTGACCACTTTCCATGGGGAAGGGGTGGGCCACAGAACCAAGGCTTCCACAGGACTCTATCTGGGAGGCCCTTCCAGTGCTCCTAGGGTCACTTGGCTATCCATCCAAAAGCTTGGGAAACCATTACCTCAGATGCATGGGTGTTGTGAGTCATATCCTGCGGTATTTCAGGTCTTCCTCTCCAAAGCTGTGAGATTGCTATACTGACTGATAACACATCAGTGGTGTGGTATCTGAACAAGCAAGGGAGAACTTGATCCTATCTCCTGTGTTGAAAGACCACGAGAGTTTTGCAATGGATGATGTCCTCTCAATGGTTTCTAATCAGAATACATATCTTGGGGATATTGAGCATCCTGGTTGACAGCTTTAGCAGGAACAATCTTCTGCCTCACAAGTGGTCCCTGAATCTCAAGGCAGCAGATCTGAATTTCGGACACTGGTGCATCCCCCTTGCTGCAGTCATTTTGCTTTCCCATCCGACACAAATGCAGCAGGTTTTTATGCCTTGATTCCACCTGAGGGGCAGTCACCCACCAATGGATGCTCTTCAGTATGTTTTGCCCCCAGGTCTCCTCTATGCATATCTCCCTATGCCCTTGACAATCAAGTTTCTTCTGAAGGCAGGCTGTTGCAGAGCGACTGTCAATCTCATTACTCTGTTCTGAACCCGAAAGGTTTGGTTTCACTTTCTATGATTTCATCTTATGCATCTGCCTTGGGTATTAGATCCTTTTCTGGTTCTGATTTCTTATCCTGTGGTATTGCCATTCCCAAACATTTTCTACCTCAAGTTAACCATTTACTTTATCCAATTCTGATAACCAGGGATTCCAAGCTCTCCCAGAGAGATATTTGCATACTTTCTTCATCCCAAAAACCCTCCACCAGGAGGTTTATGCTAGTAAATGGAAGCACTTTTCTATTTGGATTTCTGTTAAAGACTTGTGTGCCTTTTCAGCATCTCTAGATGCCATTTTGGACTTTTTGGCTGATCTTTTTCATTCTGCTACAAGTTATTTTCAGATCTTCCTTTGAACCTTCAACTATGGTATCCTTAACATTTTTTCTATGGAAAACTCTCTTTTTGGTGGCTATCATATCAATGAGGAGAGTGTTTGAACTTCAAGCATTATCTTCCATACCTCCTTACTTATTTTTTCATAAAGATAGCATCACCTTATGAACCAACATATCCCTTCTGACCAGAGCCGTTTCTGAATCAAATTTGAACTAGCCCATTCATTGCCAGTTTTCTTTTCAAACTTCAGTTATAAGGGAGAACACTTGTTTGGATATTCATAGAGAGCTTAGCTTCTGTGTGGGCAGGACCAAAAATTTCAGAAAATCTGACCAGCTGTCTGTTGCCTTTTCTAAATCAAGAGTTGGCAAGCCTGTTTCCAAAGCAATGTTACCCAAATGACTTTCAGATTGTATTCCCTTTGCATAGTCCTTGTAAGGAATTCTTCCACCAGTAAAGCTTAAAGGTCATTCAACAAGGCTAGTAGCCACCTCAACTGCCTTTTTCTATTAGGCTTCTATTGATTGTGCTGGAACTACCTAGCCTAATACTCAAACCTTTGTGTTCCATTACAAATTTAATGCATATTCTAAGTATAGGGCCTCCCTGGAGTTTTACTGGCTGGGGACTCTGTCCCATAGGTTGAGACTGGACAGATAAGGCAACTTGGGATTTGAAAGTTGTGTACTTACCACAATGATAGATACATGTTGTCTGTATCCATCTGTCTGTCCCACTGTGCCACCTCAAAATGGTCATTTTTGTAGTGAGTGTCAACTGGCCTTGGTGGTCCAGCCTTGAAGCCTATACAGGAGGATCTGTTTCTGCGGTACTCTCTTCCTGGTCTTTATTCATCACTCTGATTATTATTCAAAGTGGTTCAGGGGTTTATCTTCATGGACCAAACTCTGTCTGAGGTGTGGGTGCTACAGTAGGGGCTTGTGGGTGGAGGAGGTGAAGTTCTAAGTCTGAAGATTCTGAATATGGCTGGCTTTGGATCCAAGTCAGATCTGATAACCCAGAAGCTGAGAGGGACAGATACAGACAACATGGATCTGTTGTTATGGTAAGTATACAACTTTTTTCTCCTTTGTGTTACATTCGACAAAGATAATGTACCCATAGAATCTCACCCAGATCTTCCAGTGAGTGTTGTTGAGTTATACCTTGTTTCTCTAGTATGGATTTGTTGAGTTGGACCTCAGCATTTTATCTGTTGGTGTAATGACTTGAAGCTGCTAAAACACTGAATGGGCAATAGGTCATCAAATCCTAGGAGGATTACAGTTCTTCCTGTAACAGCACAACACATACTGCTGTGATGTAGCCACACATACTCCTTTAATACAAACCATCTGACTGTACTGTATCTGCTTTGAATGATGATGCATTTCATAGACACATTTCCTTTAATTTAATGGAAATTGCTTTGCTGAATCAAAGCTGGAAAGTGATACTTCTTTTCCTGCTTTTTTTTCACAGATTTAGGAGTCGAAAATATGGAGATAAATTTGCAGAAGTACTCGCTAAAACAATCCCTAAAATTAAATCCTTAAAGAAGCTTGAGTAAGTATTTTAGTGTCTGACAAAACAGACAGCAATACTGTGTGCAATCTGACAAGACGCTTAATGAAAAAATGACAAGATTCATGATTTCAGTTATTTTAACTCCCATTATAAAATCTAAACGTGTGTGTGTGTGTGTGTGTGTGTGTGTGTGTGTGTGTGTGTGTGTGTGTGTGTGTGTGTGTGCGTGAGAGAGACCTTGTAAGTATGCTGACGTGGACAGCATCTTCTAATTGTAAGATTATTTCAATGCAGTCTAAGCAATGACTGAAATAGAAATTCATTTAAAATATGCATTTCAAAATTTTTATCTGGAAATTTTCCCCAGGGATGCCCCCTGTACCACTAAAGGATAGGGACTGCACTAAAATTCCTCTATCTCCTAGTTGGGTCCCCTATAAATCCTCCATGGCATGACCCCAGAAATAATCACTATCTTATGGGTAGTATATAAATATAGATTTGGACAATGCACAGAGTAATTTTTAATACCAAATAGGGCAAATGACTATGTTTAAAATGGCCTAGAAGGGTAAATTGCCTAGTATTCCTCTATGAATGTATGAACCTTTAGTGACTAGCCCAAGTCTGAATTCAAAGTCAAGCACACTACACCTATATATATATATATATATATATATATATATATATATATATATATATATATGTATGCCTAAGAAGCCGATAGAGAAAAGGAAAAGCAGAGAGAGGAGTCCTCCCATTTCCTTAGATGAAGGTATGTATATGTATTGGTGCAGCGGTTAGCATTGTCACCTTACAGCAAGAGGTTCTCTGGTTCAGTTCTCGACTAGAGCACCTTCTATGCAGAGTCTGCATGTCCTCCCTGTGGTTGAGTGAATTTAAAGACTTACAAGTAAGTGCATGTGTGTGTGGGTGTGCCTTCCTTGAAGGTTGGGCACTGGGTTGGCAACTCGACTCCGTAAAAACTCACTGCAAATCATTAGCAGACTAGAGTTCTGCTGTGGCGACCCCTAACCAGAAAAAGCCGAAAGAAAGATCTCAGAGTTTCTGCCTTTAGTATATTAATTCTGATCATGAGGATTCTTCTTCAGTTTTTGGGTCTCTCCCAGATTATATAAAGTTTGAGTGATGCCATGAACAAGAATATTGAAAATTATAATTGACCCCTTTCAGAAATTTATTTTTCAAAGGTAAGACTTTCATGAATGCTAGAATTCTCAGAATTTTTGTGGAAGATTCCTCCTTTATTTAGAGCATTTCAGGATTTTTGGAATAAGAAGTCACACCACCCTGATACCCAGCCACTACCTCATAGATCTTCTTATTGAATATATAGAAACAATAAAGAGATTATTTACCTTCACATTAATCTATAATCATATGTTTCTAGGCAGGCTGGATCTACAACTTCAAGGGCTCCTAGTACATACCATTTCCAGGTACTCTATCCATTCCCAAGTAAGGGATATTGTTGCGTATATATGATAAGAGAGTTTATACCTCTAGTATGCTGGCATTCAAGCTCCTAATTATTTAGCTTGCATGCCATCCTGTCATAATACTGTTTTATCTCACAGGCAAGCAACTACAAAAAAAACAAAAAACTTTAGGGGCCCTAAGGAGAAAGACAATTTGCTTTCTATGAGTAGGAGTGTGGAGCTGGAAGATCTTCAGATATGTAAGTATACTTGTGATGCAGCTGATGCTGTTACCAAAGCATGCATGACAAATAGAGTCACATGCTGGTTTGTGCGGGCAGACTGGGACAAGAATTAGACTCTAGCACAAACAGAATCACTGGTCCATTTTCAATAACCTTCTGTTGTCTGGTTGACCCTGCCAGCCTACAGGCCCAGGATGTCAGAAAGATAATTTATATAGTAGACTGCACCAAAATTTAACACGTATCTGGTTGACCTGCCAGGAAATAATTAAATACAGAAATTATCTGGTCAACCCTGCCAGAAAAAAATAAATAAATACAGAAAGTATCTCTTTGACCCTGCCAGGCAAAAAAATTGCAGAATGTATCTGATTGGCCCTACCAGGCTACCAGGAGGAAAAAAAAAAAAAAAAAAAAAAAAAATATATATATATATATATATATATATATATATATATATATATACCCAACCCAGAAAGTATCTGGTTGAATCTGCCAGGAAAAAATGCAGAAATTATCTGGTTGGCCCTGCCAGAAAAAAAAAAACTGAGAGCTTACCTTAAAGTTTAAACACTAATCTTTTCAGATCTTTGATTTTTCTCTTTTTTTTTTGGTCACTTGCTCTCCACTCTCTCTCTCTCTCTCTCCCTCCCTCACAGCTAAAGCATGGGAAGAGAATGTGAGAGTAACAGGACTAATCAGCAGTCACGTCATGCACATACTGAGATTACGTGACAGGCTGCTGACTTCACAGTCTGGTCAGCATTCTATTTCCTAGGGTTAAAACCACAATGACTTCTGGACATCTTCATTGATATCTGCAGCCTTTCCAAACCAGACTGTTTTTAAAACAGTCCAGAGACAAAAAAGATAGATTTTTTTTTTATGCATACATTTTTGAAGAGCACCGGCCCATTTTGGCACTGGCCCTTCTGGCATTCACCAGAACTGCTAGTTGCCCAGTCCACCCCTGCTGGTATGCCTTTTTGCAACTTGAAAATAGGTCTGAAAACACAAAGGCTGAAATCCTTCATACTCCATTGATGAGCACGTTTTTGTTTGTTCCTCCTCCCTCAAATTTGTTAACATTTTTGGATGAATAAATGAAGCTCTGGATAGAACAATGAAAGAGTGCTTTCCTACTTTTTAATAATTTCTCAGAAATTATCAATTTTTAGATAATATTTGCACAGAAAACCAAAACCTGCCTGAAAAACTTTTTCTAAATGGCATAAAGCCTATCAGTATAAGCAAACCCTTTCAAAAGATGATCTGTCTGGTATCAGTTTAAAAAACAGTGATCTAGGCACAGAGATATGTTTGCTTTAAGTTGATAAAAATATATTAACAAGTTAATTCGTTATTTTAAAATATTTTCTTCTGTTTTTTTTCTGAAAAAAATGTTTATTTTTCAAATACAGTTGAATAAATTCCATAGTATTTGTATATAACAACTTAAATAACTATGTACACTATTTACATCAGCCTGACACTATAACAGAGCTCAATATATACAATTACTTTATAGGTATAACAATCCAGTTATCATAGTGTATCTGTTCAGTTATTGTAGAGCGTCAATTAATGATAAGACTTTTTTCCATGGATTGTTAATAAATGGCTTGGGATGAATCCTTAATTCTTTAGTGTTCATTTCCAACAATGCTGTGGTCTTCAGTAAGCTGTAGAAGTCTTCCAAAGTCGGTATTGTGTTTGTATTCCATCTTCTTTTTATACACTTCCTTAAGATTTCAAGTATTGTCCAAACTAGATACATATTTGACTCACACAAATGAGGTCCTTCATACCCATTTAATAATACTAGAGCTTTAGATAAATTAAACGATTCATTAAATAAAGCTTGTAAAAAGTTTTTAATACCATTCCAAAATGGCTTAATTTTAACATAGTCAAAAAAATGTGATTCCAATCTGCATTGTGTATTTTCTCACACCTCCAACATATTCCCTTTGTGGAAGAATTAATTTTAGTAATTCTATCTGGAGTTAAGAATGCTCTGTGCAAGCATTTCCAATTAAAAACTTTCCAGTATTGTGTAAAGGATATATGTTTTATTCATAATAAAATATTTGATTTAATTTCTTCAGTTAGCTGTAATGAGTGTTCTTTTATTATATAATTTCAATATTAGGATATGGGTGTTGTTTTATAATTTATCAATATCTTGTAAAATTTCGAAATACTATTTTCCATGTCATAATCATTATATATGGTTTCACATAGATATTTTGTAAGTTTAGGTATTTCTTTAAATGAAGAATTACTAATTATTCTGCATAAATCTTGCAAATACGTCAGAATGTTTTGCATAATTAGCCAATCTTGTTGTGGAATTTTGTATGTTGTTTCTATTGTTTGCATATCCAGAACTTTTAGTTCTTTGATACATTGAAACCAACAAACAAATCCTTTCTGTTCCCAGGAATTAATTATTTCTCTGTATATTTTATGTGAATAGCTCTTTGTAACTATGAATGGTGTTAAAAGATCAAAACAGATTTTTAAATCTATATTTGCATTAATCATTTTTCTAAATGAGTCAATGTGATAATTAATCATACGAGTTTTAGTGGGCTTAGTTATGTTATATTGAATACTAATACATAATATGTGCCATGGCAAATCATTTTTATCTATTTGAAATTTGTTTTGTAAATCAAATTCATTTATTGATATTACAGTTAGTAATTCTTTCCAATTTGCAGAATAATTTGGACTTATCCAATCTGAGATTGTTTTAGATATTAATGCTTTTATATATGTTTCTATATCAGGAAAGTTTAATCATCCCTATTTCCATGGTCGGATATGATGTATTAAAGCTATTCTGTTTCTTTTGGCAAACCATAAAAATTTTATTAGGCATGAGTTTATTTCTCTGAGTATATTATTTTCTGGTAACAGTTGTATTGCCAAAGCTATATATAGAATCTTGGGTAGTAAAACCATTTTTATTAACTGTAGTCTATCTTCAAATGTTAATATTATTTTCATGTAAACACTGATGAAAGTTAGTGCATTTTAATTATCAGTGCATCCCTCGTCCCCCCCATTTCCTACACATAAGGATTTTCATATCTGTCATTTATTATTATAAAATGATTGAAATTACAGGTTAAAAACAACAAATTCACTTATTGTGATTAATGATTACAAGTTCCCTTTTCATATTCATGAATTTCTATTTTATGGCATATACTGAAAGTTTTTAGATTTAAATGTCAGCATTCTATTTTGTATAATCAGCAAAGGTTAAACTGAGTGATTTTTGTCAATTTAATACTATTTATTCAGAATGTGATTGTTGTATTCTGTGACATTCCTAGTTCAGACTTATATTGTTTCCCTTGAACAACTTTGTCAGTTTGATGTCATGTATAAAACATTAGTTATCTTGGTTACAGCTTAAGTATTATGTGTGGTCAAAATGTGTTACAAAACCACAATTCAAGTTAAAGCAATTATATGACTTGCTATGCACATTTACCTATATGAGAAAATCATTATGCTTCCCCTTGATTTTCAATATAGTGTATGTCATTTATGACAAGTTAAAACAGTAGTGTTATTGTACTCAAGCCCATGTTATTAAACTGTCTATTGTTCATTTAATACTGTTTGTTCAGAATATGATTGTTACATTCTGTGACATTTCAAGTTCAAGCTTCTATTGTTTCTCTTGAACAACTTTGTCAGTTTGATGTCATGTATAAAACATTAGTTACCTTGGTAACCACTTAAGTATTATATATGGTCAAGATGGGTTACAAAAACTACAATTCAAGTTAAAGCAAGTACATGACTTGTTTCGCAAATTTACTTATATAAGAAAGTCATCATGCTTCCCCTTGATGTTCAGTGCAGTGTATGTCATTTATGACAAGTTAAGACAGTAGTGTTATTAAACACAAGTCCATGTTATTCAATCCTGTCTTTAATATCTAAATTTAGCAGACTGCTTCATCTTATATGACGATTATTTATTTTATGTCTAGATTTACTGAAATCATACATTACATAACTATTGTGTGTGTGTTTTTTTTATTATCAAGAATCAACTTAATGAGCTAAACAAAGTGTTGGAAGACCATCAATATGTGTACATGTGGTTTGAAACAGCCCTTTTATTATATATATTTTTTAAAACCAAAAACGTCATTGCCGAGAATCATCTCAGAGGCTCCTCATAGCCATTAAGCATTATCGTCACTCTGTCTCCATTACCATAGCAACCTGGGAGCGCCTGTTTCTGTTAATGTGTCTGTGTACTGCATACTAGAGGCTCATGATACACCTGAAGCAAAGCTTCACTTCACTGCAACTTCAAGCCTAAATTCCCTCCCTTTTAGTGAGGCAGCAGCCAGGAAATGAACAGAGAGCAAACAGATCACAAAAAAAAAAAAAAAAACTCCCAACAAGCCACCACAACAAGAGACAACACACTCCTCCAGCCCTTCCACCTCTCACTCAGCAGATGTACAGATAAACCACTCTCTGCCAAAATATCCCACATCACAGCTCCATCCACCCCCTTCCCCCGAATCCAGGCCAAAACACCAAATGTTTTCTCCCAACATGTAAGCATCAGTAAACCACAACCAAAAGCTGCAACCCACAGCCTCCTGGAGATGAAAATGGCAACATACAACAGCCGCTAGACACAGCCGCACCCAAACACACCATGTTAGGCCCACTCAAACAGCACTCAAAGCTACAATATCCACCATAATTGACATTAATTATGTTTAGACAGAATAATAATGACATTTGTACTAGCTGCCAGACACGGCTGCATCCTCGCACACCATATCAGGATTGATCAAACAGCACTCGAAGCTATGATGCCTGTCAAAACTGATATTAACTATGTTTAGACATAATAATAATGACATTTGTTCTAGCTGCCAGACACAGCTGCATCCACGCACACCATATCAGGATTGATAAAACAGCACTTGTAGCTGTGATACCTGCCATGATTGATATTAACTATATTTAGACAATAATGATGGCATTTGTACTAAGAGCTTGCTACTATTATTTAACCAGGATATACATGACATTTCTAAAGCATACTATAACTGAAGAAGGCATTAGTCTCCATTACAGCATTTTTTTTTCAAAACACTCTGCTGTTACTGCTATTATATATGATGTTAATTTGTTACATTTGAATCTGAGCTCTGATGAATGGTACCTTTTTGAATTAGTTATAATAATTTAATTAATTAAGTAAAATCAATGAAAAATGAACAAGATAAGTATTCATTGAGCTCAAGTAGGGGAATAGAAACTTGTATGTTTGTATTATATGTTGCTTTGTTTGGCTTATATATAATGTAAATAGTAACCCATCTTGACCTACCTTTATTTGTGAAGAATTATTGGACTCTTTGAACATTCTGACTAAATCATTACCGTTTCTCAGTTTTTTTAAGAATCTCTCCTTTTTTTAAATAAAAACAGATGACAAGTGATGTACCATATGAGTTAATACTTTGAGATATAGTTGTAAGAGTTATTTTTTGGGACAGCTATCTTGGAATCAGTTTCTTGTTTCTTCTTTCTAGCATCAGTCCAAGGATTGGCTTCTTTTATTATTTTAAGAGTAGGAGCCATCCATTCCATTTCTTCTGGGATAGACACTATGTTGTTGTTTTTGATGAATATAGTAGCTTCTTCTAAGTCATTAAAGGTTCTCATTTCATTGGCAAAAAGTATTTTTATCTTAACTGGAATGGCCAGCTGTGCTTTAATGTTGTTTTGTTTCAAAAGCTCTTTTATTAGCCAGACTTTTTTCCTTTGTTCTAGTATTCTGGAAGAATAATCATAGTCAAATCTTATCAGGCTTTGATTGAATTTTAAGGATGATTTTCTCCAAGCAGATTTTAATATTAGTTCCTTGTCCAGAAATGAAAGAAAATGTATAACTCTGGATCTAGATGGAGTATTTGTTGTGTTAGAAGCAGGTTTCCTCAGTGCTCTATGCACCCTTTCAATCCCAAATTAAAGTCCCACTTTCAAGTCTAAAAATTCAGGAATCCAGGTTGTTAAGAATGAAATAATGTCTTCTCCTAAAGTGTTTTCAGGCAGACCAAAGATCCTTATGTTGTTTCTCCTTTCCCTGTTTTCTAAGTCATCTATTATGTTAAGCAGCCATGTATTCTGTTTAAGCAGAAATTCTTTTTGGAATTCTTCCCCTGAGTCTCCCTTCAATGTCATTTAGAGAAGTCTCTATATTTGTTATTTTTATATGGTGTTGCTGTAATAGTCTCTTAAGAGTATCAGTCTCTTTTTGAGAATTTAATTTGAGGTTTTCTAAGTCATTTTTAAAGCCATCCATCTTCAAAGATAGCTTTTGTAAGGTAGATGTCATCAATTGCAGTTCTTTTTTCAAAGCAGCATCTGGGTGAGAATTCCTTGAGTTGTTCATATTCAGTGACTCAATATATCTTCAAGTTACTTGACAGGAAAATGTTTGTATATCTCCACCAACATTGATATTTATATAGTTTCTCTATAGATGTCTGATGTTTTTAAACTTGAAAATAATAAAATGTTCCTATATTATTATTATACTAGTTTATGGCGCTCTCAAAATTCACTGCTCTCAGTTAGCCATCTAGGCTCCACCTCTTTCTTCTGTTTTTGAGAGGTGGATAATAATAGCCTTTTGATGTCCCATACCCCAGAAAGATTAATATTTTAAAACAAGATTGCATTTTGCTCTTCTGATTAAATCTGCCCCTTGAATCAGTGAAAGTAAAATTTGTGCTGCAGGAGGAATGTTTATTTGACAGGTATACTTAAGAAATGGGTTGCTAGATTAACATTTAATTTAGTCTACCATTTATGCTTTTAATAGATAATAAAGGAGGTCAATGTTTTTATTTCAGTTTAGTGATTCACAATATATTTCACTTGCCTTTTTTAGAAAAAAGCTCTCAATGAAAGGCTTGTATTCAACATACTATTATTTAAAGCTTAAAAAACTAATTATTGGTCCTAAAATGTTATTATAGTTAAAAAGACAGTAAGTACTTTCATCTCAAGCACATTATAGAGACTTCTTCAGACTGAAGTTACTATTTCTTATATTTATATGTATAAAAATACAGACGTGATATATGTTGTAATTCAGTGAATTAATTTAGAGCAATCACTACTTAAAATCAATTAATTCTAGAACATTTTTGTGCAAACAATAATTTATGTTATTGTAATAAATATATTTCCCATGAAAACTAACTGCTAACAAAAATGCTATTGATCATACTTATAAATGTTTACATGGTCTTTTTTCCTAAAAACACACATAAATCATCCCCTATTTTGTATATATTTTATGTTTGTATGTCATTCATTTCTTTTCTTTTTTCCATATCTATGTATGTTTTTGGAAACTTTGCATTTCCAAACCCACTTTGGGTAGTCTAAAAATTGTAGTCACCTGCTATGTTTCTAATGTTTTATGTTTTAATATGTAAACATGAAGATTTTCTGCTGAAGGCCTCAGCTGAAAAGTGTTTTTGCCCAGATAGACTAATCCAGTCAACAAATGGAAATAAACAGATAATAAATTAACCGCTTCATTCAAATCTGTGACTGATGTGCATTAAAATATAGTTGCTCGACTTAAATTATTTATATTCAAGTTTGTTTATATACATTTTCTATACAAAAGTTTCTGTACAAAATTGAGAAGGACAGTTACAACAACAAGGACTGCTCTGTTTCTCAGGCATTCATTCTGAAAACCCTCAAAAGCCATCTGTATTCTTTAAAGATCTATTTAGATAATAAACACTTATAGGCTCTAGCATGAGCCACTTTGTTGTCAGAAGTTCTCATCTTGGAAATTCCTTCACAGCCTAAAAGAAAACCAAAAGCAGAATGACATCACAATGTCCACTTCCTTCTTCAGGTTGTAGCCTGACATCTTTTTTGATGCATTTGACATCTGACCTGTAGGCCTTTTCTCATTGTTGTGACCTATTTCAAGGTCAACATAAAGCCATCTTTTGGCACATCCCATCTGACTAGTGAGGTGACTGTTAAGGCCATGAAGTGGGAGCCCAGGCTTGTGATCACCAAAGGACCAGAGACTGTTCCTCAAATATTAGTACAAGAGGATGTTCCTGGTCCTCTGATTGAGGCACATCTGGGGTCAGGCCCTTCACGTATGATTTCTTTAGAAACCCCAAAAGTGAAAAGCAAAAGACAAAACATGTTTCATTCTCCTGCCGCACCAGTTTCCAGAGGTGTTAAAAAATGGTATGATCTGTTTGGGGGGCATTTCAAAGCCCTTATGGCTTTGAAGCCCCTGCATTTTTTACTTCTACACAACCTACCCTTCTGCAGAGAAAGTGGAGTCCTTCCTCTGAACCAGACTCTGAATCCTTGGATTATTCCTCTCAGCTGCAATCCCTTCACAGTATGAATCTGAACCTGAGAATAATTGATCATCTGATTCTCCCCAAAATGAGATCTCTTTTTTTGAGGGGAAGTGGGCAATCCAAACGATGATACACCATTTTAATTGGGTGGGAAAACAGTTCTCTGACTCTCAAAAAAGATACAATAATCTGTTACATATGGTAGTTCCCAAGCCTTCTGCTGTATTTTCTGTATTAAAAACTGTGAATGACACCTTTCTTTCAGCTTCTGTAACTCTAGATTCTCAACCACCTGCAGCAAAAAAGCCTGACAGGTATTACAAAGTCCATGATAGCCACAAGAATCTTTATTAAAATATGACATTTGACCATGCATTCCTTTCTACAGACTTAGACAAGCCATCTAAAGTTTTTCCATATACCAGTGTCTTACCTAATTATAAAGATGTTAGGGCAGTAGGCAGGTATGGAAAGAAAGTTTGTTCTTCAGTCACTTTTACATTCCATAATCAGATAATCGTTATTAATTTTTCACAACGTGGCCAGACTTACTCCTAATCTTCCTGACAGTGACTCTGAATCTGCTCGTCAGAATTTATCTTCGGCCTCTCAGGTTGTGTGTCATTTCATTAAGTGTGCATATAGGTTCTATACTTGCTGCCCTTGTGGGCCATTTTAAGTCTAGCCAATTCCCTTTTTTGGTGCACGAGTTAAGCAGTCACATTTGGTTAAAGACTGGCCTTGCAGATCCCATGGCTGATGATAATATATTATCTTTAATGAGAATAACTGGAATCATACCATACATAATTTGAGGAGACCCATGCATGGGATAAAGCATTTAGTTTTAGATCTATATAATGTAGATGATGCTTCTTCTAGGGCTGCAGCCACCGGGTCTGTGCTGGGAATGTTTTCCTGGTTAAAACTCCAGTCTTTCCCAGGGGATATCAATGCAAGAATATTAGATGTTCCTTTGGATAAAAAGGTTTCACTTCTGCTGAAATTTAAAAAATGGAAGAAAATATTAAAATTATGCAGTGTTATAAGCAACTTTTTCTTTTTCATGTTCCAAAATTCAAAAAAAAAAACTGTCTCTTGAAACCATGTCCTTTCTATTACAAAAAGACTACTCAGCAGAAAAGCAAAACATTCAAAAATATGCAACAGGACAAGCCTAAATCTGATTTTTAACTTGACAAAGGACCCTTTCAGATAAACCTTCCAGCTTCTGACTACCCCCCCCCCCCCCCCACACACACACACACACACACACACTTACCTTCCTCCTAACTTCCTACAAACTTTCTGCCAAACTTCCCCTTCTGGAAAACTATAAGAACAGATTCTTGGGTTTTGCAAATAATTCAAAAAAGGAACACATTGCAGTAGAATTCTCTTCCATTTCAACATACAAGTCCACAGGTACCTCTAAACCAAAAATATTTGCTTTCTCTTATCATTGCAGACTTTCTAGATTATGGTCTAATAGCACAGCCATATCTGGCTCTTCTAGTACCTGCTGCCCATTCTCAGTAAAGTGCCCCACCCACCTCAGCTCTTCAAGTGAAGAACAAAAAAAATTCTTTAAAATATAGCAAGCCAATATAAAAAAATACACCTACGTTAAACCAAATTATTTATATACTTCATCAACACTCTAATAACTTACAATAAACGTAGTCTAAGAATAACATCTTTAATGAAGTATGGTACTCCTTAATATCAGAAAAACCCATATCAAAGGCATACAAGCTTATTTACAATTATAAATATAAAGATATATTCATATACTCATTGTATTGGTTGTCAGCCACTGACAACCACTGAAATTAGCAACACCATACAATTAAATTCAAAATACATACCCCTAAAGAAACTCTACTATAGGTAATATATGATTCTAATCAATGCCTATATGACACATGCAAAAAAATAAAATAAATAAAAAAAGCAAAGAATCTGACTGATTTTTCTTCTTGATGTAGTGCATGTGGCTGAACTAATGATCTACTTCATATTTTTTTGGAAATGTAATTATACGGTTCAAATATGGAACTTACTAAAGCATAGACTATGACAACATGGATACCATGACAATGTTCTCACTTGGAATTTTATCTTACATATCCCTCCAAAAAACACAACATCTCAAGATATACACACTGTAGTAGCATTATTTATATTGATAAACTATACATTATACAAAGCTGGCTTAATCTACAATGGATAAGTTGGACACATTTTAAAGAGATGGCTATTAAATATATTAAAGTTTTTAAATTAACATCACAAAATTACAAGTGAGTCTCTTTTCTTTTAGAGTCCTTGACAAAAATCCTTGACTTAATTAGGTACCTATTCTCTTCACACGATAAATTATACGTATTTACTTACCTGTTATTGGAAATGATTAGAGGGGGTTGCTATAAGGGTTAAGGTGTTTACCTCACAGACATAAAATACAAAGTTTGATTCTTACCTTTTGAAGGAAAATTGGCTAGGTTTAAAAATAGCCCATAACAGCAGCTAGCCTAGTAATTACTTCTGAACCTAGAAATGAAGCTGTTCTTAGCATTCTTAAGACATTAACTTTTTCTTTTTCATATTTATCTAAATTAATTTTATTTTTATCTTATTCCTTAAATTTTAGTATAACTTGCTTTTATCTTTCATTTTTGTTATTTATTTAGTTTATTGCTGTCATTATGCATGTACATGTATATCTAATTAGTTTAAATAAAGAAAAAAAGAGACCGAAAAAAATAAAAAAGAAAATCTTATATTGGAAAGTGGAAAAGAGTTTATATTTGGTGCCTGGCCAATAACCAGGGTCCTTATCAGGGATTATGTACCATTAGCACTCAAATATTTGTTTGAGTTACTAGCCACTGGCTCTTCATACTGCTCTGCCAAGGTACATCTTGTGGCCATTTCAATATGTCTGCCCATGTCTCATCCACTTTCTTCAAAGTTTTTGTTAAAACAGTTTCTGAAAGAAGTGTTAAGCCTGCATAAATAGTTTGATTCTTCCTGGGATCTTAACTTTGTGCTGGAAAGGTGAAATATATCTCAGTCTAAACCTGCACATCAATCAGAGTTAATGTTCATTAGATGGAAAACTTTTCTTCTCATTACTCTAACATCTGAAAGAAGCGTATCAGAGTTGCAAGCTCTCATGATGGGTGAACCCTAGCTGGATTTCCTTAAGGATAGGGAATCATTACAAACAAATCCCTCATTCATGCCCAAGGCTGTTTCAGAGTTCACTTTGAATCAAGCCACTAATCTGCAGTGTTCTAACCAGACCCTCAGAACTAAAGAAAAATTATTCTACATACTCTAGATGTGCATAGGCAGCTCAGGTACTATCTTGACAGATCCAAGTCCTTTAAAAAGGCTGATAAGCTATTTATTTCTTACACTGGAACCAAGAAAGGACAACCTGTGTCAAAACAATCAATTTCCAGATTATTTGTCCTCAGTAAACAGTTGTCTGGCAGTTGATACAGAGGATTAAGGAGTTGTTAACGAGCTGTTTCCTGTGATCCAGCGGTACAGTGGTCTGGGGTTTGATGTTCTCTGCCTTCATTACCTAACTTTATGAGTCTGAGCATCACTTAACCAGATACTGCTCCTTGGCTGAGTCTGAAAAAAGTCCATGGACATCAGTGTTTTACCCCGGTAAACAAATGCATATAAAATAAAATAAAATAAAACAGATGTTCTTCATACTGATCAATGCTACAGCAGCCTAAGCTATATTGGTTATATTCTGAGTAGGCTATAACAACTAGTCAGCTTCCAAGCTTCAGAGCTTTCCTGCCACAGAACACAGTCCTCCTTTGCAGGTTTACGGTGATCGACTGTTGGCCAACACTGTTCTATTGCTGGGAAGATAAGTTCCTTTTGGGGAAAAAAAACATCCACATTACTTTTTTGTTGTTTTAAATAAGTTTTTTTTTGTTCAAAAACAACTATTTTAAAGGTATGGAAAAGTATTTTTATTGACATTCTATTTTTTTGTACTTTTAAATGGGAGTGCACTTTTTTACTTTTGTGGTAAAAACATGTTAAAAATTGTTGAACGCTTCTTTTTTCTGTGCAGAAACTGTTTATTTTACTTTTTGAAGCTGGGGAAAGTGTTTAAAGTGTATTGTACTGTGTTTTGTGTATGTGTGTGTGGGGGGAGTAGGAGTGACTTATTTTGTAACTTTCCTGTTTTGCCAACTATTCCTGCTATGATTCCACAAGAAACAAGTGCCATTACAAATTACAGGTCCCTCGGTCAGACTTTCTTCCAGCCACCAAAATAAAGATTAACTAAATCACCTTTGCATTCACAGTAGGCTAGAAATTTGTCACAGCTGCGGGTGGGTAACTCTGCTGTGGCCAAAGCTGGTTGCTCAGACCACTCATCTTTTTCATTGGATCCCCCAGGTATTGTCTATGCAGCCACCATGGACAGGGAGTTAGCCACATCCTCTGCAACTGTTGGAGTCCCCTCAGTGTGTAAGGGAGAGACACTTTTGTCATAGATGGGAGAAAAGTCGGGGAACATATCCTTGTTTATCCAGAATGTTGTGCCCATCCCTGGGGAAGCTGCAGCAGATAATACTAGGTCTATTTCCCTAACTTTTCTGTTAGAAAAAAACAGAAAAAACAAACATTTAAATTCTCCTGTGTCAGTTTCTCTAGACAGAAGTAATTTATTGGGCTTGGCTCAGGGTCTTGTACAGGCTATTGACCATTCTTATAAGGTGGTTTCGGGTAAAAGAAAGAGATTCCTCTCTCCCTGAAGAGGTTCAGGATGTTGAATCTGTAGAGGAATATGAAGGGACAGATACATGTTTTTCTCCTTGGGTTTCACCTGATAGCCAATCTGCCTTTAAGAAATCAGATAGAATGTGGAAAAGTTCCTCAGTCTTTCCAGCTGCCAAACACTTTGTTAATTCTAATCCTTTTTCTGACAAGGATGGTAAAGGTGTAGTTAGAAAAGTTGGGGAAAACAAGTGCATGCTTCCGCAACTGATTTTCAAACTAATTGTGAAACTGTGAGAAATGTTTTATCTGCAGTTCCCTCTTGTGGGGAAAAATCTGCTTTGTGTGGTTGCACTTCTATTTCTCCAGCCGCTATTTATTGTTTGAAATGTGTTTAAGACTCTGTCAATACTGCTTCCAAGGCAGTTGCCATTGATACTGTTTTGAAGAGGTTTACCTTGCTGCCTTCTCAAACTTCCCAGAAGATGTCAAAATGAAATTTTGAATTCTCCTTTCAACAGAAATTTAGTTTGCTGCAGAGGCTACCGAAGTGTGTGATAAGAGGGGTGATTCAGGGAATCTGTCAGACTTTTAGTCCCCTTCTCTTAATTTGTCAAGGGATTTTCTTCTCCCTCATCCAGTTTTGACAAGAAATAAATTAAATTGTTTCAGCTGAATTCTGGAAAGGACTGAGACAGTTAAAAAGCAATGACAAGAAGGTTCCATAATGAAAGCTGGATCCCCAGAACAAAGGTTCATAGGTAGGTACTAGGCTATCGGCCCAAGGGCCTAAGTAAGCCTAGCCAACAAGGTTCCCTGGCTTACGCCACCCAAGAAAGTTAATTTCCTGTGCCCCTGTCGAGCAGAGCCACAGAAGTGATCCCCAGGGTGTATTTCCTATTTCCCATCCACTCATCAAGATTTTTCTTGAAGAGTGCTAATGAGGAACTTTGCTTGACATAGATGGGTAGCTTGTTCCAGAGTATAGGAAGTCTCAGGGACAGAATCTATCCCTCCAGCATGTCCGGTTTATTGTGGTGACAAGGTTTAGGTCTTTAGAGTGTGTAGCTCGGAGGGATTGGCATTTCTTTAGGTGTAGCATGTCCAACAGCTCTGGGTTTAACATAGCTTTATATGTTAGGCAGAGATCTCCTAGAAGTAGGTGATATGCTACAGAGTAAAGCTGGAGTTTTTTTGAGATGGCCAGTGTAGGGCATCTGTTTGAGGCCAGTAATCCTGCTTGTGAGGTACTTCTGTGGTTCATAGGTTCATAGGTTCATAGGTTCATACTAGGCTATCTGCCCGAGGGCATTTACAAGCCTAGCCCATAGTTTTGTGGCTTACGCCACCCCTTTAGTATGGGGAACTATACCCATTATTTTGCTGTGCCTCTGTTGAGCAGTGACACTGAGGTAATCCCTGGGGTATATCTGCGATCTCCCATCCATTGGTCAAGATTTCTCTTGAACAAGGCCAGCGAGGTGCTCTGCCTCACATATACCGGGATTTTATTCCACAGCATAGGGAGTCTTTGGGTGATGAATCTATCCCTCCAGCACGTCCTATTAATAGCCGTGTCGAGGTTTAAGTCTCCGCCCTTGTGGCTCTGACGGATCTAGATTTTTGAGGTGAAGCATATTCATCAAATCTGGGTTTGACATGGCCTTGTATGTTAGGCAAAGGTCACCTCTGAGCAAGCGTGGCGACTGAATAGAGCTGGAGTTCTTTCAGTCGGGCAGCATAGGACAGATGTTTGAGACCCTTTATCCTTTTGGTGAGGAACTTTTGTGGCCTCTCCAGCTGCTGCAAGTGTCGGGTCAGATACATTCCGAATGGGGCATTGTACTCAATCATTGGTCTGATGAGTGATGAGTATAGGGAGACTATGACCTCCCTTGATCTAGATGAGAATCCCTTCATGATAAGGTGGGCAATGTAGAAGGTCTTCCTAACTACTTTAGCTACATGGGTGTCGAATGACATACTACTATCAACCTGGGTCCCCAGGTCCCTGATAACTTCTTCTGTACTCAGTGGATTGCCACCTATTTGGTAGCTAGGGGTAACCTTGTTTTTCCCGAAGGGTATGACTATGCATTTTTTGGCATTTAACTTTAGGCCATGGCTCTGGCACCAGTTATCCGTTTCTGTGAGACCCTTCTGAAGGATATCTGTGTCAGATGTGTTTTCTACTATGGCGCCCAGTTTGCAGTCATCTGCAAACTTTGTCAGCCATAACCCTCCTGTGTTTGCTTCCTGTTGTTTCCTGTGGCCTTTCTAGCTGCTGCAGATGTCTTCTGAGGTACATTCCAAAAGGGGCATTGTACTCTATAATAGATCTAATGAGTGCCGCATAGAGGGGAACATTGACCTCCTTTTTCCTGGATGAGAACCCTTTTGTGATGAGGTTTGCCACATAGAAGGAATTCCAGACTACTGTGGCGATGTGATTATCAAAGGAGAGACTATTGTCCACCTGGGTCCCAAGGTCTCTTATCACACATTCAGCATTAAGTAGACTGCTGTTTATGTGGTAGTTCATGAGTACAGTGTTTTTACCAAAGGGGATGATAATGTACTTTTTGGCATTGAGCTTGAGGCCATGCCTCTGACACCAGGCATATGTCTCAGTGAGGCCCTTCTGTAGGATGTCCACATCATTTGGAGACTTGACTATGGCTCCTAGTTTGCAGTCATCTGTGAACTTCATTAGCCAGAGGCTTTCTGTTTTAGCCTGTACTTCAGAGAAGTAGATACCAAACAGGAGAGGTCCCAGGACTGAACCCTGTGGTACTCCACTTGTCACTGGTTTGAAGTCAGATTTGGAGTCTGCAACTTTTACAGTGTGGGTTCTGTTAGTGAGCCAGTTGGCAACCCATGTTGTGACGTAGGGATGTATACCTAGTTTAGTGAGTTTAGCTATAATTCCAGAATGGGGGATGGTGTCGAAAGCCTTGTCGAGGTCAAGATAGGCTGTGTGAACAACCTTACCCTCGTCTACGGCTTTGATGACTGCCTCAAAGAAGTCAATCAGGTTCAGAAGACATGATCTGCCTTTCACAAACCCAAACTGGGTGGGGTCTAGAGTTTGGAGGTTACCGGTGTCTTTGTTTATGAGTTCCATGATGATACGTTCCATGGCCTTGCAGATCAGGCTCATCAGGCTAATAGTTCCCAGAGTCAGTGTTGGCTCCCCCTTTGTGGAGTGGGATAACTGTTGCTGTGCGCCATTCAGTGGGCACAGAGCCTGATGTGAGACTATGATTGAACATGGTGCTTAGGTGGGGAGCCATTTCGTTCTGAAGTTCATGTAAAACACAGCCTGGGATGTTGTCCGGTCCCATGGATGCTGTGTTTTTGGTTTTAGAGAGTGTAGCTTAGATGTGATTACAGGCACTTTGCATTCTTCCTGTATAGATATGGGCCCTTTAGGGGGCAAGAGGGGGGCAAAGTTAGCATTGAACCTGTCTGCCAGGATGTTGGCAATATCAGTTGGTTCTGTAATTTTTGCGCCATTGTGCTGTAACTCAGAGCAGATCTGTTTGTTGCCATTGAGATTCTTGACATAGCTATAGAATGCTTTGTGGTTGCCCTTAGAATCAGTAGTAATTTTGCTTTCATGGATAGCTTTGGAGGATCTTATAAGGGATCTCAGCTTCTTACTGAGGCTGCCCAGGGAGCTCCTCCACTCATGGGATTTTACTCTCTTTTGCAACAGTTTCTTCCTTCTGTTGTAGAGTTTGTTTATAGCAGGAGATCCCCAGATTGGCTTCCTTTTTTGGAGGATAGCATCTTGGTTCTGTTTTGGATAGCATGAGACATGCACTCGTGTAAGTGCTTATAGAGTGCATTTGTGTAGGATTCAGCAGTCGTAACTGTGTTGTCCATCTGCATGGGTGTCATGAAGTTCACCACTTCTGTCTTAAGAAGCATGAAGTTGGCTTTGGAGAAATCTTTTACTATGGTTTCCTTAATGGTGGATGGGGGCGGGATGCGGATATCTAGGGTGATTAGCTTATGGTCGGATCTGAACAAGGAGGAGTTGATTTCAGTTGTGGAACACCGGTCACTGATGTTGCTAGTGACTAGGTCTAGGAGATTGTTGCATCTGGAGGGGGTGAGGATAAGTTGATCCAGGGCATTGGAATTTATGAATTCCAGAAAGTGCTGAATGAAGGAGTTTGTACATGAATAGTTTTCCCAGTTAATGGTGGGGTGGGGTAGTTGAAATCGCCCATTATAAGGGTATTTGGTTGAACCCTAATATTTTCCAGTATATCAAGAAAAGAGGAGTAGGAATCCTGGGGCATGGTGGCAGATCTATAGCAGGCTACAATTTGGATTGCAGTTTTACCCAGAGTTTATTGCACTTGGATAACCTCGGATGCATTATGCTGCGCAACTAGCCTGGAGGTGTGGATATCCTTAATGAATATGGACACACCTCCGCCTTTGGTGTTCTGGTCCAGTTTAGTTGGCCAAAAAGTGTGGTATAAGTTATAGCCTGGTAATGCAGGGGTGCTCTCGACAGCCTTGAACCAGGTCTCAGTCACTGCACAGATATCGATATTCTCCATTTTAAGGAGTGCCTCGAGTGAGTGCATTTTAAGATTTAGACTTCTAGCATTGAGTAGCATTACCCTCAGTTTTTGCTTGCCTGTTCCTGTTAAGGTGGTGAATTTGTCATTTGAACCTTGCCTAAAAAAGGCACTAAAGACCTTAGCCAGTATTCAGAATCCCAGGGGCGACAGATGCAGGCCATCTCTGGAAAAGCATCATGGTCTGTCGACCATGTCATCCCAGGTAGACAGATACTGGTTCCCCTTAGAATGACACCAGAAGCTTAGCCAATTGTTGAAGTCAATCATTTTGTCCTTGTACTGCAGTATCATTCTGGGTGATGGCAGAATGCTACTCAGGGCTAGGGTCATACCTGCCTAAGCTACAAGATTGGAGAGCTCTTCCATGTCTCTTTTTATGTAGTCCAGGGAGGTATGTCTCAGGTCGTTCACACCAGCATGGACAATGACAGAGTCATATTTGTACTTTTTGTGGAATGACCCGAGTGACCTGAGTGCATGGGTTATGTGGCGGATCTTGGCACCCGACAGGCAGCTGACAGTAACCTTCTCCTTGTTTAGCCTGGTGAGTAGGACATCAGTGTGCTTGACTATAGAGTCACCTATGACTAGTGTGTTGGGTACGTTGTTTTGCATTATGGCCTGTGGTTTATTGGCACACTGAGTCTGTGGGCTATGTGTCATTTGGATTGTGATGGGGGGTGGAGGTTGCTTCAGTTTCTGCTTTTGAGGTCTCTGTTGCTTGAGCAGATTATTATTGAGAGATTAGCGAATGTTTTTGTGTTTCTATGTGGGGATTTTGGTGGTGTAGGTTTAGTGGGACTATGTGATGAGTGTGGTGTGGTGCAAGTGTTTACTTTCTCCTCTTGACTGTCAAGTTCAGTCTTGGTTGGAGAGAGTTTTACCTCCAGTTTGGCTAGATAAGTGCATCTCTCACAGGTTGTGGTGTAGGGTGGTAGGAGGAGAGGGTTGTCTGTGTACATGAGGCAATTGCTACATTGGCCCAAGATGCCCAGATTCATCAGATAGACAGGAGAGAACACTGGGAGCTGACCCTTGGACATGCCTGAATAAAAAAAACTACTTTCCTCTAGACAAGTGAGGAAAGTGAGTATAAGAGCTGTTTTTCTCTAAGCAAGTGAGGAAAGTAAGTACAAAAACTGTTTTCCTCTAGGTAAAGAGGGAGGTTGAGTACTGTAGTAATTTGTAGCTTATTTAGTGCTAATAACAAGTTATGAACAAGTGCTGAGCACGAATAAGCAAATTCAAGTGCTAAAACTAAGAATCTGTACCTGGATCTTGTGGTAGATAGGCTACCTAGTGCTTACCACTCCCACTGATAAGCTAGAAGGCTTCCCTCCGACACAGAAAGGCATGGGGGGCTCAGAAGCTTACAAGCAGTCCGGGATACAGCAAATCTGTATCTGGACTAGACTAGTTATAGGAAAGGTGGGAAACAATCGCAAATGCGGGCTTTTAAACCAGAAGGTTGAAAGAGATGGAAAAACTGCCCAAACGGCCAATAAACTACAATTTCTGGGCCAGAAACCACTCTTGTGGTAGATAGGCTGCTTAGTGCTTACCACTCCCACTGATATGCTAGAAGGCTTCCCTCCAACACAGAAAGACAGTCCTGGTTATAGCACATCTGTATTTGGACAAGACTAGTTACAGGAAAGGCAGGAAACAAGCTTAGAATTTTTATTTTTTTTTTGTAAAGTGGAAAGGGAGGTAGGTATGTAGCAGAAGCCAAACAACTCAGATATTGAGCAGTAATAAATTCAAAGATATGTGACTAACACTTATAAATACAGAGAAACCCTCTAGGCTAAGAGTTTACCACTGAATATCAATGAAGTGAAGCACAATAGCCCCCACTCATAGCCGGACTTAGGCATAGGCCAACTAGGCGGCCGCCTAGGGCGCCGCTCTAGCAGGGGCAATTTTCCTGTGTTTATTTGAGTAGGTAGACCAGGATAGGGGCACTGGGTAGTGTGGTGGGGGGTGCCATGGAGCCCTTTTGCCTAGGGCACCAGCTGACCTAAGGCCGTTCCTGAACTGCAGAGAGAGAGAGAGAGAGAGAGAGAGAGAGAGACCACAGTATTCTATGAAACAATTAAATAGAAAAATAAATAACTACAGTGAGACACAGACCACAATATTTAATGAAACAATTAAATAGACAGAAAAATAAAATGCAGTACAATGTTTAACACTGTAAGTCTGTACTTAACTCAGCTAGTAATGCAGATGATTGTAGGTATGTAGCAGAAGCCAAATAACTCAGATATTGAGCAGTAATAAATTCAAAGATATTTGACTAACACTTATAAATACAGAGAAACCCTCTAGGCTAAGAGTTTAACACTGAATATCAATGAAGTGAAACACAATAGCCCCCATTAACTGCACAGAGAGAGAGAGAGAGAGAGAGAGAGAGACCACAGTATTCTATGAAACAATTAAATAGAAAAATAAATAACTACAGAGAAACACAGACCACAATATTCAATGAAAGAATTAAATAGACAGAAACAGATACAAATGTGTTGTATCCAGGACTGTTTGTAAGCTTCTAATCCCCCAAAGCCTTTCTGTGTTGGAGGGAAGCCTTCTAGCTTATCAGTAGGAGTCCTTTCTGGCCCAGGCAACTGTGGTTCTTCATTTGTTTGGAAATAGCTAGAGACAATTACAAGCATTCTCACAGACAAAATTTACACACACACAAGAACAGAAGAGTTTGATAAATCCCTTCCCCAAACAACTACAACTGACTACCGGAATGACAGTAACTTAATACCTTTTAGGCACCTGTTTACTGATGATGTGCAGTAGGTACTGATGGAGGGGAAAAGCCTTTTACTAGAAAGGAGTATATAAACAAAAGGCAACGATTTTCTAGTTGGTTGCAGCAAAACAGCCAGTAGGCATTCAGGGATAGTGTTTCCTTGGTTTAACAGTATTTATGTGAGTCAGTATCCTATGTCCTGTCTTACTTCTCTGTCATGGTTCATTTATCTGCCATTTCAGCATGTCTGCCCATGGAACCACCTCTTTCAAGGGCTTCTCATGTCAAAATGTTTTGAAAGGGGTGTTGCATAAGACATCTCCAAGAAAAACGGTGGCTCCTCCTTGGTATCTTATGTTTTTGTTACACATACATACATATGTACAAATATTTCAAGCACAGGCATTAATGCCCTTCTAGCTTGCCAATAGACCAAAACACTTGTTCCCATAATAAGTATCCAGGCTGTTCTTAAAAATATCACTAGTACTTGGTTTAATGTAATTTGACGGTTTGTTCTATGCTTCAGTTACTCTGTCAGAGAACCAATTAGTACACTTCTCATTCCTATAGAATCTTCTACATAGGTTATCTGATGATTCTCTAGTACTTTTGATAACCCTAAACATTCCTAGAGGTAGTTATACCTAAATGCCCTATATACCTGAATAAGATCTCCTCTTAGACATCTGTAAGAGACACTGTACAAGTTCAGATATTTTAGTCTTCCATAATAACTTTAATTTTCACATCCATGGATATCCTTGGTATATTTCTGTTGTACTCCTTCCAGTTTACTCATGCTTGTTTTCTTATAAGGTTTCCATATTGTTATTCCATGTTCAAGTTTGGGTCTAATGTAACTAACAAACAATGACTTCATTATTTTTGATTTCCTAGACTTTATAAATCTTTTTATACAACCTATAGTTCTATAACTATCATTAACCAGTTGGTTGATATGATTAGAAAAACTCATAGCTGAATCTACCCATATACCCAGGTCTGTAAATGAGTCTACAGTTTCAATCACTGTGTGCTGTATTAAATATTTACCTTTCAATTTATGCCTACCAAATCTCATATAATTAGTTTTTGATGTATTTATCAGCATATTATTCTCCTGTGCCCAAATGGTCAATTTAGTCAAGTTATTTTGCAGACATGCCTTATCTGTAACACATGTAATCAGTTTACCCAGTTTCAAGTCATCTGCATATAGACTGTAGAACACCTTAGATGAAAAAGTTAGGTCTGAAAGATACAATCTAAACAAGTAAGGGCCTAGGACAGAGCCTTTTGGGACACACTGACTGTAACCAAGGATTTCACATGTCCAGTTGCTGTATGATACTTGCCAAGTCCTATTTGTAAGCCATGCAGCTATCCATCTTATCAAGAGTACATTAATACTTAGTTGTACTAATTTATTGATCTGTGTTTTGTGTATGACTGTCAAATGCTGAAGTTAAATCTATATAAATTACATCACAGCACAATTTTTCATTCATAGCTGTTACTGTTAGAGAGGCTAACACTTGCTCCATTTGAACTAGCTAATCTAACTGTTTTGAGGTTCTTAACATGGAAAACAGTCTTACTGATTGCTCTATTCTCTGCAAGCAGAACATCTGAGTTACAGGTTCTTATGGTGGGACAACCTTATCTCATTTTTAAGGGTATCTTTGAGAACTAATATGTTTTTATGCCTAAAGTGGTATTCAAGTTTACTTTAAGCTAAACTATCCATCTCCGTGTGTTCTCTCCTGGGCCCAAGAGTGAGGGAGAAAGGATATTAAATATCATGGTTGCCCACAAGCAACTTGGGTACTATCTTGACAGATCAAAATCTTTCAGAACTTCCAATCAGGTGTTCATTTCTTGTGAAGGTAAGAAAAAGGAACAACCTGATGATGTAGAATTTCCTTGCAACACACATTTAGCTAGGGGTTCTCTCTGTGCCATCACTTGTGAGTGCAACAAGTAATGGACCAACTTACCTGCCACTTATTTGTCTAGAACTGGTTCATTCTATCTCAACACCAGTTCCCTTGGTTCCAGCATGTACTAAGGCATCTTCATTGGTGCTTAGTTCTTGGTCAGTATTGTAGATCAGCTTTTATATTGAACCTAGTCAGTCACTGTAGTCAGACAGCACATGCATATAAGTTACTGAGCACATGTAAGATCACTGCCATTTTGTATAGTCATTCAGTGTGAGTGCTAGCTTGAATGGAGATGCACATTTGAGAGTGCTTGAAATAACAAGTCAGTTAGTTAGCTTATAAAGTTCAAAGTACATGTTCCGATTACAACTCCTGATGTGTTTATGTACAGTAAATGACTTAAATGCATACCCAGCCTCAGTATCTCATTTGTATACACGAGACATGTGACAGCTATGACTCCAGCTACATCCCTTTCCTTTTCGACTTCAAAGTTGTCAGTTCAAGAAAGGACTCAGTTCTGAAGTGTCAGCACCGAGAGACAAGGGGATGGGTCGACAAGAGTGATAGACAGGTTTGGGAAGCATACTTATGCCTCAGCAACCTTTGCACTTAGGTCACTGAAATACTTGGCCCATGTAACAAGGTTTCAAAGAGATCTAATTAAGGAATTCTCTAAATCACTATTGGGTAATCTGCTTGCAGATGTCCAAAACATTGTGGACTCCTAGCTGTCTACCCTTCTGTTGACTTCTAATGTTCTCATACATTTGTTATCTAATGCAGCCAAAGGGCTACAGTTGGCACTGGATACACATAACTCCTTTTAGGGGAATTCCTCCCTTCCCTACCCTTCGAACAAAACAGAATTTTTTCCTCAGATTTTTTAAGACAGACTTTCCCTAGGTGTCTTACTAATAGTGTCTTTAGACCCAAGGGTGGAAAGCTTCTACTCAAAAATGTTTCTGGTTTCAAAGAGCATGTTTTTCTGGAAACTAGTTATAGATCTTTCCTTTTACAACTGGTTTGTGAAAGTACCAAAATTAAGATGTTGACCCTGGCTCCTGTCAGGTTGGTTCTTGGGTCCCCCATGACTTCTTCCTTCGAATTATTGGAGAGAGTTTTTTCCACCTCTGTGGACAAGACATCCTTGCCACCTTGCCCCCCCCCCTCCCCACAACTGTCTGCTTTGGGTGCTGAGTGTTCAATCCTGTCCCATCAGGATGGCCTGCCTGATCAAGCCTGGAGACAATCCTCCTTCAGAACTCTCCGCATGCGTCTGAGTCCTGCACAAACCATCCCACTGGGGAGCCCCCTTGGAAAGATATGTTTAAAAGGAGGCACTTGGATTCCCAGCAGGAATCTTTAATGGAAGACACTGACTTCAATGAACAGGAGTGGTCCCCAGATCACCTCTTCAGGACATCTTTTTCTGTGAAATTTTCAAACTGAGACAGAAAGATGGTTGTACTTCTGACTTTCCGTCCCAGGAGGAGTCAGTTTTTTTCAAGGCTTTCAGAGCTGTCTCAGCTATGTCCCAGGTAGCATACCCCCCCCCCCCCGCCACTGATGATGAGATGATGGACCTCATTTCCCACCGGGTTTGGAAGAATATGGATGTCACAGACCCCATTCCCAAAAGGCCAGATAAGAACCTTTTATGGATTTCTTTCACGAGGATGTTCGTCAGGTACTAAAGGAGGCAAGAATTTGTGCTACCAGGAAATTATATGTTAAGAGTGGACAAGATGTTCTAGTTGGTGTCTCACCTATATACAGAGCCCTTGCTAGGGTTAATACCTGTGGTTCTCAAGCATTGTTTGAGTTACTATCCTATGGCCTGTTTACTCCTTTAACAGTAGGTATTTATCAGCCATTTCAGCATGATTCTCCTCTTCTTTTCAGATTTAGCTCAAGCTGTTCTACAAAGAGTTTTTTTTCTGTTGATATGTAAGGTCACTTCTTATTCAGTTGACACTTAATTAGGATCTTTACTTTTTCCTGGGAAAGTTTTGTGTCTATTTTTGAACCAGCTCTTTCTGGTTGTTTTTGGTTATTTTTATTTATTTATTTATTTATTTATTTATTTATTTTTTGTTTCTTAGTCTAACTGGTTTATTGCTTTAATATCTGCAAGAGACTATCCATGTTGCAAGCATTGATAATGAGTTAACCCTTTTGCTTTTCCATGCATATATGGTCACCTGCAGAAAACAAATTCTCCATATATGCCCTTACTATTTTTAGAGTATACCTTGAATCTAGCCTTCTATCGACCTCATTTATTTCAGTATTTGAATGACAGGGAGAATAGATTCGGTATACTCTGCCCATGCTTTTACAACTCAGGTCATTTATTGTCGGTCCTTTAGGAAAGCTATATAGCTGTGGGATTCCTAGTATGAAATCGAAAAAGAACAACTAGCATCCATACAGATAATTTCAGATGGTTGCTCCTTACTATATCTTTTCTTGTTATTCTCACCATGGCAAAACATTTCCAGGCAGGATTAAAGAGCATTCTAACAGAGCCTTGTTTTCTTTGATAGCATATTGGAAATGGATGGACTCTAGAAGCATTCTAGAGGCAACTACATGGTCCTCTCTACATGCTTTTACAAAACATTACATACTAGATTCCTTTTCCAGGTCCAGGACCGGCTTTGCTAGGACCATTCTCTTTGGTCTTCTGTACCCTCATTCTTTATCCTCCTGGGTTGTAGAAGCTTTGAGAATCAACTCAAATAACCAAAGGCTACTGCAGCAGTGAGGATGCTGAACATAGTACAGCTGTGTAAGTTGCAGTACAGCTGTGTAAGTTGCAGTACAGCTAGTTACATTTACAGTAACAGTAGATGTTCAAATTCCTCACTGTTTCAGTAGCCTCATTCACACTCCACCCCCTTCTACTGTATATAGTTAGTTGCTGGGTTGAAAAGTTATATGTTTATACTTTTGGGACATTTCAGGATAAGTAAGCTTTCTCTTTTTGTGTGAGCAAAAAATTTCTAAAGTTGTCTACACTCTGACTGCTGATTTCTATACAAGGGGCTAGCCAGTCAGCAGTTAGAATGTAAGTATGGGAGGGGGTCCCAAGGCAGGATACAACCCAGTTATCCAAAAGCTACTGCAGCAGTGAGGAATTTGAATATCTACTGTTATGGTAAGTGCAACTGTACTTTTTAGTGGGTGTTGCCACCATGTGCAATTTCATTAAAGAGAGTTGTGTTACTTTTAAATTCCAGTTTGTTTGCATTGCTCATTTTTCTGTTTACATTGTAGATTCACCGGAGCTAGTATCACAAAAGTTGGACTTTGCAAACTGGCTGAAGGATTTGCATCATGCCTTGAACTTGAAGAAATAAAGTAATTATATATTCATAAAATGTTATTTTTAAACAATGTGAAAAAATATTGCAAATGTCACAAGCTGAAATGACCAGTTTTTTTTCAGTCTTTCAAATCAATGTTGCATTCTGTTGTAAGCAATCCAAACTGCATAAATGAGCTGTCTGCTTGTGTTGATCAGAAGAGCCTTGCAACTGTTGAATAAGCAATGTGGAAAAAATGCATTTTGTACCATGAACATGCCCTAAGATGGAGTGAGTGAGTGAGTGAGTGAGTGAGTGAGTGAGTGAGTGAGTGAGTGAGTGAGTGAGTGAGTGAGTCAGTGAGTGAGTGAGTGAGTGAGTGAGTGAGTGAGTGAGTGAGTGAGTGAGTGAGTGAGTGAGTGAGTGAGTGAGTGAGTGAGTGTGGTTGATATTGTATTTATCAACCAGAGTAGAGCAACTCCTGATCTCCATGGAAGTTTTACAGACTCCGCCCAGGAGCTATCTGGTTAATGACTAGCTCACAATTGCAGGTGCATGCATGTGTGTCTGTCTGTCTGTATTTTACACATGGCTCATCAAAACCCATTCAGTGGACCCTAGAAGACAAAATTAGTAATTCATCAAGACTATTTTCGAGAAGGTTTATTGACCTTGGAGCAAGTTATACTAGTCTGGTAGTGTATAAAATCGCATGGTGGTGTAGGGTTGATTTCTTTTCAGAAGACCAGAGCAGGGTATTTTTAATCTTTGTATTTGCAGAACTGACCATACCCTCAACCAGTACAAAAGGCTTGTTTTTACTTTAGTACCAATATAGAATCACTGATGTATACTGTTATTTGTTACATAGTTTACTCATATTGATGTGTTTCAAAATAAAGTATTATGGTTTCTTGTAGTATTTAGTGGAAAGTTAGAAAAAAAGTTTTGTCCTAAAATACTAGGGTATTTGTCCCTTTTTGAGAGGATACAACATCCCAGCAATTTACATAAATAAATTAATAAATTCATACATAATAAATAAGTTGTTGCAATAATATAAAAGACATGCACACCTCCAGGCTGGTCAAAGAGTATGCCACATAGGAGACACTGCAGGCTTAGTTAACAATTGACAAGACCCCTATTCAAACTCATAGCTAGCTATAGGCCTCCAACTTTGACTCAAGATGCCCACGCCACCTATCTGGACCTCTTCATATCTATTAAGATTCAACCCTTTACTCTGATCCTGGACAAATTTAACTATCCAAAAATAGATTGGAAGAAATACTCATGCCAAAACACAAATGTCCAGAGATTTCTTGATTTTGTCAATGCAAATGCATTGGACCAGTTGGTCGACACCCCCACAAGAGGTTCAATATCTTGGATTTGTTATTAACCAACGTGAGTAACCACTGCAGCATCCCTACAACGTCATCATCCCTGGTAAGATCTGACCACAAAGCGGTCACTTTCAAAGTCACCATTTCCCCTGACCTCCCCACCTCAACAAAAAACTTTTCCAAAGCTGATTACAACTGCTGAGGGAAGGTATAAACAGCTTCACAGCCCCCTCCCCCTCCATAACAACTGACACATATGTCCAAGCCTACACCAAAGTACTATACAAGCACTTATATCATTGCATGGAATCAGGAATACCTGACAGAATTAAATCGTCCTCCTCAAGGAAGAGTAAACCTGTCTGGTGGACATCTGCAATAATTAAATTCTGTAATAAAAGGAAAAAAAATTGCTGTCCAGGACCAAGAAGGAGCAGTTGCCTAATTGGAAGCAATTTCTCCGTAGCCTGAACAAGGAAATAAGAGCACTAGTGAAACCCTCCAAAGCAAATTGAGTCCAGACTGGCAACATCTACTAAAGACAGTCATAAGGCCTTCTTCACATATGTCCGCAATCTCAAAGGAAGCACCCACATCTCCTCAGAACTGGTTGTCAAGGACACCGCATAGACAAATTCTGTAGATATAGCCAACCTGCTGGCAGACAGGTTCAGGAAAACTTCACCACTCTGTCCGCTGGGAGCAAGTCATCACTGCCCTCTCAAAGCCAAAAAATACAGCCTCCATGGGACCTGATAACATCCCAGGCTGCATCCTACATGAACTCAGGCATTAACTTGCAGCACCATTAGGCACTCTATTCAACCAAAGCCTGAGTACGGGCTTCATACCAGCTGAGTGGAGGACAGCCATTGTCATTCCTTTGCACAAAGGTGGAGCGTCCACCAATCCAGGAAATTATACACCCATCAACCTAACTAGCCTGATCTGCAAGGCCATGGAGCAGATTATCATGGACCTCATTAACAAGGACATTGGCAACTTCCAGACACCCTATCCCACACAGTTTAGTTTCATCAAGGGGAGGTCATGCTTGTTAAATTTGGTTGACTTCTTTGAGACAGTCACCAAAGCCATGGAGGAGGGGAAGACGGTGTACACTGCCTACCTTGGCCTGGCCAAAGCCTTCAATATTATTCCCCACTCAGGTATAATAGATAAACTATCTCAACTAGGTATCAATGCATATGTTACCTGATGGGTAGCAAACTGGCTCACTGATAGAACCACCTAGTTAAAACAGGGGAGGCCACCTTCAGACAGTAGACCCGTAATGAGCGGTGTATCCCAGGGATTGATCTTGGGGCCTCTATTGTTTGGGATATACTTTTCTGAGGTGCAGGCCAAAACCAGTGGGCTATGGCTACCAAGTTTGCAGATGACTGCAAGCTGGGTGCTGTCATTAATACCCCTAGTGACGTGGACATCCTCCAATAGGGTCTCATCCAAACAAATGACTGGTGCCAGAAACATGGTCTCAAACTGAATGTCAAAAAATGCATCATCATCCCCTTTGGGGAGAGTGACACCCCCACAAATTATCACATTAATAATAAGGTCCTAAGCACACAATCAGTGAGGGACTTGGCCACCCAGGTTGATAGCAAGCACACTTTTGACCACCATATTGCCTCCATTGTATGGAAAGCTTTCTACATGGCCCACCTCATTAGTAAGGGTATCTCATTCAGGAACAATGTGGTCATAACATCCCTGTATTCTTCCCTTATAAGACCCATTATTGAGTATAGTGCCCCATTCGGCATGCACCTCACAAAGCACATGCAACAGCTGGAGAGACCACAGAGGTTCTTCACCAGGAGAATCCAGGGCCTCAAACATCTACCTAAAAAATTAAAAGCACTACACCCTCACAAACTCCCCCTGGAGTACCTTGCTCCCCATTGGCCATTTTTTTCAATTATAAAGAAATTCCCAATACTATTCTAGCATGTCCAAAGGTCAGTTGTCAATCTCCTCTCCAGTCCAGCTGGTGAATCTGGGAATCTTGAGGCAATGTTACAACTGCCTCATGTACACAGACAACCCTCCCCTCCTCCCAACAAATTCCAACACATGTGAGAGATGCAACCATATAGCCAAACTGGAGGCTAAGCTCTCTCAACTCAGTACAGGCGTAACCAGTCAGGAGGAGAAGGAAACCACACTCACTACAATTCCAGTCTCACATAGACCTACCACAACAGCAAACCAAACACATAAACACACAAAAACATACTTGGAGACTCTAAATAAAAATCTGCCTAAGCAGCAGAGACCTCCAAAGCAGACACCCAAGCAACCGCTACCCCAAAACAAAACACGTGCAACACATAGCTCACAAAGCCAGTGTGCCGAACAGTCACAGCCCTTAAGGCTAAACAACACACCTGATACACTTGTAATAGGTGACTCTATCATCAGGCACACTGACGTCCTGCTCATCAGGCTGAACAAGGAGAAGGTCACGGTGAGCTGCCTGTCGGATGCTAGGATCCGCCACATAACACAAGCACTCAGGTCACTCCAAGGCAAGTACAAATATAACTCAGTCATTGTCCATGCTGGTGTGAATGACCTGAGACATACCTCCCTGGACTACATGAAAAGAGACATAGAGGAGCTCTCTGAGCATGTAGCCCAGGCCGGTATGACCCTGACCTTGAGTAGCATCTTACCCTCACCAAGAAGGATGCCACAGTATGAAGACAAGATTATCAATTTCAACAATTGGCTTAAGTATTGGTGTCATTCAAAGGGGATCCAATGCCTGTCAGCCTGGGATGACATGCTCGACAAGCCACAATGCTTCGCTAGGGACGGCTTGCACCTGTCACCCCTGGGCTTTCGGATATTGGCAAAGGCTCTTGCTACCCCCATAGTGCCTTTTTTAGGCAAGGCTCAAAAGACAAACCCACCTCCATAGGTATCACAAGGGATAAGAAACTAAGAGTAATGCTACTCAACGCCAGAAGTCTAAACCTCAAGATGCACGCACTCGAAACTCTCCTTAGCATGGAGAACATCGATATCTGTGCAGTAACAGAAATCTGGTTCAGGCACCCCAGCACTACCAGGTTATACCTCATACCATGCTTTTCGGCCCCAAAACTTGGACCGAACCACAAAAGGAGGGGGAGTATCAATATTTGTCAAAGATACCCACACCTCCAGGTTGGTGGCACAGCACGAAGCATCAGAGACTATCCATGTGCAACTAACAGTGGGTAAAACTGCCTTCCAGTTTATAGCCTGCTACAGACCACCCTCCCAAACCCAGGAACCCCAGTCGGCCTTCCTGAGAACACTGGAAAATATGAAGGTCTCTCCAAACACCATTATATTGGGTGACGTCAACTACCCAACCATAGACAGGGAGCATTACTCTAGCTCCAACACCCTAGCCCAAAGGTTCCTAGAATTTATAAACTCAAATGCTATGGAACAACTTGTTACCACTCCCACAAGAGGGGAAAACATACTGGACCTGATCATCACCAACATGGGGACTCTATGCTCCAGACCAGAAGTGTATCCCTCACTGGTAAGATCAGACCATAAACTAATCTCACTGGATATTCACATCCCGACCCCACCCCATGCCCAGAAAACCACAGTGAAAAACTTCTCTAAAGCAAATTTCACACTCCTCAAAACCGAGGTGGAATCCTTCAAAGCCCGTGGGCCTGTGGATAATACGGCCCAGACCACAAAATCCTTTATAAACGCATTCTATGAACACCTTTATTTGGGAATGCATGGATCATGCAATCCCAAATAAAACCAAGACCCAATCCTCCAAAGGAAGACGTCCTGTCTGGTGGACCCCAGCCATAAACAAACTATACAATAGAAGGAGGAAGCTACTACATGATAGAGCAAAATCCCAAAAAGGGAAGGCATCTCTGATCAGTATTAGCAAAAAACTACGGGCACTCATAAAATCGTCTAAGGCCAGCTTCGAGAGAAAAATTGCACAGGACACTAAGGATAATCACAAGGCTTTCTTTAGTTATGTTAGGAACCTGGGTGGGAATTCCCAGATATGCTCAGAATTAGTCCAAAATGACAAAAAATACACTGAACCCACAGACATTGCCAACATCCTAGCTGATAGGTTCAGCGCAAACTTCTCCCCCCCTCCCCACCAAAAGGGCTAATATCTATCCCAGCAGAGTGCTGCCCCCCTGACATCTCAGATGCTCAGGTAAGAGCTGCCCTCTCCAAAGCAAGAAACACAGCATCAATGCGACCAGACCGTGTCCCGGGCTGCATCCTACATGAACTCCAAGAAGAGCTAAACCCAAACCTAAAACTACTGTTCACTCTCAGCCTTACTACAGGATATGCACCCAAAGAGTGGCGTACAGCAACAGTGGTCCCTCTCCACAAAGGTGGTGCCTCAACGGATCCTGGAAACTATCGCCCCATAAGTCTCACTAGCTTGGTCTGCAAAGCTATGGAAAGGATCATCATGGACCTTATAAATAAAGATATTGGGGGCCTACAGATACTGGATCCTACCCAGTTCGGCTTTGTTAAGGGCAGATCCTGCCTCTTAAACCTGGTCGATTTCTTTGAAACAGTCACCAAGGCCATTGACAAGGGGAAGGTGGTCCACACAGCCTACCTGGACCTCGCAAAAGCCTTCGATACAATACCCCCACTCTGGCATTATAGATAAGCTCACCAGCTTAAATATAAACCCCTATGTCACTAGATGGGTTGCAAATTGGCTCAAGGACAGAACCCACATGGTTAGAATAGCTGGAGCCATGTCAGACTCCAAACCAGTTACAAGTGGCGTCCCACAAGTCTCAGTCCTGGGACCTCTCTTGTTCGGTATATATTTCTTGGAGGTACAGGCCAACATGGAAGGACTGTGGCTGACCAAGTTCGCAGATGACTGCAAACTGGGCACCATAATAGACTCTCCATCCGACACAAGCATCCTCCAAAAGGGCCTCATAGAAACAGACAACTGGTGCCAGAGCCATGGCCTCAAGCTAAACGCCAAAAAGTGTATAGTCATCCCCTTTGGCAAAAACAAAGTGCCCACAAATTACCACATAGGTGGTATTCCATTAAGTACAGAAGAAGTAATTAGGGACCTGGGGACCCAACTTGATAGCAATCTCTCATTTGACAACCACGTGGCCAAAGTGGTTAGAAAAACATTTTATATAGCCCACCTAATCATGAAGGGATTCACATCTAGATCAGGGGAGGTCATCGTGCCTCTTTACTCATCCCTCATCAGGCCCATAATTGAGTACAATGCCCCTTTTGGGATGTACCTTACCAGACACCTGCAGCAACTGGAAAGACCCCAAAAGTACCTCACCAAGAGGATCAAGGGGCTCAAACAGATGCCGTATGCTGCCCGGTTAAAGAAACTCCAGCTCTACTCAGTGGCATACCGCCTGCTCAAAGGCGATCTGTGCCTGACGTATAAAGCCATGTCCAACCCGGAATTAATGAACATGCTGCACCTCAGAAAATCCAAATCCCATCGAGCTACGCGCTCGAGGGACTTGAACCTCAGCACTAAAATAAATAGGACATGCTGGAGGGACAGATTCATAACCCAGAGGCTCCCTTCACTCTGGAATAAAATCCCAGTCCAGGTTAGGCAGAGTCCCTCATTGACTCTCTTCAAGAGGAATCTTGATGAGTGGATGGGAGATCATAGGTTTACCCCGGGTATCACTTCTGTGTCACTGTTAGACAGAGGCACAGTATACTAACCTCGAAAAACTGCATAGCAAAATTAATTTAAAATGGGTGGCGAAAGCCATACACACTCTGGCTAGGCTTATAAATGCCCTAGGGCAGATAGCCTAGTATGAACCTATGAACCTATGAACACAGATAGGCTAAAGGCCCTGTCCCTCTACTCAGTCTTCTAGAGACTTCTCCGAGGTGACATTTGTCAGGCATACAAAGCAATCTCATACTCCGCCTTGATGGGACGGCTGCAAGTCAACCTCCACTCAAGTAACCCACATGTGTGACCTCAACCTGGTCTGTGACATCAATAGGACTTGTTGGCAGGACAGATTTGTGTCCCAAAGACTCCCCCATTTTGTGGAATAGACTCCCTCTCCTTGTCAAGCAGAGTACCTCATTAACCCTTTTTAAGTGCAACCTAGATATCTGGATGGGGAACAGAAAATACACCCCTGGGATTCCACCGGTGTCCCTGCTGGAGAGTGGCATAGGGAGCAGACTTGTTGGAACATGGGCTAAATTCTTGGCTAGGCTTGTAAGGGTCTCAGACCCAATAGCCTAGTAACTTGCTATGATCCTATGATCCTAAATAAGTGGTCAAAGGAGATTGGTAGCCAGAGTTCTCTTGTGTAAAAGTAGTCAGTGGGTTAATCCAAAGCAGTGAGGCTCCAGGTACCAAATAAAACCAAATAACCAAGCTGAAGTCCCCGGGAAAGGAACAGCCATCACTAGAAAGGTCCTATGTTTTAATAAAGCCAAAAACACACAGTAACACACATTAATGCATACACTGTAGTAAAAAGCATTTTCTTCAGTATTCTAAAGACTTCATCAGATGCAGCATCCATGGGTTAGCCATTCATTCTTTTAGCCTCAACCAGATGAGTTTCAACACATCAGACTTTGGCAGATACTTAAATGATTAGTATTTTATTAAGACCATTTGATCAAATTTGCTTTATTCAGATTTGGTTTGTTAGAATGTCATAATAAATTAATGATCATTTGTTTGAATGCCTTTATATGATACATGTAGTGGTCAGTGGCATTAAAGTTACATTGATGTTGGGGTCCGTGCTGTGGTTAGGTTAGACCTAGGGTTAAGGTTGGGATGGTTATGGGGGATGTATTGTAGAACACTGTGTCTTCAGTGGTATCAGAGGGTCCGGACTGGGATTTGAATGTTGCTGGAGTGAGAGATGTGGTGATTGAAGCTTCTGTGCCTACGGTTTTCCCGCTTACTGTTGTTGTTTAGGAGTTTTTGTTTTTATGTTTCTTTTTTATGTTTTGAGCTTGAAGGAATGCAATTCCATTCATCTGTACACTTGTGTATTGGTTGAATGACAACAAAGTTATTTCTGATTTAAATTATATTTGCTAACAACTAGTGTTTAATATCATTACTTTTTGACAAATTACTTCTTGAAGTGGCTGTTTTCCAAATAAGTGAACTTAATGAGGCTATTCTCAGACTAATGTACTTCATGTTAGTTGCCTAGAGTATTTAAGGTAATAAATAAAACTCCTTAAAGATTTTCTTGACAGAGCTGCTAGAACAGGCTGCTGTCTGTACAAGTATATGTGATTTTTCTTAATCTCACCCATCTTGTTCCTTTTGTATTCTTTACTTAGTGGTTTGTACAGCTATATTGTTTTCTTCTTGTTTTATTGCAGTGTTATTGCATTTAAATAGTTTTAGGAGGCTTGCATGTCCTAGATTAAAACACTAGGCAAATGCTGTGTTTTTTGTGTGAGGCCTATGGGTGATTAATTGCTTGAGAGTTGTAGGAGAGTTGTAGGAGAGCTAGAAAGTTGGAAAGTAATTTCCTTATTTAATGTAGCAAGGACACCACTTCAGGGCTTTATTGAGAGTAATACCAAAACAGACTGCTATTTGAATATATTTAGGTTACTCTGTCTCAGCAATCCTGCTCCTGATGTATTCTTAAATTCATTAGCTATCTGGCTGTCATTATCTTGAGTTAATTTAACTTTAAAAAGTACTCTCATCCCCATATTGTTTGGTCTGACTAGACCCCTACCTTAAGCTAATTATTATGAAAGCCCTGTCTTTACTTAATATTCAGTTGCCCTTTCTATTATATCTTACCACCACTAGTTCTACCTTCAGATATTTACAGCATTAACTATTCATATTGGGTGCAGAAATATCTTGGCACCAGAGTCACTGGCTAGAATTGTTGGTGCCAAAGTAACTTAGTTTTCTGATATATTTTTTATGTTCATATCATTAAAACTATCATCCATATTATAAGCCACCAAGGAAACATGGGCATATGTAGAGCTGCAAATTATTCAGAAAATTAGGCAAAACATGCTATTTATGAATAAGAAAAGAATGGTTAAGGAAAGTAAAATATAAGCAGTTAAGATGTTTGTTGTTTCACCATTATTATGTGTGGGACAGGCATTCTTTGAATCCCCATTTGACAAAATGTTGGATAGGATAAGGAAAGAAATAACAGATTTCTTTTGGGAGAGTAAGAGGGCAAGAGTGCACTTGTTCATAGTTCATAGGTGTATACTAGGCTACCGACCACTAGGCCCCTATAAACCTAGCTGTACATCCCAAATGAGACTCAAAAATGTATTGATTTAGGAGGTGATTTACTGACTGCCTCTGTCCATCAGATAAATAGGAGCCAGACCAAGGGTTAATTTCTGATTACCCATCCATTGGTCCAAGTTGTACTTAAATAGGGATAGGGAGGAACACTGCTTCACATGAATGGGGAGCCTGTTCTAGAGAATGATAATTCTTTGAGATGCATATCTGTTTCTCCAACATGTCCTGTTTATGTTGAAAACAAAATTTAGGTCTAATCTAGTAGTTCTGATGCTGTTTCTTTTGTGGATGTGCAAAAGGTTTATAAAAACAGGGTCCAGGTAAGCCTTGCATGCAAAGGCAAATATGACCTCTCAGTAGTCTGTATGATGCTGAGTAAAGAGACAGGGCTTTGAAATGAACAGTGTAGGACATTGTGTATATTCCCTGTGTTCTTTTTGTAAGGAACCTTTGTGAATGTTCAAGTTGCTGCATGTCAGGTACATACTGAAGGGGTATTATGCTCTATGATGGGTCTGATGAAGGCAACGTACAGTGGTATGGTGTCCTGTCTGGACCTAGATGCCATTCAGTGCTTATAAGCTGAGCAACATAGAAGGATTTTTTTACTACTTTGGACACATGCTGGTCTTCCAGTTTGCAATCATCTGTGAACTTGGTTAGCCTGAGGCTTTGACTTTGGCTTTGACATCTGAGAAGTAGATGTCAAAGAGTTGTGGGTCTAGCACAGAGCCTGGGGGACTCCACTAGTGTCTGGCCTCTTTGTAGATGTGGCCTCACTAATTCTAACCTCCAGGTTCCTATAAGTGAGCCAGCTAGCTATCCAGCATATGTTAGAAAGGGGTTTATACCTAGTTCCGTAAATTTGTTGACAGTGCCCAAATGGGGTATTTATTTATTTAACATTTATTTACTGGGAAAGCCCAACTTGTAACGAGCCAATTTTCAGCAGAGGCCTGGGTAGAAATGCTCCAGACGCATGTCTTTGTATGAAATGCTTTAGTGAGATCTAGATAGGCAGTATGCACCTTTTCCCCCTCATCCATTATCATAGTGACTTTTTCAAAGAAGTCCACCATATTCAGTAAACATGACCTTCCTTTGACAAAGCATAACTGAGATAGACGCAATGTCTGGAGGTGTCCTATGTCCTTGTTGATAATTTCCATGATAATTCTTTCCATGGCTTTGGGAATAAGACTAGTCAGACTAATAGGTTCAAAGGTTCATAGGTAGGTACTAGGCTATTGGCCCTAGGGCCTATATAAGCCTAGCCAAAAAGGTACCCTGGCTTTTGCCACCCAAGAAAATTATTTCCCTGTGCCCCTGTCGAGCAGAGCCACAGAAGTGATCCCCGGGGGTGAATTTCCTATCTCCCATCCAATCATCAATATTTTTCTTGAAGAGTGCTAATGAGCTTTGTGTGATATAGATAGGTAGTTTGTTCCAGAGTATGGGAAGTCTCTGGGACAGGAATCTATCCCTCCAGCATGTTCTCTTTATTGCGGTGACAAGGTCTAGGTCCCTAGAACATGCAGCTCGGAGGGATTGGGATTTCTTTAAGTGGAGCATGTCCAACAGCTCTGGGGTTGACATAGCTTTGTATGTTAGGCAGAGATTGCCTCTGAGCAGGTGATATGTGACGGAGTAAAGCTGGAGTTTTTTGAAACGGTCTGCGTAGGGCATCTGTTTGAGACCGGTAATCCTCTTTGTGAGGTATTTCTGTGGCCTTTATAGTTGTTGTAGATGTCTTGTGAGGTACATATCAAAAGGGGTGTTGTACTCTATAATGGGTCTAATGAGTGACGAGTAGAGGGGAACAATGACCTCTTTTTTCCTGGATGAGAAACCATTTGTGATGAGGTGTGCCACATAGAAGGATTTCTTGACTACTGTGGCAATGTGATTATCAAAGGTAAGACTACTGCCCACTTGTGTCCCAAGGTCTCTTATCACACTTTTGGTGTTAAGTAGACTACTGCCTATGTGGTAGTTCATGGGTACAGAGTTTTTACCAAAAGGGATGACAATATATTGAGCTTGAGGCCATGGCTTTGACACCAGGCATCTGTCTCAATGAGGCCCTTTTGTAGGACATCTACATCATTAAGAGTTTAGATTATGGCTCCTAGTTTGCAGTCATCTGCGAACTTCATTAGCCAAAGACCTTCTGTGTCAGCCTGTACTTTTGAGAAGTAGATACCAAACAGGAGAGGACCCAGGACTGAACCCTGTGGTGCTCCACTTGTCACTGGTCTGAAGTCGGATTTGGAGTCTGCTACTTTCACAGTGATGGTTCTGTCAACCTATCTTGTGACATAAGGATTTATACCTGATTTAGTGAGTTTGTCTATAATTCTAGAGTTGGGGATGGTGTCTAAAGACTTGGTGAGATCTAGATAGGCTGTGTGAACCACCTTACCCTCATCTACAGCTTTGGTGACCACTTCAAAGAAGTCTGTCAGGTTTAGGAGATATGATCTGCCTTTTACAAACCCAAATTGGGTGGTGGCCAGAGTCTGGAGATTACCAGTATCATTGTTTATAAGTTCCATGGTGATACGTTCCATAGCCTTACAGACCAGGCTCATCAGGCTAATGGGGCGATAGTTCCCAGGGTCCTTGGTGGCTCTCCCTTTGTGGAATGGGATAACTGTTGCTGTGCGCCATTCAGTGGGCACAAAGCCAGAGGAGAGGCTATGACTGAACATGGTACTTAGGTAGGGTGCCAATTTGTTCTGTAGTTCATGTAGAACGCAGCCTGGGGTATTTTCAGGTCCCATGGATGCTGTGTTCTTGGCTTTGGAGAGTGAGGTTTCTAACTGTGTAGCCGTAATTACAGGAACTTTGCATTCTTCTGGTAAAGAGATGGGCCCTTTAGGGGGTGAGAGGGGGTAAATTTAGCACTGAACCTATCTGCCAGGATGTTAGCAATATCAGTTGGTTCTGTATATTTAGTGCCATTGTGCTGTAACTCAGAACAGATCTGAGTGTTGCCATTGAGATTCTTGACATAGCTATAGAATGCTTTGTGGTTGCCTTTAGAATCAGTGGTGATTTTGTTTTCGTAACTAGCTTTGGGGGATCTCAGCTTATTACTGAGGCTGACCAGGGGGTTTCTCCATTCATGGGATTTTACTCTCTTTTGCAACAGTTTCTTTCTTCTGTTAGAGCTTGTTTATGGCAGGGGACCACCAGATTGGCTTCCTTTTTTTGGAGGATAGCATCTTGGTTCTGTTAGGGATTGCACGATCCATGCACTTGTGTAAATGCTTATAAAGTGCATATTTGTAGGATTCAGCAGTCATACCTCTATTGTCCGTCTGCATGGCTGTCGTGAAGTTTGTCACTTCTGTCTTAAGAAGCGTGAAGTTGGCTTTGGAGACATTTGTTTTACAGTGGTTTCCCTAATGGGGGTGGGGGCAGGATGTGGATGTCTAGGGTGATTAGCTTGTGATCAGATCTGACAACAAGGAATTGACCTCTGGTGTGGAACACCGATTGCCCATGTTGGTAATGACCAGATCTAGGATATTGCTGCCCCTGGTGGGGGGTGTGGATAGGTTGATCCAAGGCATTGGAATTTATGAATTCCAGAAAACGTTGAGCAAAAGAGCTGGTAAATGAGTAGTTTTCCCAGTTAATGGTGGGGTAGTTGAAATCACCCATTATTAGGGAGTTAGTTGTACCCTAATATTTTCCACTGTATCATGAAATGAGGAGTGGGAGTCCTGGGGCATGGTGGGGAATCTGTAGCAAGCTAAAATTTGGATTGCGGTCTTGCCCAGAGTTAGTTGCACTTGGATAATCTCAGATGCATTATGCTGAGCAACTAGCCTGGAGGTGTGGATATCCTTAATGAATATGGACATGCCTCTGCCTTTAGTGTTTCAGTCCAGGTTAGGTGGCTGAAAGGTGTGGTATGAATTATAGCCTGGTAATGTAGGGGTGCTCTCTGGAGCCTCGAACCAGGTCTCTATCACTGCACAGATGTTGCTGTTCTCCATTTTAAGGCTTGCCTCAAGTTAGTGCATTTTGAGGTTTAGACTTCTAACACTGAGTAGCATTACCCTCAGATTTTGCTTGCTTGTACCTGTTACAACGATGAGTTTGCCATTTGAACCTTGCCTAAAAAGGCACTATATGGGGTGGCAAGAGCCTTAGCCAGTATCCGGAATCCCAAGGGTGAGAGATGCATCATGGTCTGTCGATCATGTCATCCCAGGCAGACAGATACTGGATCCCCTTAGAATGACACCAGTAGCTTAGCCAGTTGTTGAAGTCAGTCATTTTGTCCTTGTACTGTGGTATCATTCTGGGTGATGGCAGGATGTTACTCAGTGCTAGGGTCATACCTGCCTGGGCTACAAGATCGGACATCTCCTTCGTGTCTCTTTTCATGTAGTCCAGGGAGGCACATCTCAGGTCATTCACACCAACATGGACAATGACAGATTCATATTTGTACTTGTTGTGGAGTGACCTAAGTGCGTGCATTATGTGGCGGATCCTGGCACCCGACAGGCAGCTGACAGTAACTTTCTCCTTGTTTAGCCTGGTGAGTGGAACATCAGTGTGCCTGACTATAGAGTCACCTATGACTAGAGTGTTGGGTACGTTGTTATGCCTTATGGGCTGTGGTTGAGTGGCACAATGAGTTTGTGGGCTACGTGTCATTTGGTTTGTGTTGGGGGGTGGAGGTTGCTTGCATTTCTACTTTTGCTTGGGCAGATTTTTATTGAGACCCTCAGCGAATGTAGGTGTGTGTTTTAGGTTTCTATGTGTGTGTTTTGGTGGTGTAGATTTTGAGGGACTATGTGATGAGTGTGGTGTGGTGCAAGTGTTTACCCTCTCCTATTGACTATCTCATCCAGTCTTGGGTGAAGAGAGCTTTGCTTCCAGTTTGGCTATATAAGTGCATCTCTCACAGGTTGTAGTGTTGGGTGGTAGGAGGAGAGGGTTGTCAGTGTACATGAGGAAATTGCTGCATTGCCCCAAGATGCCCAGATTCATCAGGTAGACAGGAGAAAACAGTGGGAGCTGACCCTTAGACATGCCTGGATAGGTGCTTTTTTTATTAAGTACTAAAACCTGTTTTCCTCGAGACAAGTGAAGAAAGTTGAGTGCTGTAGTAATTTGTAGCTTATTTAGTGCTTACGAGTTCTGAACAAGTGCTGAGCTCAAATAAACAGGTTTGAGTGCTAAAACTAAAAAACTGGCTAGTTATAAGGGAAAATTTGAAGAGCAGACTTTATGGAGGCGGGAATAGTTTAATCCTAGCTAGGCGGCGGGGCTCAGAAGCTTACAAACAGTCCTGGATACAGCAAATCTGTATCTGGACTAGACTACTTACAGGAAAGGCAGGAAACAAGCCTAAATTTTTTTTTGTAAAGTGGAAAGGGAATAAGGAGGAGCAGAAGATAACTCAAGGTTAAGAACTAAGTGGGTTGGTCTTTTCAGATGTTCTCCCTGTATTAGGTAGATTGAGGTAATGACACTAAACTGGGAGGAGTGTCCCAGATGGGTCTGTAGTTTCAAGGATCTGTTGAATGTCATCCCGTATGAAGGGGGATGACCATCTCAGGCCCCCATTCACATGGCACAAAGCCTGTTTTAAGACTATAGTTAAATAATGACTCCAGGGATCCTGATAAGTCATATTTTATGCTATTTAGGAGGCATCCTCGTATGTTATCAGTGCCCATTGAGGCCATATTCTTGGTTTAATGATTGCAGCCAGTACATGCTCCTTAGTTATAGCTGAAGAGGTTATGTTTCAGTGTATTTTTGGAGGGTGGTTATGGGTGGGGGTAAAGCTAGAACTGAATTTGTCCACTAACAGGTTTGCTAAATCACCAGGCTTGGTGAATGTGGTGCCATTAATCACTAGTTCAGCACATTGCTGTGTGCTTCCTTTGAGGTTTCTGACATAGCTTTATAAGGCCTTATGGTTATCTTTCACCTGGGATCTTAACTTGAAAGTTGGCTTTGCTTGTCCTAATTAGCCCTCTTAGTTGTCTATTAAGTTTAATGAGCGAGTTTTTATTTTTATAGCGATTACCATTCCTGATTTTTGCCATAATTTTTTTTCCTTTTGCTGTATATCCTGTTTAATTTGAGATGCCATCAGGACAGTTTGTTTCTCTGGCAAGTCCTGGGCCTACTTCTGATAGGTACAGCAGCCTCTATACAGCCGTTGACATGGCTATATAGAACTTTTGGGAGCAATTCAGCACAGGTTGCTGTGCTTGCTGGGTTTGGAGGGGCATTGAATTTTGACAATCACTTAATAAAAGGTAATTTGCTTTAGAATATTTCTTAACTGTTACCAGTTTTCATGTGATTTTAATGTTTTTACAGAGTTGATTTTTATTTCAAAGGAGACACCTTTATGCTGGGACTTTACCAGGGAAGATGAGACATGGGGGGTGGGGGTGCAGCATTTTTCCATATTTGTGAGCATGAGGTCCAGTATGTTGGAGCCTCTGGTGGGCATATACACTGTCTGCTCAAGGGTGTTTGTATTTACAAAGTCCAGGAATCTCTGTTCCTTTAGAAATGAGGCCATTAAAGTCTTCCATGAGAAGGTGTTCAGTTGAATGGTAAATGTCTCCAGTAGGTCCAGTATGCATTGTGAACTTCTTGGGACATGGGGAGGGGTAGGGGTTTTTGTCTCTAGTGAGCTACAAGTGGTGGAAGTAGCTGGAAAATGTTGGAAACATGAGCCATAATGTATTACGGAAAATTATGAAGTTCATATCACATGGGATCATCCACATGAAAAGAAGAAAAAAGTATATTATTGATCATTGAAATTGTTACACCCACTGACAACAGTGTCTTACGTACAGAGAGACAAAAGGTCATAAAATACCAGGATTTGCAGCAGAAACTGTTGCTAGATGGAAGAAGGATACCCAACAGTTCCAATAGTAGTAGGAGCAATGAGTCATAAAAAAAAATTACAGTCATACTTGGATATGTTATCACAGCACATGTAACTCCATATGAATTGCGCAAGGAGTTATTACTGGGCATAATGTGGGTGCTGAGAAGAGCACTTTTGGCAAATATCAAAAATTGAAACAATACTAATTTAATGAACTTTAATTGTACTTTGACTTAGGAATGGGGTCCATTCCTGTCATGGTATTAGAAACCCAAAAGACTTGGAGAAGTTAAAAACAGTAACAGTGAGATGAACGACAATTCTTTTATAAAAAAAAAAAAAATCGGTGAAATGCACACATAAAAGCAGGAAGCAGCAACGCTCACTCAAAATAACTTGAGTGATTTAACAATCGAAGGTACCTAACTGTGCCTGGATGGCGCTGGGTACAAATAAAACGCTTCTGGATGCAGTCTTGGAACAAGCTTTGCTGAGCTCCAGGAAAATGAGCAGGAAGCAATATGTAGTAAAAAAGGGGAGGACACTCAGTATCATGGATTTATGGAAAACAATGGGTGAGAAGAGTACATAAATAGCTTATACAACAGACAATAGCAATGAAAGGAAGGGTGAGATTTTGGAAATCAGATTACCATAAGGGATAGAGACCAGAGACACAGCCTTATAAAATCACCACAGCTAAAAGGGTGGAGAGTTGGGAAACATTTTCAAGGAATAAGCAGGCTAGCTAAAGAGGCATCCAATCAAATAAAGGAAACGCTGGAGCTATTTCAGAAACTTTATCTTAATGTGTTAGTGAAGGGCGGATCAGACACAGTATGCAACTTTAAGCACATAAATGATAAGCAGAAAATAAAACACTGAAACACAAACTAGAGCAGATACATTTCTCTCACTATTGAAATTCTACTACAGTTTTAGGCACCAGACTGTTCAGAAATTTATCAGTAACACTGTTTATGGAAAAAAACAGTAGTGTAAAGCACCCAAAAAAACCAAGAAAAAATCTCCAGAGTGCAACAGCTAGAAGAGTGAATGAGCGAACTTGCCAAAATATATCCAAAGTTTTTTGAATCCACAGCAGGTAATAAATAAGGTTAAAACCATAAATGCTTTATGTTTCAACTCGCGTTTTCGTCCCCATTAACTGGACTTCATCAGATGTCACAGCTCCTTTTCTAATTACCTTTATACTATTAATTTAATATACAACCAATAAAATTCATCCATTGTATTTCAAATAGACAGATGAACATTTTATATGGGCTCATCAATTATTAATTATTACATCATCCCTAAAAGACACTCCTTTGTTTTTATATAAATAATTTTAAATAAATAAAACTACTGAAAATAAATACTCCTTGTGTTATAAAAACATATAACTCAATGGATTTATAAAAGTTATAAAAATCATTTAAAAAATATATAAAAAATATGTAAGAAAGGAACAATAAAGTAGTTTCCATTTGACATTAAAACTCTGAAATCAATGAGCAAACAGTGCCACCTTGTGTCATAAATAATTATTACATCCTTAAGTTTTGTTTTTATTTTTTCACAATTTGGCTGCCCTTAACTTTAGCAGTGGCAGAATAGAAATATACTCGTTTAAACCTGGTATTTTACCCACTTCCAGAGTGATCTGCCACCACAGTTCTTTGTATTCTATTTGCTCTTCCCAAGGGCCACCCCTGATATCTTTTTTAATTTGTTCCAAAACCAAAAAGGAAAATTTGTAACCTATGCACACTTTCGAATGCTTAAAAGGTGCGTTGGTTTCTTTTCCTTTAGATATATCGTAAATATGCTCATAAATTCTCCTCTTTAAAGTTCTTTCCATTTTTCCTACATAAAAGGAGTTACATTGTTTACATATAACGAGATATACCAATCCCTTAGATTCACAGTTATAATGTCCATTACTTCTTATCCACCTTTCCCTGCTTTTTAAGAAAACTTCACCACAATTTATGATGTATTCACACTGATTGCACCTTCCACATTTGTAGGTGCCTAATTTTCTTCCTAATCCTCCAAGAAGTTTTTTTCTACCTTCTTTTCCTTTTTTACTTTCCAGTATCTTTAATACTGTTGGAATTTTTATATACAACTTTAGAAGCTATACTAGATATATTTTCCAAATCTGTGAGTGAACTGAATCTATCCCATTCTTTCTGGAAAATCTTTTTAGCGTTATAGTTAATTGCATTGTATTCTAACACTAATGCTTTTTGATACTTATTGTTATTGGTTATTTCTTTAGTTTCCATTTCATTTTTTTCTTTGTTATTCATAATCCCCTTAATAGGTTTGAATTTGTCCATTCTTCCTCTTTCTACCTCAAACCTGATCTTTTCAACAAATTCTTTAGGATACCCCCTTTCCAAAAACATTTTCTCCAGGATATTACATTCATTAATAAAATCATTGTCCGTACTAGTCATTCTGGATCCCCTAACAAATTGTCCTTTCACAATATTTCTTTTACAATGTGCAGGATGTGCACTTTTGTAGTGAAGGAATGAAATACAAAAAGTATTCTTCCTATGAATCCTAGTTTCTAATGTATTATTTATTTTATAAATTTCTACATCCAAGTATTTTAAGGCTTCATGGGAAGTTTGATAGGTAAATGTAAGAAAGCCTGTAGTATTACTTATATATTCAATAAAATCTTCGAGTTTTTTGATACTTTCTGTCCAAAAGATGACAATGTCATCTAAAAATCTCCAATATAAGGTCCAACATGACTTGAATTCAGAATTTAACAGATATGTTTCCTCCCAATTAGCCAGAAGTATATTCGCAAAAGTGGGGGCGTAAGCTGCCCCCATAGCTACCCCCTAAATTTGTTGGAAAAATTCTCTGTTAAACACCAAAAAATTGTTTTTTAATACCATATCCATGAATCCTGTAATAACTACTTTGTCTTGATGTCTTAAGGCCTTGTCTTGGAAAATGGTGTCTTCAAACATTTTCATTCCTTCCTCGTAAGGTATGGAGAAAAAAAGATCTACTACGTCTATGGTGACGAATAATAAATTTTCAGAATATAGGTCTGGGGTGATTTCTTCTAATAAATCCCAGGAATCTTTAAGAATGACTTCTTTGTTGACCCAAATATGTTTTGTTTTTATGTCAACATATTTCGCTAAAGGTAACTTTTTGGATCCATCAGCGGATACTGTTGGTCTCAAAGGGGGGGGGGGGGTCCTCTGAATTTTTATGTATCTTGGGAATTCCGAAAATAATAGGAATTTTTGGTTTCTCCACCTTCAAATAACCATACATTTTGTGATCTAACATATCTTCTTTGACCATGTCACTTAATTCCATATCAATTTTGTTGTAGGCCAAATTTACCTCATTTCTTGAAACACAAGTATATTTAGTTTCATCTCTAAGTATTTGATCCATTCTACCCTTGTATTGTATGACGTCCATAATAAATATTCACCCACCCTTATCTGGATTCATGATTCTAATATTACAATTAGACTTCAATTCATCCAGTATTTATTTTTCTTTATTACTAAGATTTGTCATATACCCGGTTTTCCTTTGTAATTGTCTTATTTCTTTTTCCAAAACATCTTCCAGGTTTTTTAATTGTGAATGAATGGGTGGATTGTAAATAGTTTTTCTTACAGGGTCAGATTGGAAATACTTTTTTTATTATTGTTCTCCTTTTCCTTAGGAATTAGCATTTCTAGATTTACTTTACTGTTTATGGAGAAATACAGTAATAAATGACTAAGGCACACATCTGGTAGTAGTAACAGTCCTGTTACAAATGTGAATTAAACTACAAGACTATGGCCCAGCAGGGTTTAAACTGATGGCCTCTAAAAGTAATTCTACTTGTGGAAATAAAAGTGCAGAATAATGCAGAAACACAATCTTCCCACAACTCTTAATTAAAATACAAGACTAAGGTCCCAGAACAAACAAAAAAAATGCAAATGGATAACTTTTTTGACTAAGACATGGAACAGAGCAGAAAAGTACAAGGAAGTATCACCACACAGGTAACTATCAATGCAACTTAAATACTTAAGAAGAATTGAAACAATTTAAATAATTATCTTTTCTTTTTGATGAAAAGTTACTCAGTGTGCCACACCCCCCAGATGTTGCATACAAGACACTTAGTGGGGTAGCTCTGTGTTAGAAATAACAGGTTAACTAGAGAGGCATCCAGTCAAATAAAGGTAATGTTGAAACTCTTTCAAAAACTTTAGTTTAATGTGTTAGTGGGGGATGTGGCAGACACAGAATGCATTTTAAGCAGGTAAAAAATATCCAGAATATAAAAGCACTGAAGCAAAACAGGAGCAGAGAAAATTCTATTGCACTACTGTAGTTTAAGGCACCAAACTCTGCAGAAATTTACCAGTAACACTGTTTATGGAAAAAGTGCAGTAAGTACTAAGGCACAAATCTAGCAGTAGTACACAGTTCTGACACAACTGTGAATTAAACTACAACACTCTGGCCCAGCAATGATTTAAATTACGAACAGATAGCTTTTACAGTAATTCTTCTTCTGGAAATAGAAGTGCAGAATATTGCAGAAACACAGTCTTCCCACAACTGCTAATTTTAGCAAGATTAAGGTCTCAGAGCAAACTAAAAAATGCAAACAGCTGGAACAGAGCAGGAAAATACAAAGCAGTATCAACACACAGGTCACTATAAGTGCAACTCAAATATTTAAACAGAATTGAAATAATTGAAATAATGTAATTCTCTTTCCTTTTTTTGAAAAGCTAGTTACTCACAGTTCCCAACCTTTCCTAGTCTTGGATAAAAGAGAATGGGTGGAGGTAGCTGTGTGCTGAAAACAGGGGAAAAGTTAGTGCTGCCAGCAAATCAAGGGGGAATTGGTCTTCCAGACCTGAAGACATATTATTTAGTGATACAAATCTGTTTGGTCTATCTTTTTTAAAATAAAAAAATAAAAGGCCCAAATGGAAAACAGAGCAATGACAATATGGGCAACATTGGGAGGGAAAAGGGTTAGAGTTCTGGCCTCAAAAAAAAAACAAAGTGGTAGCTGAAAGTCATGTGTGCATGTACTGCACTATAGAAAGTGTTAAAGAAAGAACGTATGCTTAGCTGGTTGGAATGATTAATGCCTATCGGGATGATGGAAAGTAAGACGGGGTGAGTCAAGGGGTTTCTGCAGCATATAAATGTAGAATACCTGGTTTGAAAGCTATAATTCATGCAAGTCACAACAGGAGAAGTTGTTAAATGCTGGGAAGAAGTAAATACAGAATTGCTTGCCCATTAGAGTGTATCTCTCTCACTTGGGTCTAATAACAGAACTTTGTTAGATGGAGAGTAACCTCAAAGAGATGGAAGGGGGACCAGAACTAGTGAATCTATTAGTAGAGACTAGGTTAGCTATGATGTCGACTTTTACTTTACCAGGGCATATAAAATATTGACTGGCAGTCATAAAGGACATGCTGAGGAACTGATGTGTGACTGGAGTATAGCGGGGCAGATCACTGTGGAGCAATGGAAGGACATATGCTTGGCCCCCAAAATTACAACAAAATCACAAAGTTTAGGAGTTTTGAATGGGAATATTTGCACAGATATTTTTATACATCGAGTAAACTGTAAAGAATATTATTATATGTCAGCTAAATGTTGGGGTTGTGCCATGGGGAAAGGGGGACACAGATACATAAATTCTGGAAGAGTCCTCATTTGATTAATTAAAAAAAAAAACTTTCAAAGCATATTAAGAGATTTAACAGGGAGCACCACAACATTGACCAAAGTAAGGATTAGAGGCCCAGAATTAAAAATGACCAGACATGTATTAGTACTACAGGATTAATGACTTTTGTGTTACTAACATAATTATCAGAAGGTGGAATACATCAGGAATACCCTGTGATTAAATAGGTGATATATAATGTCAGAAATTATTTATTTATTTTACATTTGTTTACCAGGAAAGAGCCAGTTTTCAGCAGAGGCCTAGGGAGAAATGCTCCAGATGCACGGCTTTGTAATTTGGGAGGAAACCAGAGCACCCGGAGGAAACCCATATGAATGCAGGGTGAACATGCAGACGCCGCACAGAAGGCACCCCAGCCTGGAATTGAATCGGAGAACCTCTTGCTGTGAGGCAACAACATTAACTCTGCACCACTGCACCATCCAGTTAAAAAAAACATGGAAACAGCAATGCAATAAGGGAAAATGGGAATGCTAAGGTACTCCAAATGGCTGTATTGAGAGAGGTTGTTAAGACTTGGGGAACCTCATCTTGAGGCAATTAAGTCATAGGAAAGCTGTTGTGATGAATAAGAGCCTTGTGACATTATGTGTTGTTTTACAGTAATTCTTGATTTACTTGTTGCTTTTCTTTTAGCTTGGGGCTTATAACTGGAGAGGTGCTAGAATAATAATGTGTCTTAACTGCTATATTGTTACGGAAGCTCTTTAATAGCATAAATTGGAAAACACGGATGCATTACTGGAGACCTGCAAAATATGATCATTGATTTGGATTGTATCCCTCTATTTATAACTGCTGTAAGTTAATGACCTTAAAGTGAGCTGCACTTGTTTAGAGAATGTTAATTGTCTGTAATGAGGCACACAGATTTTTTCTAAATAAAGTTTAGAATAAAATAAAATAAATTAATAGATGATACCACCAAAGTCATTAATGGGCTAATTAAATAATTATCCCAAAGCTTGAAAATAATGAGTGAAAGCCCAACCAGTAAATGAATGGTCGTGCAGCGTAATAACATGTCACCTCATTTCCCTCTACTCAAGCAGTAATAGGTCTTGTTATTGTTTGTTACCATGTTAGAGAAGCTTTGACATAGGCTGTTCATAGAAGCCGATATCGGTGCTTACCTGGTGATTTGTAGCAGTTTCACTATACAGTATTATAGGTAGCTGACACTCCAGTCTTTAGAGGCTGTTTTCATTGCAGGAACTGTTTAAACAAACACAGGCAGGTCACCAGCTAAATACCTGGGATTATTTATTTTGTTTTTTGGGTGTTTTTTGGGAATTAGACATTGCTTTGTTGGGTTAACTTCTATGGCAATGAGATTTCTGTAAATTCGTTTTCAGTGCCACGGTTTATATACCTTTACTTCGTATTAGCCCCATGAACTGGGGGTCACAAGATAGGGCCCAATAGTGAAGCTGATAGTTACAACAACTGCTCACAGGAGAAGACTTTTGATGAGTTATAGGAAACATTACACACTAAATGCTGGAATTATTGATTCTGTAGACAGCTCACTATGTGCATTTAGAAATAGTCTTCTTGCAATCCCCCCTTTTTCTATAAAGGGGCAGTGAAACCCAAGTCCTGCCACTTACCTAGCCTTGTCAATTTTTACACATTGGTTCTCCACTAGGAGTATAAGAATGTCCTGCCTTTTGTTAGAACATCAACCTATCCCTCCTCCAAAGGCAAGCATCCAGGTGCAAAGCCCTGTCATTCATCCCCCCAGCTTCTACAGGTGGCACAGCTGCCAGTGAAACCTAGGTCACCTTGGTCATAATTAAGGTTTTATCCATGTATGTCAATGGAGCTGACTAGGGCATATTTTTAATTGTAATAGAAGGAGGCTAGATAGCAATTATTTGCAAACATCTGAGGAGTGTATGGTCAGAAAAAGTTTGTTTTGAGGATGGGAATATGGGTAGGCAAACTATGTGTCAAAGCAAGCAACAGTTACTTGATCATAGTTAATCAACAAATGTTTCTCGGAGAAATATCTTCTTGAGAAGAACAAGTTGAAATATTTTGCTATAATGATGTAGTTAATAAACATTCAGACATCTGAGATGTACTCCATCAGAAAGTGGCTACTCAGGGAAGGAATGAGAAGGCAGACTGTGTGTAAAATCAAGGAACAATTACTTGATCTTGGTTATAGAGCCATCAATATGGTTTGTCAGAGAAGGACTTTGCCTGTGTGTGTGTCTGCTAGACACCTCAGCAGAAAAAGATTTTCTTCTACAAGAAAAAATAGATACATATTTAGATCCATTCTTGGGCTTTCCATTCAGCATCACTGTAAAGGAATACCTGAGGATTCTGGTTCACATGGCATCCCTGATTCTCATAATACCTCTTGCAAGACTCCACCTCAGAAAGATACAATGGTATCTGAAGTCTGTTTTGTCCCAGCACCAGCACCCTTTATCATTTCATATTCCAGTTCTGGGATTTATGAAAAGAGAAGTCACTTTGTGGAGATATAAAATGTCCTTGAATCTGGGTCTGCCCTTCTCCCCTCCTGCTCCAGAGCAGTCAGTCACCACAGATGCCTTAGACTTTGCTTGGGTAGCAGTATCAATGGAGATAAAAGTGCATGGTATCTGAGACAACAAAGATCAAAGCACATAAACATCAAAGAGATGCTGTTTTTTATCAAGGCATTCAATTCCTGAATGTCCTTTGGTTCCCAGGACCTCTTCAAAGAGTGGCAGAGAATACCACAGTAATGCAGTACCTAAACAAGCAAGGGGGAACCCAATCTTACTTCTTATGCAGACTTGCCATCTTACCACAGGATATAGCTTTATAGCACAATCTCACTCTATAGGCATTCTACATTCTGTTGGAGCAAAATTGTGTGGCATGCAAGCTGAGGAGGAAGGACAAAGACAGACCTTCATGAATGGAAACCTCATCCAGGGAACTTCCAAGATTTGATCCATCTGTTGGGAGTTCTCAGGTAGACCTTTTTGCCTCCATTTCTGTTTATATCTAGGGTATTTCTAAAGATTCAGAAGGAAACCTCCAAAATTACTGTGGTTAATCTCTTCTGGCCCAGGCAACAGATGTTTTCTCTTCTTTTGGAAATTGCCACAAGCTTCCTCACCGACTGGATCTACTCACAGAAGAGTGGTGGTGTTTGATACATGCCAACCCTAAATAACTTCAACTGACTGCCTGGGCTATAGGATCTTAATACCTTTAGAAATCTCTTAATGAGGACATGCAGCAGTTAGTAATGGAGGCAAGAAAACCTGCTAGTAGAAAATCTTATATTAGCAAATTAAAAATGTTTTCTAGTTGGTACCAACAAAATAACCAGTAGCCATTCAGTGCTACTGTTTCTATGGTTTTGCAATATTTGTGTGAGTTACATTCCTATGGCTTGTCTTACTCCTTTATCAAGGTTCATTTGTCAGCCATTTCAGCATGTCTACCCATGGATCCTCTCTCTTTCAATGCATTTTTATGTCAAAATGTTTTTGAAAGGGGTATTGCATAAGAGACCTCCATAAATACTGGTGACTCCTACTTGGAATCCTAATTTTGTGATTGAGAAGCTAACACTTGCTCCATTTGAACCAAAGGTTCTTACCATGGAGAACAGTTTTAATGATTGCTGCGACCTTTACAAGAAGTGTATCTGAGTTGCAAGTTCTTTTGGTTGTCAACTTATCTCATTTTCAACAGAGACAGAGTTTCTTTAGGAACTTATCCTTCTTTTATGACTAAATTGGTGTCCAAGTTTACTTTACGCTGGTGTCAGCTGGTGACTTCAAAGTAAGAGGGGACTGCAGGTAGCTACTAAATGGGTGGGGCTAATTGGAATGGGGTAAGTCTCTGTTATATCAGTCAAATACCATAACCTAAGATCAAACATCCAATGGGGTTAATCATTTTCATCCACTGAATGTCTCAGTTCTCACTCTTTATGGCCACTTTATTAACTATATTCACCTCAGATGTCCATTTGCAACTAACAAGGGCGACCTTAGATGAAATGGAGCCTTACATAAAGGACTCTGTAGCTCCCCCATTACACTGCAATGCCACTTGAATCTCCCCAGCACCATTCCTCTGTTTTCCTCCTATCCTGTCCCTACAGCGTCCAGATAAAATACTTCTTTCTTGTTTTTTTCAGTTTGTCTTACTTTTTATCTTTTTCCTCTAGCCTTTTAGCACATCTTAACTGGCCAAGACTCCAGTCCTATAGATTTGGAGGAAGTAACTCAACAAAGCCAGGGGCCTGGGGGCACCTAGGGAGATGTTTTGAGTTGCACTGAAGACCTTTTTTTTAACAATCTTTTGATTCAGTAATGTCCCAAATAAAAATCATGATAAAGGCAAGAAATTTGGTCTTATTTATTTATTTCAAGGAAAAACTAAGGTATACCTAAAGGTACATGTTTAAAGATAACAGAACAGTAGCTCTCAATAGCTCACAATAAACTATGAGACTAAATTCTTACAAGGCTTTATAAATCCTTTCTGGGAATAGTGACTGCTACCTTATCCTTCAAAAAAAACAAAACAAAAAAAGCAGTTACCTTCTGTGTATCTCTCTTGTGTTAATATTGGAATAAAAGTAAAATCAGGATTGGCCAGAGCCATGTATTATATAGCTGAGGGTCTGGGAAGGAAACCAGAGCACCTGAATGAAACCTAGACAAAGATAGGGTACATGTGCAGACTACCCACAGAAGGAATAATTCAGATGCTATCACATGCAACCTACCAAGGTCATCATAGACAGTCACTTGTTATGTAGAAAACTGCTGTTTATTATGAAGAGTGAAAAAAAACATGTGGCCAGTTTGTGCTTTTAGATAGACTGCAGTCTCTCCCCTACACTCAGTTATTATCATGACAAAGTCCATATCCATCAGTTACAGCCACCTATATGACTCAAGTATATAAATCGTAACTTTGAGATGAAATAAATGTATACATACATAACTAACTCACTGGTGTCAGAATACAGTGTGCACTGCAATGCACCCGCAACATACCTGTCAACCTCGTAATTCAAGAATAACTAAAAAGCTAACAAATAATCCAAGGCAAAGGAACAAAATCAGGGACGGCAGTGGGCCAAGAAAAATATAGTCCTGTGTGTGCCTTTATATACTTAGAATATATACTTAAAATGTTGTCAGGACAGGCTTTTCATCATCACACTTTTTCCTAATGCTGTTAAGTCTTACACTCAAATTTCTGTCATTATTTAGCAGCTGCAGTTCTCAGAGGTTTGCCAGAAAATAAAACACAAACATTGTGAGGATCAGCCCAAAATGTGATGCAAAATCAGAGACATTCTGCCAAAACAGGGACAGTGTAGAGCATATGTGCTCTCTATTCATATATAAATATATATATTCTACATATAATCCAAAAAAATCCGACAAGTAACTGTGAGCCGAAGAACTTATACGATACGTATTTATTTTATCAAATGAAGCGCTTTTCGTTGGCACAAGTGTGTCAACTTCTTCAGATTCAAAACTTTTTTGTGAAATACAAGCACCGCTTAAAACAGCTTAGCCTTATCATGTGATTGGCATCAGCTGATGTTAACATTCTAAAGCCTGCCCTTGTTTAAAGTGATTTCACATATAAAAAACAGTATTCCATATAAAAACAATATTACAAGTGAAGAACCAATAATATAAGTAAAAGACAGTAATGCAACACATTCTCAACCCTATTCCAACATACTACGAACAGTAAACCTAACCACTATTTAACGGTAAAAAATATATAAGTGAAATTATTACAGTTGAACAAATAAACCTATTAACTAACCAACTACGGTACAATCCTATGAAATCAGAAATTGTCACGAGTTAGTACGAACCGAGGTGGTTATAAACTAATTGTTGGTACCATTTTGCAGTACGAATGATCATATTACTGCTATGGCAATGACCGGTACCTTTACAAAATATGTACCCAAAAAGGTACCTTTTACTGTTCGTAGTATGTTGGAATAGGGTCGAGAATGTGTTGCATTACTGTCTTTTACTTATATTATTGGTTCTTCACTTGTAATATTGTTTTTATATGGAATACTGCTTTTTATATGTGATATCACTTTAAACAAGGGCAGGCTTTAGAATGTTAATATCAGCTGATGCCGATCACATGATAAGGCTAAGCTGTTTTAAGCGGTGCTTGTATTTCACAAAAAAGTTTTGAATTTGAAGAAGTTGACACACTTGTGCCAACGAAAAGCGCTTCATTTGATAAAATAAATACGTATCGTATAAGTTCTTCGGCTCACAGTTACTTGTCGGATTTTTTTGGATTATCAGTTTGGTTTTTGGTTTGTATATTCTACATATACACACAGATGCAAACACACACACACACACACACACACACACACACACACACACACACACACACACACACGTGACCATCATTTGCAGTCACTGTTGTAACTGTGACTGTACATGTCAGAAGTATGATTGAAATCAAACAGATAAACAAAAACACAACTGGCACACAGGAATATTCTGTGTGAGAATAACAGTATGCAACCCACTGCAAATCCCCCGCATCCATACTTCTCAAACTCTTAGCTCTAGAATCAAGGAGGAAAAAATAATGGGGGACAAACAACCAAAATCAGGAACAAATACACCCTTATATTTTTTAAAAAGAACAACAGGCTTTACATTAACCTCACCAACCCCCCCCCCCCAAAAATAAAAACAGATTTGTAAGTAACAGGTCTAAAACTCAAACATGTCATTACTTACTATAATCTTCACTGATTTGCTAAAAAACAAATTTTACAAGGAGCATATCAACATGCGAGGCAAAATCAGATACATTCTACTATGCAACACCAGATACATATACACACGCGTGTGTGTGTGTGTATGTATATTTATCTTATAATATACACATGCACTGTTTATATATATATATATATATATATGTATATATATATATATATATATATATATATATATATGTGTGTGTGTGTGTGTGTATGTGTGTGTGTATAAAGTGTTAGTAGGATATACCAGATGATAACAGTTTGGATGAAAGACAATGTCCAGACAATTCTGAATGAATAAGCTTCCTGTGCTCTAGGTTTAAAAAAAACTTGGTATTGAAGAAGACTTCTTTTTCAGTTCTATATTGAAGGTAGTGGATCACAAAATGACATCTTTTGTAAATATATGAGTGGGACAGATCACATTACTTGTGCTTGCACAGGGAGGAAATTTCAAAGCAAAAAGTGATATAACTATGACTCAGAAATGATTGTATACTTCTCAAAATGTTTGAAATGCCCAGCCTGCTACATTGGTAAGACAATCGATAAACTTAAAATAAGAATTTCCCAGCACTTATCTGATATCCGTCACAATGTCACTAGGTGTGCTGTTGCAAAACATAACCTAGGTAATCCAGGACACAACAACTTTAATTTTCATGTTTTAACAAACATTGAAAAAATGAACTTGATTATAATAAAATATGTGGTTGTGAAAAGAGATCTTGAATGGCAGATTAGCTTAAATGCCTGTAGGAAATAAGGATTTAGTGCAAGCTGCTACATTAAGAACATGTTGCAACTTAGGAAAATCAACCACAACCTTATCATTATATATACTTAAATTTAAAAAAATAGTCACCTTCCTAAGTTCCTAGTCCGTATTAATGGATCAGAGGCAAGCATGGTACTTCTAGAAAAATAAGTATATATGTGAAATATAAACTTGCTGCCATGCTGGCATTTCTGTATATATCCATTTCTGCCTTTCAGTTTCAGATGAGGCTGTTTCAGTCACCTGAGGCACTCTGATACAAAATGCACTCCTCATTGCTGCCCAGGCAGCACCTTTACAAGTGACTTTTCTGTCTTCCATAAGATCGCCTTGGTCTCCATTTTAAATAAGCATACTGTATAGCCTGGCTGTTTTGAAAACAGCCCAACAATCGGAGTTAAACATTTATTTATTTATTTGCAATTCGGAGCTCAGAAATCTGAACTCTGAGCATCTACATGAATAAAAAATAAATTAAATAAGGTAGTGCCAGTTCACAACAATAAAAAAAAAAAGTCCACTGAAGTGACTATAGTGCAGCAGCCAGTAAGACTAGATGCCTCTGCTTTAAATCAAACTATCCATATGAGGGAGAAAATGGATATTTCATACCATGGATATGCACAGAGTCGCTCCTCTTATGTGCATTAAGAAGACGTTGAGGCTTGGGTGTTTGTTTAAGTAGTTTATTGTATACAGATACATCAGGATGGATGGCAGGAACATTGAATTTAAACTGTCTAACTAACTGACTGACTACATACTTGGCATGCTCTTACTCTGGCAGCTCACTCAAAATGGCACTCTTGCTTGCACATGCTTAGTACTTATATGCAAGTGCTGACTCACTGGGAAGCTTCTTAAAGGTATATCACACACTCTGATCTACATCCTCTCTCTTTACTGAGCTGTCTCATATAAACAATGACATTTGAATAGGCATGCAATTATACAGACACTGATAAAGAAAAACAACAATCATGTCCAGGTTGCAGTGTATCTGGAACTAGGTTTCGAGATGCGACCTGATCTCATGACATAATAGTTAGGACTGGGTTTAGCAACAGGGACAGTCACTGGGGAATGTTCAGCTTGAGGAGTCTTGGGGATTTTCTCAGGAATGGGGTTTGCTGATGGAATGTCCTCTGGAACAGGAACATTGAACAAGTCACTCAGAGAACTAGAGTCTTTGTCACAGGCAAAATGCTGTAACACTGGTTCGGACACTGGTAACAGATGCTTCTAATTTTGTCTGAATTCCATTACTTCTGATTCCACAATGTATGATCTCGGCTCTTGACACAAATTTTTCACAAATCCGATGCGATCAAAACCTTTTGACATCTGTATCCTTACTATCTCCTCTTTTTGTTAAGAGCAGAGCGGTTTGCTGGTTTTATCATAGTAAGACTTCTGGGACAAATGCTTTTTCAACAGTTGGGCTTTTACTGCTTTGTTGTTTTTAGCACTTGGAACCAATAAATTACGGCTGATTGGTAGTGTGGTTCTGGCTTGTCTCGACATAAGTCTCTGGGCAGGTAAACCAAGATGATTATCATGAATGTTTCTGAGATTTAACAAGTTTAGAAAAACATTGGTATTGTCACGTCTGGACTTCTCTAACAGCTGTTTTGCACTTTAAACTGCACATTCAGCCAACACGTTTGACTGAGGGTATTCAGGTCTACTCGTAATATGAACAAAGTCCCATGTTTCTGCAAATTTCTTGAAATGCTGACTTGTAAACTGTGCACCATTATCAGAAATGACTGAGCAGACTACCATGGACAGAAAAATGTCACTTCAACTTAGCAATGACAGTACTGTAAGTTTGGTTGGGAAGCAGGTCAATCTCAAACCAATTTGAATAAGAGTCTACTAACACCAAATAATGCTGACCATTCCACTCAAAAATATCTGTGGCTACTGTTGACCAAGGTAGTTCAGGAATCTGGCTTAAATGAAGTGGTTCTTTCTGTTGATGCGGCTTTGTACTATTACATACTGAACAAGATGAAAGTACTTTCTCAATATCTCTTGACAAAGAAGACGAACATAGTAGACCTCTCACCCTTCTTTTGGTCGAATCAGTTTCTGGGTGGCAACGATGCAAGATCTTAATATACTCTTGTTGCAAGGATTTTGGAACAATAACTTTAAGACCTTTCATGATGGTACCATTGTCTCACAAAACCACATCTCTGTATGGAAAATATGGTTGTGCTTCTACTGGTAAAGTCAAAGTAAACTTTATTGTCATTTAGAACTACACACATGTAGCCGAAATGAAATTTCGTGCATCAGCTGAATTCTTGAGATTACAAAGGAAAGTGAAACAACACATACAAATAAATGAATTAACATAACTAACAAATACACTACTACTCCCAGTACATGCAAGAAAGAACAGAGACATTTACTAGCACTCATATATGAAAAGAATACCCTCCCCTGAGTTCAATTAACTACCCTATTTAAAGTAAAACAAAACAGCTTCTGAAATGCCTAAGTTATTTGTCTAATATTGCACTTGAGTGAGTTAAATAATACTGACTATGGATATAATAAGTAAATATTGAACTTACTTGGAATATATGTAAGTATATTGCACAAATAAATACACATTGACTTATGTGTGCAGACCACTGATACTAGTGCTCAAGTTCAGAAGTCAAATCACTATAGGGTAGAAACTGCTACTGAATCTTGTAGTCCTGCAGCGGAAGCTGCGATATCTCCTGCCCAATGCCAAATGCTTAAACAGTCCATGCGCAAGATATGTGTTGCCCTGTATTATTTTTGTGGCCTTTTGGATGTTTCTTGCAGAATAAAGATGTTGTATCGATGAAAGACTGGAACGTTTTACCTTCTCTGCAACTCTCACTACTTTTTGTAGTACCTTCCTTTCTGTAACTGTGCAGCTTCCAAACCACACTCTGAAGTTGCAGGTGAGGATGCTCTCTATTGCACCTCTATAGAAGGTGGAGAGAATATGAAGAGGAAGCTTGCTTTTTCAGCCTTCTGAAAAAGTAGAGGCATTGGTGTGTTTTCTTGACCAGTTGGCTGGAGTTTCCCGACCACGAGAGATCCTCTGATATGTGTACACCCAGGAATTTCATACTCTTAACCCTCTCCACACTCTCACCATTGATCCTGAGCACTGGGTGGTTTGTTCTCCTTTTCCTGAAGTCAGTGATAATCTCTTTAGTCTTGCTTACATTCAGGTCAAGGTTGTTCTTCTCGCACCAACTGATCAGAGATGCTTCCTCCTCTTTGTATGCCAAGATTGCTTTGAATGCCTTCCTTGACTGATAAAGAGGATTAGCTTCTGGAGAGTTAGATCTGAAGCTGCATGAATTCTGAGCTCATCAAGATGTGTGGAAGAAAAATTTCTCACTTCCATGACCTCAAAATCAAGTTGCTCATTGTTATGCTGTTCTGTGTTTTTTTCTGAGTGATCTGGATAAAATATCAGCAGGATAAAGAAGTTTGCCTTTTGTGAAAACAAGAACAAAATTGTACTTCTGCAATTTGAGCATCATGCGTTGCAGTCTAGCGGAGCTGTATGCATAGGCTTTCTCAAAATAGTGACCAAAGATTGGTGGTCAGTTTCAATCTGGATAGGTCGACCATAAATATAATCATGACATTTTGAACATGCAAACACAATTGCCAAAAGTTATTTCTCAGTCTGGGTATACTGCATCTTGGTTTGGGTAAGAGTTCTCGATGCATAGGCTACTGGTCTACCCTCTTGAAGAATGACTGTACCTAGACCAAACTTAGAAGCATCACAGGAAAGAGTAACTGGTCTGCGAACATCATAGTATCTTAGAGTTGGTTTACAAGCAATTTTCTGTTTCAGGACATCAAATACTCTTTGGTGCTGTTCTGACCATGACCAAATTACATCTTTGCATGTCAGCTCTCTTAGTGGTGTTGATTGGCTTAAATCGGGAATGAATTTGCCTAAATAGTTCACCATGCCAAGAAAATGCTGTAGATTTTGAACATTGTCTAGAGCTGGCATCTTGAGAATTACTGTCTGCTTGAACAGATCTGGTCGTAAGCCAGAACTGGTAAACAAATGACCAATATAAGTAACTTCTCATAGTCTGAATTCACATTTCTGAGGATTCAGCTTAAGATTCACTTCACATGCTCTTTCCAAAACTTTCTTGAGGTTTCTGCCATGTTTGACTTCACCACTGCCTTGTACTAGAATATAATCTACTATAATAACACAATGATAGCCTGAAAAAACGTCCTGCTTGTACACTGAAAGACATCACTGGCAGAATTCATTCCAAATGTCATTCTCAGAAATCTGTAACTCCCAAATGGCAAACTGAATGTGGTTAACAATGAAGATTTTTGGTCAAGCAAAATTTGCCAAAATTAGCTCTTTGCGTCTAAGGCAGAAAAAACAGTGGTGTTTGGCATAAGGGCAGCAACCTCTTTGACTGTGCACATTGGATGATGAGGCCTTTTAATGCTTTGTTCAGATTTCTTGGATCAATACATAATATGATATCATCTGAGTTTTTTTTTATGAATTACTACCATGGAGGATACCCATTCGGTACATTCTTCTACTGGACAAATTACTCTTAGCTGCATCATTCTGTCTAGCTCAAGTTTGACTCTGCTCTGCATAGCTACTGGTACTTTCTGTGCTGGTCTGACAACTGGGCTGACCTCTGGGTCTAACTTCATAGAGTACACATCTGGTAGTTTGCCTAGTTTGTCTGCAGAAATATCACCATACTTAAAAAAAAAAAAAAATAGTTTGGGTGAAATTTTAGTTGTTGTCATGCAGGCTTACATGGTGGACTTCTTTATTAAATGAAAGCAGTCCCATTCTCAAACTGTCTCTGAAGTCTAATAATGACTGCACGTGTCTCTTGACTAAGAAAAATTGCAAGTCATAGCTGTTCCCAGCAGAATAACATGAAAGCACTACAGAGCCTTCGATTTGAATCTCTTCACCACCATAAGCAACAACCTTCACACACATTGTCAAATCAAGATGTTCTGTATGTTTTACTCTAGCAAATGTTTCTGCTGACATAACATTGCACTTTGAGCCAGTATCCAGTTTGAGCTCTACCGGACCCCCATTAATCCAAACAGTACAAAAGATTTTATTCTTTGCCCACACATCTACAGCATTGACTGTTTCACCAAGCACAGACACACCATCAACATAAAAAGTAGTCGCAGCTTTCTAATTGATCAACTTACCTCTTGGAATGCCATCTTTTAGTATAAGAATGTGCCTTATTTGATTTACAAAATCTTTAGAAATGACTCCACTTATTGCAAGAATAACACTGCTGACCAAAAGCTAAGCACTTTTCTCTTTCGGGTTCATGATTACCACCACAATTATGGCAGTAGACTATGAAGCTGGGTGGAGGCACATGTTTTGACTTTGCTGACTCACCCTTATGCTTCACTGAGTATGCCCTAGAATTTGCTGGAAGGAATCAGGGTTTCTCAGGGACTGTTACAGGACATGCAGTAGCTGCCATGTGCTTGGGCCTGTTTCTTTTAACCACGTGCTGCATACTATCAGCATGAGCTTTGTCACTGTGCCTTCCACAGATATTCTCATTTGTAAGCATACTTGTGTGCTTTTCTTTAAGCTCATATATCTGACAAAACTCAATGGCCTTATTCAAAGTTAAATCACTGTCTCGAAGCAAAATCTGTCATTATTCATACCACACACAAGGCTGCCCTTTATCAACTCATCTCTCAAATCACCATATCTGCATGTTTTAGCCTTAATTCTCAAGTCAGTTATATATGCTATTAAAGTTTCAACAGATTTTTGCTCCCTTGTGTAAAATAAGTGCCCTTCCATTGTAACATTTTTGGTGGTTACACATTTCTCTAAATTTACATTTTAAGCACTCAGGGTCTTTTCAGTCGGTACCACTATATGGCTTCTTCCCCCTACGCCGCAAACACAGCAGGTGCATACACAAATGCACTCTTTCAATGGCCTCTGAACCAGTTAAATTAAGCAGAACAAATGCTTTTGTGCATGTGTTTGTCAGAAAAAGCAGCCTGTATGAAAATATCATATTCCTGCTCAAACACTCTCCAATTTTCTGTAATATTGTTATCAAACACAAGCGGTGCAGGTCTGCGAAAACCTTCTGCCATGCTCACAGATTATACTAAAGCACAATGCAAAATGTCCCTTGAAATTATGTATGAACATTCACATGCACCAGGTACTTGTAATAATATTTTAATGCACAGTAAACTCTTCAAAATATTGTACTCTGCGAAATATGATTTGAAATAACTGTACTTTGTGAAATGTTCTTTGAAATTACTGTACTTTGTGAAATAGCTGCCCTGAAATATTGCACACACTTGCAAACCACTTTGCACTCTTTGGATACTTTGAATAACTTAGGTTAATATGAAAAAGTAGCACATAGAGAAAAAATATGGTCATTATCCCTTTTTTGTACATTTTATGCGATTCAGATATTGCTCCACGTTTTTGTAATTATTTTGAATATGTTTATCAGTATGTCGCAGTTTCAGACATTTTGTTTAATAAGAAATTCGTTTTGAGCATTCTGAAGTGCTTCATTTTATATTTGTAGCAAAAGAAATCATTTAAATGAGTTTAGTACCTGGAATTTGTTTCTGACCTGTTTTGTAAGTTGCTTGAGCAGTTGGGATGATCCACTCCTGTATATTCTTCCAACTTTAACCAGTTGTCTCATAGCTGTAACTCTGTATCCCACTTCGAACACCATGTCACTCTTCTTATGTGCATTAAGAAGACATTGAGGCTTGGGTGTTTAAGTAGTTTATTGTATACAAATGCATTGGGATGGATGGCAGGAACATTTAACTTAAACTGTCTAACCAACTGACTGAATACTTGCATGCTCTCTCTCTGGCTGTTCACTCAAAATGGCACTCTTGCTTGCACATGCTCAGTACTTATATGCACATGCTAGTTCACTGGAAAGCTTCTTAAAGATATATCACACACTGTGATCTACACAGACAATTTAGATACTATCTTAACAGAACAAAATCTTTCATAACTTCTGGTCAGTTGTTCATTTCTTTTGAAGGTAAGAAGAAAAGTCAATCTTTGCCAGACTATTTCCAGGTGGTTGCCTCAGGCTATTACTTTTTGTTATTCCCACCATGATGACACTATTCTGGTCATGGTCAAGGTACACTCTACCAGTGTCTTGTTGGCTTCATCTATGGCTTTTTAGAAAGGGTTGGACAAGAACAATAGAAATATTCTAGAAGGACCAACCTGGTTCTTTGTGCATAATTCTACAAAACACTACAGACTAGATTCCTTTTCCAGATCTAGGTCAAGCTTTGCTAAGATCATTCTCTAAGAGCGCATGGGGCCTTCCCCTTCCACCTCTCAGATATTCTAAGTTATGGTAATCTAGATATATAGCTTAGGCTACTGCAGCAATGATCTGAATATAGTACTGCTGCAGTAGCCACTCTCTTCCAAAAATCTCCCTTGTTTTTTAGGTGTGTTTTTTATGCCAGGTTGTGGACATCTGTTTCTGTTTCTCCTAACAGTGTCCTCTCAGGGCTTAGCCTCTCTTTCAGTTGGTGTGAATGCTAAGAAGGGCTTGCACCCAAACTTGTCATTTAGTCAGCTCAGCTCAAGCCATCTAATGGTTCAGGGACATGAAAGGTGCTTAAGTTACTGCAGCAATGATCATTCAAACCCTTACTGTTATTTTAAGTTTACTTACACAATTGTACTTTACCTTCCACACAACTTAGCCACTGCCCTGCATGAGGGGAAGAAAAATAAGCTCAATGTCTAGGGCATCAACGCTTCAGAATTTTCTGGTTGTGGAAGAATAACTTTCTCTGCTGGCTTTGGCAAGCACCTTTTTACAAGGCTGGGCAGATAGGCTTTCCATTAGAGATTACCTTTCACAATATTAGTGTTTCTACAGGGATTGGCATTATTTTTATTTTTTCAAAGAACTAAGTTTAAATTCCTACTGTGATGGTTTAGTGGTTGTCACTTACGGTTTACCTTAGAGACTTATATACCGATTTTTGGTTCCCTGAGAGGAATCCCTCTTAAATTATTATATTTCTGTGGGAAATAACTGTCTCCTCCATTTTAATTGTTCTAGGCTTGGTCTTTCAGTTTTGAGGGCTGTCATATAAAACTCTTACCTAAAAAGAAATTAAATTTCTTTTAGAATGTTTTATCAGTTCAGCTAAATGTTGTTAGCTGCTTGACAGGCATCTTTTTTTGGATGGCAGTTGGTGTTGGGCCCATGTATGGATTTCTTGGTGTAACTGTACATTTCTGAGGAAAAGTATACCGCTTGTGCACAACAGAGTTATTAGAATCTGGGGCTTGTGAAGTTAATGCTCATCATTAACTTATTTTACCTCAAATGCTCTTTATTTAGAAGGCATCTCCATCTCTTCTGAAATAAACTTTTTGTGTCAGATACTATTTTTTTCTGACATGTTTCTCAGTCTCAGTGGGGATTCCCCTTTTTAAAATGACAATTTTTGGGGGAAAGTGTATATTTATGGAAATGTGTTATAGGGACTGAGACTTCGGTGTTTGCTGGTTGTCACACAGAGTTTTACCCGTACAATTAAAATTTTCTGTTAGGAGGCAAAAATTACTCTTTCTCATTTTTGTTATCCACTTTTCAGCCACATTTTAACAGTTAGCCCTGCTTCCTTGTGAGCATTTCTTTGATGTACAATACATAAATCACTGTTGCTGTAGCTTAAGCTATATGGGTCTTAACCACTGCACCGGCCTATCTGTCAGACCTTTGGGTGTCATCCCTATGCTCAAAGTTCCAGTCCTCACATGGTGCTCCATATAAAAAGTAATTGTAGTGCAAAAATCGTCATAGCTCTTTTGCCACTGAAGTTTGTGCTTCTTTAGCAGGTGCCATTTAATTGTCCGTTGACAAATGGCCCTTAAGGAGTTGGGCAGAAAACCTTCTTATTTCTCATATTTTATGAGGAAAACTTGAGTTTTTTTTCAGTAAAAATAATGTTGCTGCTAGGAAATAGATTGCCTTTGGATTTCCAAAGGAATTGGCAGGTTGATGTTAGTATAAACATTTTTGTGAGGAAAAGTTTTAATTTTGACAATAAAGTTACTTAGATTTTAAAGTTTTATGTGTTTGGGTCAGGATATTGTGCAAATTGGGGTCTAGCAGTTTATTTATTTCAGAATGACTTTTTCTACCAATCACTTTACTGACTCATCCAGACTTTGCTACATATTTTTCAGCTCTCTTTCTTGGCTTACCTATGGAAAAGCCTTCAGTCTTTACAGTTTTTCCCTCCTCTGCAAGAAAAATAGGAAACTTGTTAAGGAGTCTTTAAGTGTCAGATCACCTCCAATGTTTCCTCAGCCACTGGAGGGTAACAATGTTTCCTCAGCCACTGGAGGATACTCTCCTGTGGCTGCTTGTTGTTTCTCAGACCAGCCATCTTTTTCCCCATAGTCCTTTAGGTGTTGTCTTCCAAACCACCAAAGGCCAGGGATAACCATGTCCTCTGCAGCTGTAAGGGTGCCCTTGCTTGGTGAGGGAGAGACACTTTTGTTGGTGACAGTGGAAGGGGTAAGTGAAAGATCTTCACTTAAATGGAACAGGGATGTGAAAGAGGGGTCTAGTGTGAATAACAGTCAAGCCCTGTTCAGGGAGAGTGCGCTTAGTAAGAAAAACTTCCAGTCTCCTGTTTCTATTTCTATGGACAAAACAGATTCACCAGTATTTGCCAATGAACTTATTACTGCTTTTTCCTTGCCTTTGCAATCTTCAGGAAAGAAAAGGAAAAACATTCCTTCTCAGTCTCACTTAAATCAGTAGAAGAGCAGACCTCATTTGGGGATGGATGTACTTTTGGAGTTTCTTCTCAACCTGAGTATTCTGCTTCTGAAGAAAGTATAACGTCAGATTTCTATGTTAAAGATATTTCTTTCACTGACACTTTATATAAAGATCTTGGATATTCAGAAGAACCAGAATGAGGTTCCTACTCTGATTTGTTATAGTTGCAGGTGCCACAAGCTGCACCTATTCCTTCAGTACTGCCTGCTTTAGAGAATGTTTTTTGTACTCTCTACAGTTTACCTGAAGGACAGCTTGCTGCTCCATAGACGTCTGATTGGTTATACAAGGTGCCCCAGAAGCACAAGTACCCATTTTCTAATACTAAAACAGATCCAGCAGTTATTTTTCTTTCTTTCTTTTAAAGCTGCTTATGTAAAACAGGTTCCTGCTGTTAATCCCATCCCTTCTGACAAGGATGGGAAGGCAGTGGTACGTTGGGTAAGAAGATGCAATCATCAGTACTTTAACTTTCAGGATTTTAAACTGTCAAGTTTATATATTACAAGTTTTTTCTTGTGCCTTTTGAGAATATACAGCAGTTAGTGGTTATCCTTGTTCTCCTTAAGTAAATAATTCATTAAATGCTTCTGTGAAAAAGCATGTTTTAAAATGTATTTATGAGCTATACTTTGTCACATATCGCCTACTCAGAGGTGATCTCTGCCTAACATACAAGGCCATGTCAAACCCAGAGTTGTTGGACATGCTACACTTAAAGAAATCCCAACCCCTCCGAGCCACATGCTCCAGGGATATTAGCCTTGTCATCATGATGAATAGAACATGCTGGAGGGATAGGTTCCTGATCCAGAGACTCCACATACTCTGGAATAGGCTGCCCATACATGTCAGGCAGAATGCCTCAATGACCCTCTTCAAGAGGAACCTTGACGATTGGATGGGAGATAGAAATCTCAGCCCGGGGATCACATCAGTAGCCCTGCTAGACAGGGGTTCAGGAAAGTAAATATTTGTGCGAAGCAATAGGCAGGGAATCATTATGGCTAGGCTTGTATAGGCCCTAGAGCCGATAGCCTAATACCTACCTATGAACCTATGATGCTGCTGGTATTTCCAGAGCTGCTGCTTCTGTATCAGTTTTGAGGAGATTTCTTAGCTTTCTTCTCAAAATCTTCCTGAATATGATAAATCTGAGATATTAAACAATCTCTTATATTAAGAGAGACTGTTTGGCCCTTCTGCAGCTGAGGTGCTTGAGAAGTGTGATGAAAGAGGGAACATGATTCAAGGAGTGACTCAGATTTTTCAACCCTTCTTTTTCAAACCAGATAGTAGTCTTCCCTCCTCCTCAGCTCTCTTTTCCAATAAACAGTTTAAACAGGAAGGAGCCAGTCAGGATTTTAAAAATAGTAGAAATGAGGCTGAAAAAGAAAGGAAAGGCCTCTAAAAGTCAAGGGCAGTCCTTCCAGTAAGCATGGTTATCTGCTTGTTCACCCCCCACCACTCTCCCTTTCTGGCAACCTTTCTATGTCTTTGAGACTTTTGGCATCAGATTTCAGACGGTTGGGCTCTGAATATAATTCAGAGGAGGTACACCTGGCAATTAGAATCCCTTCCTCCTTACAAGGGTGATTTCCTCTTATTCAGGGAACCACATGACCCTTTTTTCTCCCATCCAGCACAACATGCTGTCTCAAGGAATCAGAGCAGTTTTTTCTTAATCTCCTAGGCAAGAATGTTTCTAATTCCCAAACCAGGATGGCTCTGAATGCCAGTGCCATATCTTTCTTTGCTAAACATTTTTGTCAGATTTTGAAGTTCAAGATGATATCTCTTCAGTTACTTCCACCTCTGTAACTCCTCTAGTCTTCATGGTAAAGCTGGACCTAAAGGACTATCATCACATCCCTGTTGCTGAGCAATTTAGGCATTTCTTAAAATTTGCTTTGTCAGGCTTATGTTGTCAGTTCTGTGTTCCCCTGATCTCTGCACCAAGTGTACTCATAAAATGTCTAGCTCCGGCCATTACTTGCTACAGACTCAAAGATACTTGCGCTTTTCCATATCTGGATGATTGTTTTATTGTTATAGATTCTTTTTCCAGCTGTCAAGAGTCTCTAGCAACTGTTCAAGAACTTCTTCTCATTCTGGGTTTTCAAATTAACTAGTTGATGTTTTCTCTCATCCCTTCCCACAGAATGATTTTCCTGGTACATATCCTGGACTCTGTCTTGGAAAGAGCCTTTCTTTCTCCAGACAAAGTACATATCTTTCAACAGTTCCTCCTGAGTTTCTCCAGCCAAAGCCAAGCATCTGCAAGGGAGTTTCCCATGATTCTAGGATATGTGGCATTAGTGATAATCATGCTGCTCTTTGCAGAACTACAAACGAGGAAATAAAATGGCACCTGAGATCAGTCTGGACTCAGGATCTACACCCTTTGAAATTTTTATCCCAGTTCTGGGGCTTGTAAAGAGGGGGACTGTATGGTGGGTAGACCACATAGCTTACAATCCAGGCCATCCATTCTGTATATTGACCTCCTGCAGTCTGTCACCACAGATGCTTCATTTCTGGAGTGGGGTGTGGTTTTACAAGGAGTAAAAGTGTAAGCCCTGTTGGATTGTGTAGACAGAAGCATATAAATGTCAAGGAGATGTTGCCTCTTATCTGTCTCTTGTTCTCAGGACTTCTGAAGCGTACACAGACAAGAAACACCACAGTGATCTGGTGCATAAACAAGCAGGGTGGTACCAAATCTTACCCTCTTGGTAGACTGGATATGATAGTCTGGGAGGTAGAAATTCAACTCATTCAGACTCTTCAGGCTACATACATTCAGTCAGATCAAACCTTGCTATAGACAAGCTCAACAGGACCAGGACAAACCCAAACACATGGAAACTTCATCCTGTAGTCTTCCAAGAACTGATCACCTCACATAAGTCTATTTACCTCCTTCCAAAGCAGACAACTGATGAAATTCTGCTCCAGGACTCCTTCCAGACAGGTCTGGAAGACACATGCTTTCTCATTCCCATGGCTGGGAATCTTCCTGTATGCTTTTCCACCCTTTGCACTAATTACCAGGTTTCTTCTAAAGATTTAGAAGGACTCTCCAAAAATTGTGATGGTGACTCCCTTCTGGTTAAGGTAACGGTGGATGTTTATCATATTGATCACTGCTGCAGTAGCCTTACCAGTATGGGTTATACCCAATGATTAAACAGCTGGCCAGCTTGCATAGCTTCATGCCACCTCCTGTGTGACCAAACTGTCAAGCATCTTAAGCTGAGCTGAATAAAAGGCATTTTTGGGTGCCAAGCCCTTCAGATCTTTACTGTCGCAGAAAAGTATGCTCTTCTAAGGTGTTCGAGGATTTCCTTTGCTAGACAGATGAGTTCCATCTGAGGAAAAACCTTCCATTTTCTAAATATTGTTTGTGTTTTATCACTCTCCTCTTCAGGAAAGTTATTTTGAAGCTTGGAGTTTTGTGTTTTAATGGACTGTTATAAAACTGTGTTGTACTTATAATAGAAAGCGCTTTTTCCAATCAGTTTAAAAGTTGTATAAAGTGACTGAAAACCATTCTTTGTGTAGAGAAATTATGTTTATTTTACTTCTTATTTGGGGGCTGGCAAAGTTTCTTAAAAGAGCTTTCTACTGCATTTTTCTGTAAAAAAAAAAAGTGACTTTTAAAGATTTAAACATTATACCAGTATTAGCTGCTTGTCTCCCCCATGAAAGAGCCACCACTTTTGGCTTGACTACTGAACAAACTTCTGCTCCCGCAGTTGGTCCTACTCTTGTTGGTCATGAGAGGGGGAACAGAGAAGGCTTCCTGCTGTGTCAGAATATTGTGCCATCCCTGGGGAACTACTGCTAACATTAATAACACAGATGACTCATTTTTCTGTAAAAAAAAATAGAAAACCAAGCTTGTATCTAATCCTTATCAAATTTCCTTTGACAGAAGTACTTTACTGGGTATGGCTCAGGGTTTAATTCAGGCTATTGATTCTTGTAAAGTAGTTTCTGGTAAAATAGAGATGTATCTTTTCCTGAAGAGATTCAAGATTCTGAATCAGAACAGGAACATGAAGAGACAGATATAGGGCTTTCTCCTCAGATTTTTGATTCAGACTGAGAAGAGAGCTCGGTTTCTGATTCTTCCTGTGGAGGTTTCTCTTTCTCTCAGACCATTCCCATAATGTGTCTGTGTTTTCACTGGGAGAACACTGAGGTGTTTCAGTCCCTCAGAAAATGCTGTGAGTTACAGAAGGAATTTCCATAACCTACACCCATTCCTTCTGTTCTGTTTGATGATCAGTGCGTTATTGCCTGCAACTTTCTTAATAGTCAGCTAGCTGCCCTTAAAAGGCAAATAGGATGTATAAAGTTCTTTAGTCTTTTAAGTTTTTATGGGTGGCAATGGTGGTGGAGTGGTTAGCGTTGCCACCTTACAGCAAGAGGTTCTCCGGTTCGATCCTCGGCTGGGGTGCCTTCTGTGCAGAGTCTGCATGTCCTCCCTGTGGTCGCGTGGGTTTCCTCCGGGTGCTCTGATTTCCTCCCACATCCCAAAGACATGCTGTAGGTTGATTGGACACTCTAAATTGGCTCTAGGTGTGAGTGTGTGCATGTGTGTGCCCTCTGTGGCAGGTTGGGTGGTTGGGTGCCGGGCTGGCATCTCAACACCAAAAAACTCCACTGCCAATCATGAGCGGACAAGGTGATCCACTGTGGCGACCCCTAACCAGGAAAAGCTGAAAGAAGAAGAAGTCTTTTACATTTTTATATACTATTCCCAAACCTAACCCAGCGGCTATAGCTTTAGTCGATTGCATTGCTGCTAAACACTTAGTTAATTCCAATCTACTCTTTCTGATATGGATAGGGAAATTATTGATAAGTATAGGAAAAAAGGGTATACTTTGGTAATTTTGATTTTCAGAATTTTAAATTCTCAGGCTAATATGTTAAAGTTTGTTCTGGCTAATTTTAAAAGTATGAGGAATGTTTTGTACGCAGTTACTTCTTATGAGAAAAATCTGCGTTAAATAATTTAGTTACTTCTACTGCACTCATTGTTTTACAGAGTGTGTGTATGACTGTTGATATTTCTTCCAGGGCTATGGCCACTGGTACTGTGTTGAGAAGGTTTGCGTATCTGCATTCTCAGATCCTCCCAAATGATGCTAAAAATAAGATTTAAAAGTCTCTTTTGGACAGAGATTTAGTTTTCGGCCACTCTGCTGCAAAGGTGATCAAAAATGTGATGAAAAGGGTAAGATGATCCAGGGAATCACTAAGATTTTTTTTCAGCTCTCCTTTCGCAAATTTTCTAAGAGATTCTCTAACTCCAATTTTGGAAAAAAAAGCAGAATAACAGCCTCAACAAAATACAGGAAAAAATACATTTAAGAAGAAATGGCAAGGGGTTCCAAAAATAATCATCAAACCTCCTCAAACCAAGGACAGTCCAACAAGTCTATTCAAGACACACGTTTGACCCCCCTCCCACCATTGCCTCCTTTTTCCTCCAGAAACTAAATCCCCATTTTTCCCTTGGCAACAGATAGTTTTAGACAAATGGGTGTTGGAAGATCATTCACAAGGTTACAGATGGAAGTGGGAGGAAATTCCTCTTTTCCAGGGGATAATTCCTCATCCTTAGGTTAGGCTGTTTTGGTTCCACCAGTTCTTCATCACATGCCCTCCCAAGGAGTGATAGAACCAGTTCCTCCTTCTCAGGTGAGTAAGGATTTTTATTCAAGGATGTAAGGATGTTCTTAGTGCCAAAGAGCAAGGCTTGAAGACCAGTTCTAGATCTTTCTTTTCTAAACCTGTTTGTGATGGTGCTCAAATTTAAAATGATGGCACTTTACAACCTCTTACCTCTTCTTCCTCTTTCAGGTTTCCTGGTAATACTACACTTAATAGACTTCTTTCATCACATCCGTATTCAACCGGACTTTCAATATATCTTAAGGGTCTGTGTATCTGGATCGCATTATCGGTTCTCTGTCTTACCATTTGGACTATCTACTGCGCCAGCAGTGTTCACAAAGTTTTCCATTTGTAGTTCATTGCAGGCTACAGGGTATCTACTTTTTTCCATATTTAGATGCCTTGTTTATCTTTGCAGAGTCTTTTTCAAAGTGTCAGGAATTTCTCTCTCTCTCTCTCTCTCGGGTGAGAGATCTCTAAAACAAATTAGGATTCCAAAAGAGCATTCAAAATTATTTTCTGACCTTTTCACAGTGGATTGTGTCCCTGGGATGCCCACAAGACACCTCAAGACTGTTCTGCCTGTTGCTCTGACATCTGCTAGGATTGTATCAGAGTCAGCTCTGCCTCATTTTTCGCAAGTATAAGGCTTCTTTGAGAACAAATCCTACCTTTATACCTGAAGTTATCTTATAGTTTAACCTAAGCCAGACTATTCACCTCCCAGTTTTCTTTTCTTATCTGAAGAACAAGGGAGAAAGGATTATTCACTCTGGAACAGCTCAGGTACTATCTTGATAAAACAAAACTTCACCTTTCAGGAAGGCTGACCAGCTGTCTGTCTCCTATGTTGGACAAAAGGGCAACCAAGACTATTTCCATATGGTTGTTTCATGCTATTACTATTTGTTATACTCACCATAAAAAGAGGCTCCTGGAGTCTTAGTTATTGGCCTTCTCCCTTTTTTTCTCTTCTAAGCTATGGTAATCTACTCATATAGCATAGATCATTACTATGATGATCTATGTATGGACATCTGTCCTTCCCTCCAGCCCCCTTTTCTTGCTGGTGTACTTTTATGTTGCCAGGGAGAGGCTGATTTCACTCTTTTAAACATAGTTTATCACCAAATTTGTTAGCTAGCATAAATTTTAGGGCTCTTGCCTCCCTCCTAGACAAAAAAACAATGCTCTGAAGCTTTTTGACCTCCAACTGCTTTTTTTATTGAAGGTCTGTCAGTTCCTCACAGTTGGAATATGGGGAAAGTGCCAAAGCTCATATAGGCTAGGCAGTAAAGGGGGGAAACACCTATATACCTTAGGCTGTGCTGATGTATTTCAGCATCTACCGTTATGGTAAGTTTACTTAAACAACTATAATTTTTATCTATTTTTTGTGAAATAATCTGTGATTTTTCTTTCTATTTTGATTGTAGGGATTAACTTTGTATTTGATGGCTGTCACTATAAGTTTTTAACTATCTCAAATATTCTGTTAAGTGGTAACATTTTTCTGTAAAGGTCTAATATTAGTTTGCCAGATATGTGGGTGACTGAATCTCCTAATTCCCTTTGGAGGTTTACTTATTAATTACCACTTTTTTGTGGAATAAAATGTAATTATATATCAAAATTAGCTTCTACAGGTATGAGAGTCAGTAGTTTGATGTCTCAAAAAAAAAAAAAAAAAAAAATACACACAGACACACACACACACACACACACACACGCACATCTTCATCACAAATATTTTATTTCAGTTATGAGGTAAAATAGCGTTTTTAACGACTCTGATTTCTGCTTGTCAGGCACCTGCTGTAGCTAGGCCATGATCACGGGTCCCATTTTCTTTATTGTTCTTTCCCTGGTCAGTTAAGTGCGAACAAAGCAACATTTCTTTGGGAGACGTCTGCATTTACTCAGGCTCCCTTTCCTCAGCCATTGATGGGTGATTCTGCTGTGGCCACTTGTTCCTTGGGTCACTCAGTTTTTCCTCATGATAACTCTGGTGGGCTCCTTGGGAGTGCCATTAAGGACAGAGGAGCCAGGCATGTCTTTTGCAGCTGTTCAGCTACTCTTTCCGGGTAGGGGAGAACCACTCGCCAGCATCAGGGAAGGCACAGAAGGATTCTTATTTGCTTATCTTCTCTGAGGAGTTCCTTCCTGGGTAAGACAAACTTTTACCTGACTATAAGCCCTTTTGCTTCCTATAAAATTAACAGATGATAGAAGAACTCCAGAGCCTGAAATGTCTTGTTTCTTTGTCTCAGTTATTTTTAATTTTATCCAGCAGTTGCTTATCACATTACTAACACTTTTTATAGCATCTTATTTTGAGGCAGAGTTGTCAACAGTTGCATGTCTTCATTTTCAAAATTTTGCACAGACTCTCATAGTTGAGATCCTGTGTGGTTCCCCTAAATAAGGAAAAGTTATTTCAAACAATTACCTTTCTTTTGAACTAGTCTACCAAATTATGATAGAAATATTTTTCACTGTCTGGATTTAAAATACGACTTCTAGGAAGATAATTGCATTTTCATTAAAGCAATGCAAGAAGTTCCAGTAGGTAGCAAGGTCCTCCCTTGATCTGAAATTATCTAAATAATCAGTATGAATATATAAACCATTGGGTATTCCCCTCCCCACCTTGTAAGGATTCCGCAAAACTATGTCTCTGCATTATTTCAGATTATTGGGTTTTGAAAATCTTTTAAATGACCACATTTGACACTGAACTGGTATTTTTTCTTCAGGGACCCAGAAAGAATCACTGTGCAAATTGATCCTAGGCATGTTTTTTCTTTCTTTCTTTCTTTCTTTCTTTCTTTCTTTTTTCAAGTTTATTCCTAAATTACCAGACTGTTATTTTTTATTTGTCTGATTTACATTTTCAGGTTACTGGATCACCCTTCATGGATCAGCACCTCTTATGGAGTCTAAAAAATGCAGGCAGAGTGTAAGTGGACCAGTGTGCAATGGAAGGTGGCATGTAGTTCTTTGTCTGGGGCTCCATTTCACTTACAGCTAACCCAGTTGATTTAAGTTGGACATCTGAGGTGTATATAGTCAATAAACTGACTAAAATAAGTAGGTATTGAGGCATTGAGGATTGAGAGGGTAGCCTAATGGTTAAGGTGTTTGCCTTACAAACACAAGGTGCAGGGTTTGAGTCTCCCAAGGGATAATTGGCTAGGCTTAAAATGGCTTGCAAGGGCAGTTAGCCTAGTACTAACCTATGAACCACTATGAACCATTTATGGCTAAAATTAACTGGCCTGAGTTGCTGGTTTATCATAGATAAGTGGTCATTGACCTGTTGTAACAAAGTCTTACCCAGTTCCATTTAACTCCATACATTCAATTACTTCCTGCACCCCCTTGCTTTCAAGTCACTAACCACCACTGATGAGTGGACATTTCTTCAGGTGACAAATGCACTCCTGTAATGTAATGTGCACTGTGCTGCTCTGTTCCAAAAACACAGGACTGGTCAATCTTCCAGATACTAAATACACTACTGTAATGTAACATGTACTGTGCTTCCTGAACCTTAAATGTAGAGCTGGACGTTCTTCCAAGCACTGAATACACTACTCTAATCTAATGTAGCATGTACTGTGTTGCCTTGAGCCTTAAACATAGAAAAAGGTATTCTTCCAAGCACTGAATGCACTAATGTAATGTAATGTAATGTAATGTAGCATGTATTGTGCTGTTGTTTACCCAAAACAGAGAGCTGGACATTCTTACAAGCATTGAATGCACTACTGTAATGCAGCATGTACTGTGCTGCCCCAAACCCTAAATGTAGACCCATACATTATTCCAAGTACTGAATGCACTACTGTAATGTGCAGTGTGTTGCTGTGTAGTCTAAATGCAGATCTGGACATTCTTCCAAGAACTGAATACACTGCTGTACTCTAGGGTTCAATGTACTGCAGAGTCCATAAACAGAGAGCTGGACATTATTCCAAGCACAGAATGCACTACTGTAATGTAGTGTGCAGTGTGTTGCTGCATAGTCTAAATGTAGATCTGGACATTCTTGCAAAAACTGAATACACTGCTGTATTTACTTTATTTAGTACTTTAGCTTTATACTTTTAAAACATCTTAGGTGCTATCCATCTTATAAAGCTGTATCCTTTTAAATGAATTACACAGAGTTCCATCATGTTGTGTGCCCTGCTGAGCAGTAATGTTGTATGTCTTACCGAGCAGTAACACCCTTTTTGTAACAATCAGTATGAGCATGCATTGCTGCAGTGTGGTCTTCATTCTACTGGCTAGCATGTACTGTGTATGAGATGCCAGATGCCCAGTATTTGCAAATCATGTATCTGTCAGCACAGAAATGCAGTCCTCAGCTACACCATAGAACATCTGCAGTGCAAACAGTGATCCTGGCTCATTTTCCAAGCCAGTTTGAATCAAAACTCCTGCGAAGGAATGCAGCATACTTTGTCCCATTAGCTTAAAAACTGCCATATACATTTAGTACTTTCCAAGTCATTCAGTACATTCTAAGAAAATAGGATAAATATAACAAGTAGCTGGTGAATAAAGCTCCTCTCAATAAAAATATGAAGTCTAGTACAAAAAAGAGAGTACACAGGGCAACGACTGTTCAATAATTTAGCTTACTGCATAAAATGTCCAATTTTTATACAGGTATGACAAATCGTACTTTGAGAGACAGGGTGAGAGAACATGTCTATGCCATTAGTAGAGAGGATGAGGGAAATGCGTTAGCAAGGCATATTTTACAGAACAATACCACTCATAGATTTGTTTTTTAGTACTTGAGTTAGTTCCTAGGACATGTAGGTTGGGTAATTTTAGGGCTTGTACAGAACAATTGAACTGGCACCTCACCTAAGTGTCATGTTTAATCATAGCCTCACCTCAGGTTTCATGCCCACTGAGTGGCGCAGAGCTACAGTTATCCCAATCCACAAGGGGGGATCCACCTTGGATCCCAGAAACTACCGTCCCATCAGTCTGACAAGCCTTATCTGCAAGGCCATGGAGCGTATTATCATGGAACTTATAAACAAAGACATTGGCAACCTTCAAACACTGGACCCCACCCAGTTTGGGTTTGTGAAGGGCCGATCTTGTCTCCTGAACCTGATTGACTTCTTTGAATCAGTCTCCAGAGCCATGGACAAGGGTAAGGTGGTCCACACAGCCTATCTAGACCTTGCCAAGGCCTTTGACACCATCCCCCACTCTGGAATCATAGATAAACTTACTAAGTTGGGCATTAATCCCTATGTCACCCAATGGGTTGCTAAATGGCTTACTGATAGAACCCACACTGTAAAAGTAGCCGACTCCAAATCCAGCTCCAGACAAGTGACAAGTGGAGTACCTCAGGGTTCAGTCCTGGGGCCGCTCTTGTTTGGCATCTACTTCTCTGAAGTACAGGTCAACACTAAGGGACTCTGGCTAACAAAGTTTGCAGATGACTGCAAACTGGGAGCCATTATTGAATCCCCAAATGATGTGGACCGCTCAGAATACCGACTTGTAACTAAAGGTAAGTAACTGCTTGGCCAGCATGTTGACCTTTGCCCCTGGCCTTCATGGTAGTGCGATCTTAGAGTTAGTATATTTAGTTAGGGGGTGTAGGGGGTGAAGCACCCCACATGGGTGAGTTTTCTTTGCTTCCGTTTCAGTTTGTTTGTTGGGTTGGCCAACTGGTTACTTAGTTAAACGTCAGTGTTCCAAGCGGTCAGTGTTTTGGACTTTCAGTGTTCTTGGCTCAATGTTATGAAAGTCGGGTAAGTGTGATTTTAGAGAGAAGTAGTTTAGAGAAGTAGACCTATATATATATATATATATATATATATATATATTTATATATATAAATATATATATATATATATATATATATATATATATATTATATATATATATATATATATATATATATATATACATTTATACATATATATATATATATATATTTATATGTATATATATATATATATATATATGTATATATACACACACACACACACACACACACACACACACACACACACACACACACACACACAGAATTAATATATAGGGTCTATATTACATTATCGAAAGTTGATTTCAGCGAACGCTCACATGAGCGAAAACGATGAAAATCGAAAGGGTGTTTGTGGGGTTGTGGTACAGTGAGGAGTGGGCCCGATCCCTTCAAGCACAAGCTGTCAGAGCCAACAGCCACAGAGACTTTGGCTTCAACCTAATCCCTTAATTTCATGACTCTAATGATGTTGGATGGAGACGAGTCCCAGAGCTGAAGCATCGGGATTGAAGTTCCAATGGTAAAAGTCGACACCAAAGTTTTCAGAGCCATTCCTCTTCCTCAGTGCTTTGGCACTTGATGGCTCAAACTCCATGGTCCTCCTCAGAGCTGATCTCTGCTGGAGCTTGGAGACTGCCTGAGTCTGACAGAGGAAATATTTCCTTGGGTTCAGTGGAGGAGTCAGCCTTTGAGGCTGTGGAAAAGGTCTTGCCTGGTCTAAGAAAGGCAGGTATATGCATCTAATTAGGGTCCGTTCAAACACTCCCATGGATCCTGTATGTCTTTTCTCTCATTTTAGTTGACAGGAGCAGTTAGAACCCATGTACTTTCACACAGCTATACATTCAAACTCCTCATTTAAATCCAGTGTGTCTCCACCAAAACCCCAGAGACATGTTCCATGAAAACAGATGTTCAAATGGAAGCACATAGACTCCTTGCCTGAGTCAGTCACTAAGAGCCCAGAATTGGATGAAGGAGAAGGATCCTTAAGGTCTACATTAGAATAGATCACATTTGGGGACATCCTAGAATTGATGAAGCAGAAAGGGGGTGGTTAACTGAAACTCCTCTTTTGGATAATTCCATGTTCTTTGAAGTCCTTGGGTCTGTTTCTTGTTCATCCTGGGCATTTCCCACAACTGATGCTTTGATAGACCTTATAACACAGAGAGCCTGAAAGGATTCTGATGTTACAGAGACAATCTCCAAGAAGCCAGATAGAATCTTCTCAGTCAAAAAGAAAGGAAATACTGGTCTAAGGGCCCTTCAGAAGATGCCATGGTGGTAGCAGCAGCAACAAAGAAAGAAATATGTGAGGAATGGCGTCTGTCCATCCCCCTAACAAAGAGTCCAGGGCATTTGACAGACTAGAGAAATGGACTTATGCTTCAACAACCTTGTCACTTATAGGTTCATATGTTCATAGGTAGGTACTAGGCTATTGGCCCTAGGGCCTATATAAGCCTAGCCAAACAGTACCCTGGCTTTTGCCACCCAAGAAAATTAATTTCCTGTGCCCCTGTCAAGCAGAGCCACAGAAGTGATCTCCGGGGCAAATTTCATTTGAGTGCTGAATCACCTTGCTTATTTAACTCATTTCCAGAGGGGCTTGATCAAGAAGATATCCAAGTCTCCTTCTGGTAACTTACTATCAGGCATCCAAAAAGCAGTGGACACCCAAATGTCTACCCTTTAATCTACTTCCATTGTTGACATGCTATCGAATGCAGCAGATGGCACATCAAGAGCAGCTGAAACAGGCATTACCATGCATCACCATGCCTGAATGGCAACACATGGTGATGCATTACCATACCTGTATGCAGCTTTGTGACTTTATGGAAAGCTTCAAGGTTTCCTTTATTAATGCCACTTTTAATGGTTTATGCTCTTTGGATCCAAGGTAAAAGACACACTTACCAGGTGCAAAGGAGATGGTAAGACCCTGTCTGCTGTAGTAAACCATTTCTCTACTCCACAAAGATCCTATTCCACTAATTTAAGGGGGAGATAAGAAAATGTGGTTCAGAAAATCACAGGGTTTTCACCAAAACACTTCTGGAGATAGAACTCCCTGAACCAGAACAAGAGGAGGAGGAGGCAATATGAATAGATGACTCCTAAGAGGCAGAAATGGACTGCAGAACCAGGATTTCCATAGTCCTTTCACTCAGAAACCCTACCGGCATCCCTGTGGCTTACCCAGCTGTTGGACTCTGTAGGCAGTCAAGGGATGCTTAACATTACACCCTCAAGCCTGGCAAACCATAACTTTTGATTCATGGGTGTTAATGATAATCACCAGAGGCTATACCATACCCTTTTAGTTACCCCTAAGGAAAAGATTAAAGTTTCCTGATACTGTATCCTATCAGCTAGAATCCACAGCAACATAAGTGTCAATTACTAGACAAAAGAGTCATCCAGTAGGTCTCCCTGTACCCATCAGAATTTGGAGTCCATTTAGTTCCAAAGAAGATAGGGGACATCAGGCCAGTATTGGACCTTAGCCACCTCAGTCAATCTGTCAAGTAGATGAAATTCCAGAAGGTCTTGGTACAGTCCATACTGATTCTTTTCAGGAAAGATAATTGGATGTGCTCTTTAGGTATCCAGGATGCCTACTACCACATCAAGATTCAAAGGCAGTCCAAGCGATTCCTCAGTTTCTGGTTGGGAGCCAATCATTACCAATTCAGAGCACTGCTGTTTGTTCACACCACAGCCCCCTGGGTGTTCACCAAGATTATGGCAGTGCTAGCAGCTCAACTCTGACTGCAGTGGATTCAAGTTTTCCCATATCTAGATGATTGGCCCCTAACTACTACATGCAGAGATCTAATATTGCACCATGAAGCCTTTCTACTCAGTCTTACAGACCAACTAGAAATAACAATCAATCATATAAAGAGCAAATTGCCCCCCACACAACACACAGAATTCAGTGGATGTCAGATAGATACAGTTCAACAAATTGCCAAACTTCCAATCACAAGAGTCCAGTCATTAAGGCTGATAGCTTTTCAAGTAGTGCAGCATCCCTGTCCACAGGCAAGACTGATTCTCCATTTGTTACATCTGATGGCTTCTGCCATTATGTTAGTACCATTTAACAAGATACCACATGGCAGTGTGCTGCATTGGGCACTATCTATCCAGAGGGAGACCTTTCTGCCTACCTGTTCCTTAGGTCACAGTAAGCATGGATGCTTCCTTTCTAGGGTGAGGATGAGGGCATTTTGAAGGAAGACAGTTCAAGAGACTTGGTAACCTGTGAAGGCCAAACTTCACATCAGAGTCTTAGAGATGAGGGCAGCCCTCCTAGTGATGCAAGCATTTCAGGACTTCCTACCCAAGGGTGTGATTTCCATCCATACAGACAATATGTCAGTGGTATGGTACATCGGCAAATAAGGTAGAACATGTTCATATCCTCTTTGCTGGACGGCCATGTGAGTGTGAGTCTAGCAATAGGTGGTGTCTTCACAACATTTTCTAGTAGCAATGCACATTCCTGGGACATCAAATATACTATTTCAGATAAAATGTTCTGCCACTCAGACAAAGCCAGAGTACTAAACAAATCAAACTAAAAAGAAAAAATGTGAGCAGGCACCACGACAATCAGTATAGAAACAAATAGTGCTAGTAACTCAAAACGTTCGCCAGGCTTTACAGGCTTCATCGGTCAAATAATCAAATCATTAGTAAAATGTCACTTAAATACTCAAACTAAAAATCATGTGACCATAGAATTTAAAAGCTATCAAATTATAAAAAATACAAACACAAAAGACATTTATATATGTATATACGTGAATATTTTTACTCATATATTTGAACACTCAGACGTTATAACCTTAAAATAATATATATTTAAATCTATGCTATTTTATTTTGTTGTGTATTTGTTTCAGAGTCAGACTTACAGTAAAATTCTCATTGAGCCCTGGAGGCAGGTGAACTTTAATCTGTAAAATCCTTTTATTCTCTAAAATCTCAGTATGATTAATAAGGTCAATGCCTCTTATAGTCTCATGTATGTTTTGTAAGATACCAACTATAAAATCATGAGATGTATCAGTGTCCCTAATGTGTCAATAAGGTGCATTTGTATCATTTTGTCTACGTATGTCTGAGGTGTTGACATGGTTCCATGGCTCCTAAAATTGAATGGTTTATATGTTATGGGGTGTGTAAAAAATAATTCTGTATAGATATATTTACAGAATCAGCAATTACTGCAATTCTGAGTGCCAAATCTCTGTATTTTAATTATATTTTTCTCCTGTTCCTTATAACAATGTATGTTTAAGATTATGAGAATTCTTATATCCATTAAATCATCTATTGTTATATCCTTAAAAGTGGGGCTAGACTTCAACATAAACAAATGGTTCTTAATTATCTATCATTTTTATCCAGTTCGACATCACTCCCACCCCTTCCGAATTGCCATTTGCATCTTCTGGGGCTCAGATAGCCTGTCTTTTTGTTCCACATCACCTTTCCCTAAGCATGGAACAGTTTTAGAATATTATTCCAGGCCATAAAATTTGGTCTATATAATTAGAATAGTCAGAAAATTCAATCAGCGGTAAATCAGACAGAAGGAGGGAATTGTGGGTAGAGGAGGAGTCAGATTATGTGATCCAAAACTCTGGTAGAGGGTGCCAAAATTGGATCTGATTGGATCTGACAACCCCTATTGTTGAACCAGACAAAAATGAGACAACACAGGTCATTATGAAAAGCACATAACTGTCATATCTGTAAACAATGTGGTATCTCTGTTTTATAATAGTTTCCATTATATTTCATGATACACTGTAAAAGTTGTGGTCAGATCAAATGAGGTACACATTTATTCTCCATTCTCAGCGATCCAGTTCATGATAACCTGTTAGTCTTCATTCTCGACTTTAGCATGAACCACAGCTGGCCAGTCCTAATTATAATTCTTTTCTTCTGATGCCTGTATAGCTGTATTGATACAGAGCAGGTAAGAGCACTTACCATTCTTATGTAAAACTGAATGCACATTTTTGATATCTTGTGTTTTTTCTTCTATTCTTACATAAAACTGAATGCACATTTTTGATATCTTGTGTTTTTTCTTCTATTCTTATGTAAAACTGAATGCACATTTTTGATATCTTGTGTTTTTTCTTCTATTCTTATGTAAAACTGAATGCACATTTTTGATATCTTGTGTTTTTTCTTCTATTCTTATGTAAAACTGAATGCACATTTTTGATATCTTGTGTTTTTTCTTCTATTCTTATGTAAAACTGAATGCACGCTTTTGATATCTTGTCTTTTTTCTTCTATGTCACCTAAAAGAAAAAAAAGTAAACTAAATGAGCAGGAATGTGATACGTGTGGGAGTGCATACATGTGTTTGTGTATACATGTAACATTTAAAAAGTGGAAAGCTGGTTGTCACCATTAACTCCACCTGAATTCACAAAGCAAGTTGACTACACAGTCTGACAGTGTATGCCTTCAAAAATAATTATTTTCTTGATAATCTTATAGCTTGCAAGACAATCGAATGAAGGATGATGATATTCTTATAATTATAGAATGCTTGTCCAAAATCCCAAGATTAAAGAAGATTGAGTAAGTAGCAATGAAACTACTTGTCCAATAGATTGCAATGCATGTTAGTTCTTTACATCACCTTTTGTAATCAATCTGATTATAGTTTGTTGTCAGCAAAGAACGCTAATCATATCTCTCAACTCTACAGATTTTCACAGAATGTCCAGATTTTTGCCTCATATTTTTAGTCTGTTTCTCACTAAAATTGTGGTTTTCTGGCAAATTTGAGGATTGAAGGCAGAAAATAATGACATTCGTTTGAGATTCAGAATTCATACCCCTCAAAAAATTAATGCTAATGCACAACCTCTTATTTTATAATTTTTCTAAGTTTAGAAGAGCAATATTTAAACATTGTCCCTATTTTTGGGTCTGTCCCCCCCATTATTTATGACTTTGTCCAGATTTCCTGCTCTAAGAGGTTGAGAGGTATAACTCTGTCTTAGAAATCATGATGCATGGAGGTGAAACTCAAGGCTGTATTGCTGTGCTGACTTGATATGATTATAAAAATCCAAAGCATCATACACCATATATTATATAGCTGTCACAGAACTTACTGAGGTCAACATTTCATTATTCAGGGCATAAGGTTAATGGTTATTTCCAGAACCAAAATGCATCACATTACTTTTCTTGGCTTTAAATTGCACCAAATTTTGATGACCCATTTGAATAAAATGTCTAGATAATTTTGTAGTTTATTATTTGTAACCATACACCCCACCTTAGTGTCATCGGCAAATTTACTTAGCCAGGTAGCCAAGTGCTGTCACAAATCGGGAACTTGGAAAGCAGTAGCCCAAACAACATGGGTCCAAAAGAGATTGCTGGGGGACTCCCAAAGCAATATTTCTTATTTTTGAAAAAGAGTGCTGCATTCTCACTCTAAATTTCCTTCTTGATATACCCAATTGGCTATCCAACATACAGTGCAGGTGTTCATATTGCATTTTAACATGACATCAAGTATTCTGTCATGGGGAACAAATCAAAGGCCTTCACCAGATCCAGGTAAACAACGTGACCAAGAAGGCTCAAGTCCATTGAGCAACAGATGTTATCATGAAACTGGATAAGATTAATAAACATGATCTCCCCACCAATAAACCATGTTGATATTTGCAAGTCTTTTATCTACAAATTGCTTTCTCAAAACATGTGCCTAGTATTGAATTCAAACTGATACATCTATAGTTGTCCAGTGATTGTTGTACATATCCTTTGGGTATTAGAACAACAGCTGCTTCCTTCTATATGCTGAGAACATATTCCTCCTCCAGTGATTGCTGATGGAGTACTTGAGGCATGGTAACAAGCTACTTGCTATGTCAGAAAACAAATATCCATTTAAACTGCCAGGGCCTGCGACTGCACTTTTCTTAATGCCTCCAACATCTTTAAAATTAACTCTTTAGGAATATTCAGACAAGCATCAAGATCTACTACCTATCTTAAAATCCTTACACCCATTTAAAAGTAAGAATTTCTCAGCAAATAGTTGAGCTGGATCTATAATACCCGAGTCCCTATAATTAACACTAAGGGGGGGGGGTATTTTCTTTCCTAATGCATCTTAAGGTACTTGAATACAAACTTTTTATTCATTTTAGTATTCCCTGTTAACCAGTTTTTATAGCCATTTATAATCTTCAAAGATAAGCTCCTCAAGGATCTTTTTCAGTATTATATCTATATTTAATGGAGGCACACAGAGGATATTTATACCTTTTTCAGAGGGTCTTTGTTTTATTTTTCATTTGTGATAACTTTTTGTCCACCATGGAGGGAAACATTTGTTGTGATGACTGGCTACACCAACAGATGCAAACCTGCTCATTAAGGCATTTTATTTGCCTTAAAAGTATCATACTTATATCAATTGACTTTCCTTCCAGTTGCCTCTCCCTCTGCCAAGAGCTTTTTAAAACTCAGATTCTGTTTTGTAAAACTTCCTAAGGTGTACACTTTGTCTAACAAATTTTACACTATTGCTCACAACTTCATATTGAATAGAATAGTGGTCTGACTTTATAACTGGGCACATATTTTGCAGCTAAAAAACCTAATCGGTCCCTTAGTTTAAACAAATAACATCCAATAAGTTATCATCCTTGCTTAGTTGTTTAGTTGTATAAAATACAACTTTCAATAAATTTGTTTGTGACAGTAGATTTGGTAGAAGGGAAATTTCAGTCAGTTTCTGGAAGGTTTGATTATATCATATTCTTAATGAAATAATCCACAGATATTGACATATAACCTGTTATGATCTTTTCCTGATTCTCACCATCCAGTCATATTTTGCCAAACTTAATCTCATCAAAAGTTTCAACAACTGATCAGAATGAATAGTGATGCAGACAAACTTAGGAGACACACACATACACACACACACATATATATATATATATATATATATATATATATATATATACATATATATATGTATAGATACACCACCACCTTTGTGGTTTGAACAAATCACATTATGTCCCCTTAAACCCTTGAACGATTAAAAGTTTGTTGCAGTAATTATACTAAGCTTCAGTGAAGCAAAACAAATCATACATTTCATTGGCTATTATGCATTCTAATTCTACAAGTTTGCTGTTTAAACTTCTACAAATGCAAAAATAAAATAAAATGATTTAAGCTCTTATTTATTTCTGCCCCACCCCCACTGCTCCAACTAATCTATTTCCAGCATGGTTCAGATGAAGCCGATCTCTACTGAAGATGTTATTTTTAACTTCTCCTAAGTAATTACTTTGATAGAATCGATTAGTGAAATTCTATGTATGATGTTTGTCATTTTCCCAGCCAACCTTTTTTAACACCTGTATAACAGGGACTAGGAAATGTATCACTAAATATCAATCTAAACCTGTGGGAGTAACTTAATCCCACTATCTCAGTAACCACTTTTTTAAATACCTCAGTACTAATGCATCCAACATCATTGTTGCCTGCTGCAATAATAAGTTTATCATAAGGAGAAGAATTTTTAAACAGTTTAATTTCTTCTAAAATATCAGCCATTTATCCACCTCTCAGGTAACTAACATGCTGTTGATTCATTCTCAGGATAACATTATGAATTCTTTCAAACTGGAATCACCCAACATGAGGTCACTGTTTTTTGTCTCATTACAACTTGGCTCTCAACATAGAAGAGTGGATAGTGACTTATTCTTGTTTCTGTAAGTACCCCTAGGGCCCTTCTTCACTTTTTTACCTCTTGAAATTGATCCTCCTCGTCTAATTGCTCAATATCGATCCATGATCTCTTATTTTGATTAGGAATAAAATAACCATTAAGAATAAAATACTTAGGTGGGATTAAGTCATTATAGCATTTTTTCTAGGCATCTTATTTGAATTGTTTATTTGGACTACTGACCTTCATATTGTCCATTTGGCTATCATTATTACAATTTCCGCAAACAGAGCTAAATGTCTATACCATCGCAGTTTTACTTATTTTTATAATACGATAAAGGTTTATATTATTGATGTTTTCTGAATTATTGGCATCCACTTGCCTATTTAATATGATATCCTTTTGTTTGCTATAGATATCATTCACATCTTCCCACCCCTCTGTTGTTTTTCTAAGTATGTTACATTTCTTACACAGAGAGAGGAAGTCTCCATTTACTAAGCCCTCAAGCAATGCAAGAAATCAAGCAGAACACTTCAAACACTTGGGGAGGCAGCAGGACAAAGCCCCACTAGCCTACAGGGAAAAAAAATCAACAAAAGGAAAGAAAACAAAAGCTCAAATGCTCAAAACAAAACAAATCAACAGTCTTAACAACCGAACCATCTGCAGCTACCAGTGTACATGCATTATTTATCTGTGAGTCTGCTGTCTATCTATATGTGTATGTATGTGTACATGTTGCATGTTTCTCTCCTACACTCTCTCTCTCTTTAAATATTGTATGTTTTATTTATTGCCATTTGATATTTGGGAATGGCTACTATAATACCTCACTGCAGTGGTTAGTCAGGGCAGCTATTACCTGCCACCGAGTATGACGGAACAAAATGCAAAATATTCCCCATCACCACAGCAAGAGCTGACCAAGAGGATCCATCACTGAGGCAGCCACCATGGGTAGTTTATGTCTTTTCAGTTATGCCCCAATGTTCCCTACACACACTTGGCCTTGGAAGGGAAGGGAGCATGCAGTAGACTGTTCACACTGGTTGTCCCTCTCTTCTGCAAGGGACATTACCAGCAAGGAGCCCAACCCACCTTTCCTAGAGTATGTGAGGTAGTTTTCCAGTTTTTCACTAGGGAAATCACACCATCTCTGTGTGGTCTCAAGTGCCTGTCTCTCTCTGTCCCCCCCTCTGAAAGAGATAAGTGGGTCAAGCTCCTTCATTCCTCTCTCTTTCTGCCTTCATTCTTCAGTGCTGGGGCTGCTTGCTAAACCCCGGTCACCTAGGTCACACTCAGGTTTCCATCCCATTACATCACAGAGCCAGGCTTTCCTCTAAGCCCTGTTTAGAGCATTTGTCTTTCTTTATTTCATTTGTACTTACGTACCTATGGTTTGTATTTTTTAAATAGTAATGTTTATCCTGACTAGTTTCAGTAAGAGCCAAAGGATTTATTACCCTTTCTATCTGAAAAAAAAAATACTTCTTACTACATTGTTCTCCTATACAGAGAAAAACATGCATGGCTGTGTATCATGTACATACACAAACACATCCAAATATACCTATGTGCTTTGGTTGACATTTACATTTGTCAACATCCAAAACACACACCATACATAATATGTCAAAATCATGACTGTCAACCTGCTAGCATGCATGCACCAAGAAACAACTTTAGAGCATTCAAAACTGGAACAAAATATTTAAAAACATTGGTTTGAAGGGAGGCAAGTCCCTCTGCACCCACATGGGGGGGGGGGTTGCTGTCCCCACACCCCTACAAATTAAATATGCTAATTTTGCAAAAATCAGGGGAAGGGAATATTTTTCCAAACTCTGAGAATTGTATGATCTCTCACACCTGTCAACCATCAGTTTAGTAGACCAAAAGCAGCTGACTTAAAAGAAGTCGACCAAACCATCTGTAGCCAACTATATACATGCATTGTGTATCTATCTGTCTGTCTCTCTTTCTGTCTGTTGATGCATCAATCTATGTGTGTGTGCATATGTGTGTACTTGTGTGTCTTTCCCACCCTCCCTCTCTCTCTCAATATTTTATTATTTATTTGTTTATTTACTGACATTCGATTGTCATGAAAGCCCAAATGTGCAGATTCCCATTTTCTGCACAGGCTCAGAGAGAAAAGCTCCAAAGTATTACAAAAACATTTTAAGAACAATCTTTGAAAATAATAGCAAAACATCTACAGTTTAAATGATCATACCAAATTAAACATAATGCGAAAATATTGGTTAAGAATAGATACAACTGATATGACAATGATTTAACATTTAGAGAAATTTAAACCACTTTATAGAGAAATTAAAGGTAAGTTAGTATAATTCAAACATATCTATACATATATATATATATATATATATATATATATATATATAAAATTTATATCTATATCTATATATATCTATATCTATATATATATCTATATATATATATATATATATATATATATATATATATATAAACTCCAGTTTTTTAAAACGTGTTAGGCTTTGTAATTATGAAATCTCAGTATTTCATAATCATAATTCTGTTGTGACCCCATATATGAATGCAGATCTGGTGCTTAAGAAATGAAATATAGAATACCATGGAGATGCAAAATATGTTTCAGGATAAGTATTGAAACCAAGAATCCCACACTGACTTCTTTAATCCTGTTGTGCAAGACATTGCACTATTGTGACTAACAGCTTCTGTTACATGTGTGTATGCTGGCAGGGCAAGACATAGCATAGGAAAAGCAGAAGTAGTGTGTTTTTTTAATATGTTTATCATTAGATTACTGTTGCTGTAGCTTAAGTTATGTGGGACATCCTGCCAGGGAATGGACCAGCAAACCAGCTTCCACAGGTTTGGGGCAACTTCCACACACCCTATTCCCTGCACAGTCAGTGGCTAGGATGCCAAAACTTCCCAGCTTTCTTGTCTCCAAAATGCGCACTTCCCTGCAGGCTTTGGGTGATTGATGGCTGGCTAGTGCTTATACAAGTCTGGGCAGATAAGTACCCTATTAATAACTGCCTTCCAGTTCACCATTTTTGTGAAGAAAAGTACATATTTGAAGCCTTTACCACAGTTGCAGTAACCTAGGTTATATGGGTCTTACCACCTATAACTATACAGTTTAACATAGCTTTGGACACACCCATGCACTCCATCTGTCAGCAGCTCATGCAGAGCTCCTATAAAAGGACAGTTGGAGCATGGAAGTCTTCAGACCTTTTTTTTGTGAAAGAGGGCACATCTTTGGAGGGCTCTGTGAAGCTGTTGGTTGGCTATGGATCAAAAGTGTGGATAGATAAGTACCCTGTTAGGGGAAACCTTCCACTGATTTTTGTAATTTTATTAGCAAAATTGATGTTTTTTTCTGTATGTGTTAGCAGGGTACTTCTAAGGAAGTAGTTACGTAACTAATTGTGTTACTGTTTTTGTGAGGAGAAGCCCCATTTCTGAATAAAAAGTTATTTTTTGCACTGTTTGTGTTTTTGAGACAGGATACTGTGCTTGTGATCATCAAGGATGTACTTGCCTCAGAAAACATTCTTTACTTTATGTTTTACGGACTCATTCAGGCTCCTGTTCCCATTTTTGACATTCCTTCCTTGTCTATGGCGTTCCCTTCAGCCTTTGCCATTGTAACATCCCATACCCACAAGAAGAAAGTTGTTAATGAGTCTTTGGGTGGCAGGCCATCTCCAGATCCCATGCTGTCCTTTTTCATCTGATTCAAAAGATAGATCTCAGATCCGATTCGGATGTGGTCTCTACACTTCCATATGCATGGATCCAAGGCTCTGACTCCTCCCCTATTCACAATCCCTCCCTGCTTCTCCACGAATACTTCAGATTTCATTTGCCACCTGAACCAAACAGCTTTACGATTCAAAGGGCTTTGATCTCCGCTTTTGAGTGTTGATCAGTCAATCAAAATTGTTTCATTTTTGTCTGTATTCTAGCTTAGACAACTTTTTATACCTTTCTCTACCCTTTTATGTAGATTGTAAAAATAGTAATAAGAAAGCCATCTCTTTATAGTTGATTTTTGTACTTTAGTGGCTAGGCCCTGTTAGATTCTATCCTTTAGGTATTCTATTGTTTGGGTTTAAAAAAATTCTTTGTAGCACTTAAATAAATCTTTCTTTCCTAGGATATCTAGAAATATTGTTACAAAACAACAAGGTGAAATCTGGTTTAAAACCTAAATCCAAAAAACAAAAACAAAATAAAAAAAAAAATCACTTTAATAAAACAATAAATAATTCTAATAAATAACTCCAGTAAGTGCTTTCATCTGTAATGAGAATTTCTCAGTCTGAAGAAGTCTTAATACAGGTGAATGTGCTTACTGGAGTTATTTATTGGGATTATTTGTTTTATTAAAGTGATTTTTCTTTTGGTTTTGTTTTTATATCTAGAAATATTGCTTGTGTTTTAGTGTATTGTAGTGTTGCAGAGTTGCCTTGTTTTGTGTTTCATCGTGTCAGATAAGAGCCTAAAAAAGTGCCCCAAGTGTCCCAATAAAATGCTCACAAAGGACTCCCAACACCCTGTGTTGTTTATTGTCTGGGGGCTGCACACTTGCACACTAATTGAGAGGCATGTGCCTGTTTTGGACATAAGGCCTTACAAAGTCATAAGAACAGATTGCTTTCAAAAGGTTTGCTGTCTTCTCAGCAAGGGTTTGCTCATTCATCTGCATCTCCCTCTAAGGTGGTTGAAAAATCAGTTCAGAAGAAAAAGGGCAAAAATGGGAAAAAAATCACAGGGCAGCAAGACTCCTAAGAAGTGTGATGAGAAACCTCATAATCCCAATCTGACAGTTCTCTTGGGTCTGGCTCAGAAAAAGGCAAAGCCATCAGATCATAAGGCAGGTTGGATCTGATCTCTTTCATCTACATTACTGTTCTCCCTGCATCTGATTTGTCCATGGTTGCATTCGCATGTCTTGCAAGAAAGAAGATCATCACGAGCTTTCTTGGTAGCTTCTTCATTGAGATCTGGCTGTTTTTTGAGGAGCATTACTGAAGCCGATGTTGATAGCATGACACAGAGATTTCTTTGACAGCAGATTCATTTGTAGGTATTCCTGGTGTTGTCTCCATAGATAGACACAAGAAAATGTCCTATGACTCCTTTTCTCAGGAACCCTGTGTTGTTCCAATCCTTGGATCCGCAGCCCATGGATCTAAACTTATCTTGAGCATCTGTGTCAGCACCAATAGATGTTACTTTTTCAACTCTAACATTAACCACTCTCTCTCTCTCTTTTGACTCTGAAACTGTCAGATTGGGAAGAGAATTGCAGCAGAAGCTTCAGAACCGGAGCCCTGGAGGACAGATCAATTTCAAAACTTTCAGGTCTGTCTCTGCCTCTTGGGCATCATCTCTCTATAAGTCTGCTCCGATGTCAGTTTCAGATCTGGAGCAGGTTGGCATCGGTGGAGTTTTCTTGGCCCTGGCTCTTCATGAGCCCTCCTCAATTCCAATTCCCAGCTCAGCATTCAAAGCCTTCATGAGGGTTCTCACTGTCAGAGAAGGGGTGATTCCTCCATGCTGGGATCCATCCTGACCTCTTTTTTTCTGCATCGACCTCCACACCATTGCATTAACAGTCCAAATGTTTTGGGGAAGTGCCTGGTCTAAGCTCCCAGTCTGATAAAGTGCGGCCAATACCCAAGATCTTAGCAGCTCCTACAGGTAGGTCTCCTGGTAGATGATATGGTCGTAGTGGTGGCCAGTAAAAAGGAACTCTCTGAAGAAAGTACATCTTTTCATATCCCTAATTGGGAATCTAGGGCTCTGGACAAATTTGTAAAATCGACTTATGCTTCATTGACCTTTTCCCTTGGATTGCTGAACTACCTAACTCATATCACACAATTCCAGAGAAAATTGACCAAACAGCTTACCAATTCTCTCTCTTGGGTGAATTGTCAGGTGATATCCAGAGAAATGTGGAATCCCAGTTATCTACCCTCAATTCTATAGTCATTGTTTCCATGCATCTGCTCTTAATACAGCTGATGGAGTGGCCAGAGAGGCAGGCACTTGTATAGTTATTTGCAATCATGCCTGGATGCAGTTTTGCGATTCTGCAGAAGGCTTCAAGACATCTTTCCTTAATGCCCCTTTTCATGATTGCACCCTGTGTGGCTTGAATGTTAAGGACACACTAACCAGGAGCGAATAGGATGGTAGGATCCTGTCTACCATGGGAATCCCCATCTGCACTCCTCAAAGGAACTTTTCAAGGAATCATTGGGAAGAAAAGAAGTTACTTCACAGATCTGGTCTAACAGTCAACATCCTAAACAGTCACCTAAATCCTACTCAGTCACTGGAATGTATAGGATACCACCTAGACACATAGAATCAGATAGGTGCCTTACCACATCCCAGGATTCTCTCTCTTTGAAAAGTGGCAAATTGGGTATTTATCCCATTATTCCCAACCATCGAGATCAGTTCTAAAATTACTAGGTCTTATGGCCACAACAATCACTCTGGTTACCTTCTCTTGTTTCTATAGGAGTCCAGTGGTCACAACTACATAATTTTTATTTAATTAATTGAATTTATTTATTTATTTAACATTTGTTTACCGGGAATGTCTGACTGGGACAGAGCTCATTTTCAGAAGAGGCCCAGGGAGAAAGGCATGTCTTTCCAGAGATGCATCTCTTTGGAATGAGAGAGGAAACCGCAGCACCCAGAGGAAACTCACATGAATGCCGGGAGGACATGCAAACTCTGCACAGAATGCACTTCAGCAGAGAACTGAACGGAGAACCTCTTGCTGTGTGGCGATAATACTAACCACTGCATCACTGCACCATGTGCCATTGACTACACCTATCAGACTAACTCCAGTGTGCAAAACTCATATCTGATGGTGAGTATCTTCTCCAGTGTTCAAGGGCCATCCATTCTGTCTCCCTCCTCCACCATCTGTGGTCACCACAGATGCTTCCCTTTTGGAGTAGAGGGCATTATGAAGGGAAGATTTTTCAAGGTACCTGGATTCAGTTATAGGTCAATCTTCATATCAACATTCTGGAAATGAGAGCAATCCTGTTAGCATTGCAGACATTTTAGTGCTCTCTATCAAATGGAGTCATCTTCATTCAGACAGACAATATGTCAGTAGTCTGGTATATCAGCAAGCAAAGGGGAAACAGATCTTCTCCTCCATGTTGGGGAAGCCATGAGGGTTTAGCAATGGTCGATGTCTTCCCATTGCTTTCTTATAGCAATGCACACCCCAGGGACTTCTGGTGTACTACCAGACAAGCTATGCAGAAACATTCTTCTGCCTCATGATAGTCCCTCAATCAGTGGTGAAGGAAATTTTCCATTGCTGATGTCAACCTTTCTGTGACTTGTTTTCATCTCACCTCAACAACAACAAGTGCAGCAGTTACTTTGCCCTCATCCCTCCAAAAGGTCAGTCACAGAGGGACGTGGAAAACAAGTTATCAGAACTGTTTTATCAAAACTATTTTTCAGTGGTAAAAGTTGTTTTAAATTAATTTTGTGGGTCGTGTTAAATTTTTAAAGTGCTTTCCACTGTGTTTGGTGGAAAAATGTACTTTTTTAATATTTATTTGTTTTACCAACTGCTGCTGCTAGTCTTCCCGGGGATTCAGCCATCATTTTCAGCTTCACTATGAACAACCTACTTGTTCCTCATTTCTTCCTAATTCCAGCCACAAAAAGATTAAAATTTCCAAACAGCTCTTATCCCTTCAGCAGGCTACAGATGTGCCTCAGCCACAGATTGGTAACTGTGTTGAGGCTGTTTCTCATTCCTCAGACCATTCATTATTTTCTTTAGCTCCGTCTGGTGTAGACCCTACAGCCACCATGGACTGGGAGTTAGACACATCCTCTGTAGCTGTTGGGCTGCCCTTGGTGTGCAAGGGAGGACCATTTTTGTTGGTCTTGGAAAAAGATGCAGGGAACACCTCTCTTCCGAAAATCCAGTCAAAAAGAAGTAAAAGTTACACATATGTCTTTTTGTGTTTCAGTTACTTTAGAAGGGAGGGATTTATTGGGCCTAGTTCAGAGTTTAGTTTAGTGTTTTGACCCTTCCAGTTTTATTATTTCTTGTAAAAGAAAAAGGGATTCTTCATTTTCTGAAGAGGTGCAAGACTGTGAATCACAAAATGATTGTGCAGAGGCAACTTCTGTTTTTTCTCCTCAGATGTCTGATTCAGATTCTGAGGAAGGTGTGGTTTCTGACAGTCCATTTGAAGGATTCTGTTTTACTGAAACAATTTCCAGAATGTATCAGCTGTTTCAGTGGAGCCATGGTATTCCACTGTCTCTTAAGAAATATGATTTACTGCAACTAGAATTTCATGAAGCTGTAACAGTTTCTGTTGTTCTTCCAGCTTTAGAGGATATACTTATTACAGCCTGGAACTTGCCTGACAGCCAGCCTGCTGCCCCCAAGAAAGCAGCTAGATTGTATACAGTTTCTCAGTCATAACTTTTTATATCCTAACTACAGATCAGACTCAGTAGTGATTCCTCTGATAAACTGAGCTGCTGCAAAACATCTGTTTAAAGCTAATCACTCCCCTTCTGACACTGATGGGAAAGCTTTTGAAGGATTTGAGAAAAAAAAGTTGAAAACATGAACATTACATCAAGTTTACTCCTCATCTGAAGAAAAACAGCTTTGTGTAATCTTATTGCTTCTGTGTCTCAGGTTGGGGCAAACTCTTTGAAATGTACTTATGATTCGGCTGATATCACTTCCAGGGTGCTTCCATAGGAACTGTTATGAGAGTATTTGCCTGGTAGCATACTCAAAACCTTATGAGGGTGTTAAAGCTGACATTTTTAATTATCCCATAGAGAGAGAGGTAGTATTTGGTCCATCTGCTGCATAGGTTCATAGGTTCATAGGTTCATACTAGGCTATCTGCCCTAGGGCATTTATAAGCCTAGCCAGAATGTGTTTGGCTTTCACCACCCATTTTAAATTTATTTTGCTATGCCCTTTTTCGAGGTTAGTATACTGTGCCTCTGTCTAACAGTGTCACAGAAGTGATACCCGGGGTAAACCTGCGATCTCCCATCCACTCATCAAGATTCCTCTTGAAGAGAGTCAATGAGGGACTCTGCCTAACCTGGATTGGGATTTTATTCCAGAGTGAAGGGAGCCTCTGAGTTATGAATCTGTCCCTCCAGCATGTCCTATTTATTTCAGTGCTGAGGTTCAAGTCTCTCGAGTGCGTAGCTCGATGGGATTTGGACTTTCTGAGGTGCAGCATGTCCATTAATTCCGGGTTGGACATGGCTTTATACGTCAGGCACAGATCGCCTCTGAACAGGCGGTATGCCACTGAGTAGAGCTGGAGTTTCTTTAACCGGGCAGCATATGGCATCTGTTTGAGCCCTTTGATCCTCTTGGTGAGGTACTTTTGGGGTCTTTCCAGTTGCTGCAGGTGTCTGGTAAGGTACATCCCAAAAGGGGCATTGTACTCAATTATGGGCCTGATGAGGGATGAGTAAAGAGGCATGATGACCTCCCCTGATCTAGATGTGAATCCCTTCATGATTAGGTGGGCTAAATAAAATGTTTTTCTAACCACTTTGGCCACGTGGTTGTCAAATGAGAGATTGCTATCAACTTGGGTCCCCAGGTCCCTAATTACTTCTTCTGTACTTAATGGATTACCACCTATGTGGTAATTTGTGGGCACTTTGTTTTTGCCAAAGGGGATGACTATACACTTTTTGGCATTTAGCTTAAGGCCATGGCTCTGGCACCAGTTGTCTGTTTCTATGAGGCGCTTTTGGAGGATGCTTGTGTTGGCTGGAGAGTCGATTATGGCGCCCAGTTTGCAGTCGTCTGTGAACTTGGTCAGCCACAGTCCTTCCGTGTTGGCCTGTACCTCTGAGAAATATATACCGAACAAGAGAGGTCCCAGGACTGAGCCTTGTAGGACACCACTTGTAACTGGTTTGGAGTCTGACATGGCTCCAGCAATTCTAACCATGTCGGTTCTGTCCTTGAGCCAGTTTGCAATCCATCTAGTGACATAGGGGGTTATATTTAAGCTGGTGAGCTTATCTATAATGCCCGAGTGGGGTATTGTATCGAAGGCTTTTGCGAGGTCCAGGTAGGCTGTGTGGACCACCTTCCCCTCGTCAATGGCCTTGGTGACTGTTTCAAAGAAATCAACCAGGTTTAAGAGGCAGGATCTGTCCTTAACAAAGCCAAACTGGGTAGGATCCAGTGTCTGTAGGTCCCCAATATCTTTATTTATGAGGTCCATGATGATCCTTTCCATAGCTTTGCAGACCAAGCTAGTCAGGCTTATGGGGTGATAGTTTCCAGGATCCGTTGAGGCACCACCTTTATGGAGAGGGACCACTGTTGCTGTACGCCACTCTTTGGGCACATATCCTGTAGTAAGGCTGAGATTGAACAGTAGTTTTATGTTTGGGTTTAGATCTTCTTGGAGTTCATGTAGGATGCATTGATGCTGTGTTTTATGCTTTGGAGAGGGCGGCTCTTACCTGAGCATCTGAGATGTCAGGGGGGGCAGCACTCTGCTGGGATAGATATTTGCCCTTTTGGTGGGGAGAGGGGGGAGATGTTTGCGCTGAACCTGTCAGCTAGGATGTTGGCAATGTCTGTGGGTTCAGTGTATTTTTTGTCATTTTGGACTAATTCTGAGCATATCTGGGAATTACCACCCAGGTTCCTAACATAACTAAAGAAAGCCTTGTGATTATCCTTAGTGTCCTATGCAATTTTTCTCTCGAAGCTGGCCTTAGACAATTTTATGAGTGCCCATAGTTTTTTGCTAATACTGATCAGTGATGCCTTCCCTTTTTGGGATTTTGCTTTATCATTTAGTAGCTTCTTCCTTCTATTGTATAGTTTGTTTATGGCTGGGGTCCACCAGACAGGACGTCTGCCTTTGGAGGATTGGGTCTTGATTTTATTAGGGATCGCATGATCCATGCATTCCTGAAGGTGTTCATAGAATGCGTTTATAAAGGATTCTGCGGTCTGGGCCGTATTTTCCACAGGCCCGGGGGCTTTGAAGGATTCCACTTCAGTTTTGAGGAGTGTGAAATTTGCTTTAGAGAAGTTTTGCACTGTGGTTTTCTGGGCAGGGGGTGGGGTCGGGATGTGAATATCCAGTGAGATTAGTTTATGGTCTGATCTTACCATTGAGGGATACACTTCTGGTCTGGAGCATAGAGTCCCCATGTTGGTGATGATCAGGTCCAGCATGTTTTCCCCTCTTGTGGGAGTGGTAACATGCTGTTCCATAGCATTTGAGTTTATAAATTCTAGGAACCTTTGGAGCTAGAGTAATGCTCCCAGTCTATGTTTGGGTAGTTGAAGTCGCCCAATATAATGGTGTTTGGAGAGACCTTCATATTTTCCAGTGTTCTTAGGAAGGCCGAGTGGGGTTCCTGGGTTTGGGAGGGTGGTCTGTAGCAGGCTATAAACTGGAAGGCAGTTTTACTCACTGTTAGTTGCACATGGATAGTCTCTGATGCTTCGTGCTTTGCCACCAACCTGGAGGTGTGGGTATCTTTGATGAATATCGATACTCCCCCTCCTTTTGTGGTTTGGTCCAAGTTTTGGGGCCGAAAAGCATGGTATGAGGTATAACCTGGTAGTGCTGGGGTGCTCTCGGGAGCCCTGAACCAGGTTTCTGTTACTGCACAGATATCGATGTTCTCCATGCTAAGGAGAGTTTTGAGTGTGTGCATCTTGAGGTTTAGACTTCTGGCGTTGAGTAGCATTACTCTTAGTTTCTTATCCCTTGTGATACCTATGGAGGTGGGTTTGTCTTTTGAGCCTTGCCTAAAAAAGGCACTATGGGGGTAGCAAGAGCCTTTGCCAATATCCGAAAGCCCAGGGGTGACAGGTGCATGCTGTCCCTAGCGAAGTATCGTGGCTTGTCGAGCATATCATCCCAAGCTGACAGGCATTGGATCCCCTTTGAATGACACCAGTACTTAAGCCAATTGTTGAAATTGATCATCTTGTCTTCATATTGCGGCATCATTCTTGGTGAGGGTAAGATGCTACTCAAGGTCAGGGTCATACCGGCCTGGGCTACATGCTCAGAGAGCTCCTTTATGTCTCTTTTCATGTAGTCCAGGGAGGTACGTCTCAGGTCATTCACACCAGCATGGACAATGACTGAGTCATATTTGTACTTGCCTTGGAGTGACCTGAGTGCTTGTGTTATGTGGCGGATCCTAGTGCCCAACAGGCTGCTCACAGTGACCTTCTCCTTGTTCAGCCTGGTGAGCGGGACGTCAGTGTGCCTGACGATAGAGTCCCCTATTACAAGTGTATCAGGTGTGTTGTTTAGTCTTAAGGGCTGTGACTGTTCGGCATACTGGCTTTGTGAGATATGTGTTGCACGTGTTTTGTTTTGAGGTAGCGGTTGCTTGGGTGTCTGCTTTGGAGGTCTCTGCTGCTTAGGCAGATCTTTATTTAGAGCCTCCGAGTATGTTTTTGTGTGATTATGTGTTTGGTTTGCTGTCGTGGTAGGTCTATGTGAGACTGGAATTGTAGTGAGTGTGGTTTCCTTCTCCTCCTGACTGGTTATGCCAGTACTGAGTTGAGAGAGCTTAGCCTCCAGTTTGGCTATATGGTTGCATCTCTCACATGTGTTGGAATTTGTTGGGAGGAGGAGAGGGTTGTCTGTGTACGTGAGGCAGTTGTAACATTGCCTCAAGATTCCCAGATTCACCAGCTGGACCAGAGAGGAGATTGACAACTGACCTTTGGACATGCTAGAATAATATTGGGAATTCCTTAATAATTGAAAACAAGGGCCAGTGGGGAGTGAGGGTGTAGTGCTTTTAATTTTTAGTGCTGACTTATATAATTGCTCCTTAGGTCCTTAAAAACTGTGATGAGAGATGCAAGCTGATTCAGGGAATTTCACAAATTTCTCAGTCTCCTTCAAGTTTGTCAAGGGATTTAATGCTAATTCTACAACTTTGTACAAAAAAATAAAAATAAGCAAATATAGCAAGTCGTTACTAAGCATATTTTTAAAAATGTCAGAGAGGTTCCAAGAAAAAAGGACTCCCTCCACCCAGAATAAAAGACAGTCTAATAAGTTTGAATGACTATCTTCACACCTCAATATCCACACACACACACTGGCAAGCCTTGAATCCTATAAGAACATCCATTTCTCTCTTTGGCAATAGATATTTCAGACAGATGGGTTCTGAAAGTGATCCGTCACGCATACAAATGGTGATGAGAATCTCTCCCTCCCTCCAAGGGATTTCTTTTCATCTGCCAGATCAAACTTCTCTTTTACATCCTGTCCTTCCTCCTTAGACAGAAGGGTTTTATTCAAGAATATTCTTGGTGCCAAAGAAAGACTCTTGAACATCTCATGATGTTCGCCATATTGATCACTTCTGCAGAAGGCTAACCTATATGGGTTATATCCTGCATAGGATATAACAAACAATCAGCTTCCAAAGCTTCAGAACACCTTCCATATGTCCAAAGCATTAGTCAGCTCAAGCTGAGCTAGACAAAATACAAGTTTGTGTGCCAAGCCCTCCAGAGCTTTCCTGACATTGAATAGAGCTCTTCTTTGCTAGCTTTTGCGGATCCCAAATTAGGTTTTGCTATTCCATTGCTAGGCAGATAAGTTCCCTTAGGGGAAGAACCTTCCACATATTATGTTTGCTGTTTAAACTTACTTTCCTCTTCAGGAATTATATTTTATGCTAGGAATATGTGTTTTTGTTGCTGTCACATGACTTTACTGTACTTTTAAATGAGAACGCACTTTTGTTTCTGACAGTTTAAAGTTTGCTTAAACATTCTAAAACATTTTTTTCTGTAGTGAAACTCTGTTTAAATTACTTCTGGAGTCTGGTATATTATATTAGAGTACTTTTTGTGTGCTGTAACTGGAAAAGTTACTTTTAACTGCTTTTTAAATTTTTGCTGCGGTAGTGTTGTCGCCTCACTGTTAGACATTGCCCGTTCGATTCTCAGTTAGAGCGTCTTCTGTGTGTCGACATGCGTGAATGGGTGTTCCTTCATTGAAGGTTGTGCATTAGGCCCGGCAAGCCAGCATGTAAAAATCTACTGCCAATCATTAGCGGACCGGAGTTCCACTGTGGCAACCCCTAACCGGGAAAAGCCGAAAGACACAAACAAACTTGCTTGTATTGCTTAGTTCCCTGGAACAAAGCTACAAGTCCCACTGTCAGTCCTTCTTCTGCCACAAAAGGAAAAGTTAACTTAATAGCCTTTTCCGCTACAGTAGGCTAGCAATTTGTCTCAGCCTCAGATGGGTGATTCTGTTGTGGCCAGATATGGTGGACCACTCATCTTTCCCCAGATCCATTTGGTGTTGTCCATGCAGCCACTATTGACTAATAGTTAACAATGTCCTCTGCAGTTGTTGAGGTTGCCTCAGTGGGCAAGGGAAAGCCACTCCTCTTGGTCTTGGGGAGAGGGGCAGTGAAGCTGCCCCAGTTTAGCTAGAATGTTGGGCTCATCCCTGGGGAACCTGTTGATGCCATTAATAAAACTGTTAGTTCCATTTTTCCTGCCAAACAGAAACAGAAAGCTAAACATTTACCCTCTCTTGCACCAGTTTCACCAAACAGGAGTACTTTATCAAGTCTGGCTCAGGGTCTTGTAGAAGCTATTGATCTTTCTTACCAGGTGGTCTCTGGTAAATGAAAAATGGATTCCTCTTTTCCTGAAGAGTTTAAAGTAATTGTATCTGAGGAGGAATATGATGGGACATATATAGTTTTTTCTTCTCAGATTTGTAATTCACACTCAAGGAGAGCACATTATTTGAAACTCTCTGGCAGGGATTTTTTTTCTCTGAGACTATTTCCAGAATGTGCCAGTGTTTTCAGAACACTGAGATTTCAAAGTTTCTCAGCAAATGCTGTGAGCTGTCACAACTGCAATTCCCAGAACCTCCTCCCATCCCCCCAGTGCTGTAGACATTGAAATTCCTCAGGCTTTCCAGTTTTTATATACTCATTCCAGACTCCTCTCAGCACCTATAGTTTAGTTATTCCAGCTGCTGCAGTGCCAAGGATTTTATTAATTCTAATCCTTCCCCTTATGGCAAGGATTGTGAAACAATTGATATGTTTGGGGGAAAAGTGCATGCTTCTATAACTTCTTTTAGAAATTTGAACTGTCAGGCTTTTATTTTAAATTTTATTTTGACTAATTGTGAAATTATGACAAATTTATTATCTGCAGTTCTCTCCTGTGAGGAAAAATGTGCTTTGCATGGTTTAGTTTTTTCAATTTCTCAGGTCACTACTCATTGTTTAATATGCGTACATAACTCTGTAGATACAAGATCCAAGGCTCTTTCCACTGCTGCTGTGTTGGGGAGGGTTGACTTGCAGTGTTCTCAGAACTTCCCAGAAGATGCAAAGAATTAGATTTTAAACTCTTTGTTGGATAGAGATTTGGTTTTTGGACCCTGTACTGTACAGGTTATCAAAAATGTGATGAGAAAGTTACGCAGATACAGGAAATTTCTCAAAATTTTCAGTCCTCTTTCTCCATATTTTCCAAGGGATTTCTGCTGTTGTGCCCTTGTCCGATTTTACAAAGAAACAAATACAGTCTCAGCAAAACAGTGGTAAGCAGATGTTTAAAAACAACATCAGGGAGATTCCAAAAAGAAAGCAGAAAACCCCAGAACAAAGGACAGTGGACCTTGCCCCCGCCCCAACCCTGGCAGTCCCTTATTCATTCCATAAAGTCTGAATCTCCATTTCTATCTGTGGCAGCAGATTGTTTCAGACATATAGGTTGTTGGGGTGATTCAGCAAGATTACAGATGGCAATGAGAAGAAATTATATCCGGGAATTATTTCTCATCCTCCAGAACAAATGTCTATAAATCCCCCACCCTTCACCCCCGTCCCACAGCACATGCTGTCTTAGGGGGTGATAGAAATAGTTACTCCTTTCCATTTGTGAAAAGTTTTTCTTTTTATCCAAGAATGATTTTGTTGCCAAAAAAAAAAAATGCAGTGCAAAGAGCTTTTTCCCACAGGAAAAAAAATAGATCTGTATTTAGATTTCCCAGGATTTTCCACTCAGACTTCTGTCACTTTGATGGAATATCTCAAGATTCTAGATCTCATGACATCTATCACAGTCTTGCCAGAGGTATCATGTGAGTCAAAGATACAATGATATAGTTCATAAGAGACAAAGGACATAGACAAATCCTCAACTTGATGGGAGGAGGGGGGGGTCTTCCAAGATTTTATCCATCTGTGAAAAGTTCTTCAAGTACACTTTTTCGCCTCCTCATTTGGCAAAACACTGATCCGGGAGAATCTGTGTCAAAGCAGAATATTTCCAGATGGTTGTCTCAGGCTGTTAACTTTTGTTATTCCTACCACAATAAAACTGTTCCAAGCAGGACCAAGACTTACTCTACCAGGGTCTCACCTTCACCTATTTTTTTCTGAAAGGTTTATAGTAGCATTATAGAAGCAGAAATGTGGTCCTCTGTACATACTTTTGTAAAACATTAAAAGCTAGTTCCTTCTCCAGGTCTAGGTGAGGCTTTGCTAGCACCATTCTCTAGCACTCCTGGACCCTTCTCAATTTGCCTCCTAGTTGTTCTAAGCGGTGGTAATATACTCATATAGCTTAGGCTACAGCAGCAGTGAACAATATGAAGAAAGTAGTACAGTTGCGTAAGCAAACTTACCATGAGATGTTCGAATGATCATTGCTACAGTAACCACTCCTTCGCCCACATCCCTTTTTTTTAGTGTATTTTTTTTATGCCAGGGTGTGGACATTTGATTTTTGTTATTTCTACCAATGTCATCTCTGGGCTCAACCTCCCTCCCTTTGCATGAAAGTGCTGACGAGCTTGGCATCCAAACAAGTGCGCCCGTGGGCAGGTTGGAACCAGCTGGCTGAGAGATTAATTTTCTTTTAATTTTTTTTTTTTTTTTTTTTTAAGGGTGCTCTTCTTTAAGAACGCCCTTTGCATCCAGACGCACAGACTTTGGCGTCTGTGCGACCGATGGTTTACGTCTTCATTTTCCGCGCCCATGCAGAATTTGAATTCCAGAAGACATTTGGACTGCAGACAAAGGTACAAGTGAGAGGTAGATGTGGGTGTGTGTGTGTGTGTGTGTGTGTGTGTGTGTGTGTGTGTGTGTGTGTGTGTGTGTGTGTGTGTTTAAAACATGTGTGTGTGTGTTTGTGTGTGTGTGTGTGTGTGTGTGTGTGTGTGTGTGTGTGTGTGTGTGTGTGTAAGAAATAGATAAAGGTGTGTGGATGTAAGAAGTAGGTAGGTAGGGGTGTGTATGCATGTATGTAAGTAGTAGGTAGTTAAAGGTAAGGGTGTGTGTGTGTGTGTGTGTGTGTGTGTGTGTGTGTGTGTGTGTGTGTGTGTGTGTGTGTGTGTAAGAAGTAGGTAGGTCTGTGTGTGGTTTTGTGTGTGTGTGTGTGTGTGTGTGTGTGTGTGTGTGTGTGTGTGTGTGTGTGTGTGTGTGTTTGTAAGATGGAGGAGGGGTGTGTGTGTTTGTGTGTAAGTAAGCGAGGGTAGGAGTGTGTGTGTAATGGGGGGTGGGGTCATAACTCGCAATTATCCAGATTTTAACCTCATATTTTCAGTTTGTTTCTCTTAAAATTGTGTTTTTTTCGGCAAATCACTGAGGACTGAAGTCAGAAAACAGTGGCAGACTTTTGAGTTTTAGACTTCATATCCTCAGAAAATGCATACTAATGCAAACCTTGTTGTTCTGTCCACTTTCTAAGGAGGTGTGTACCATACCTTTCAACTGTACATATTTCCACAAAAATATCCAGATTTTTGCCTTATATTTTGGTCTGTTCCTCATAAAAAATTTTTTTTCTTTCTTTTTTCTTTTGACAAATCACTGGGATGAGTAAAGGATTAAAGTTACTAAATAATGACATGTCTTTGAGTTTCAGACTTCATATCATTTAGAAAATGCATTCTAACACGAATTTATTCTAGCAACTTTCTAAATGTGTCCCCAATCTTAGACCTTTGTCCCCAACATTATAACAGGCTTTGTCCAGATTTCTTGTGCTAAGGGAATGAGAGGTATAATGTGTGTGTGTGTGTGTGTGTGTGTGTGTGTGTGTGTGTGTGTGTGTGTGTGTGTGTGTGTGTGTGTGTGTGTGTGTGTGTGTGCTTATATAAAAGAGGGAGTTAGCATACCTCTCAGCTGTCCAGGTTTTTGTAGAATGTCCAGATTTTTGCCCCATATTCCTCCTAAAACGATTGAAGTTGCTAAATAATAACAGGCATTTGAGTTTTAGACGTCATATCCTTTAGAAAAATGCATACTAACACAAATCCTGTTATTCCAATGATTTTCTAAGTTCATGAGAGCAATATTTATAATCTGTCCCTATTTATTTTAGGCTTTGTCCAGATTTCTTGCAAGAAGAGGTTGAGGTGTGCGTGTGTGTGTGTGCGTGTGTGTGTGTGTGTGTGTGTGTGTGTGTGTGTGTGTGTGTGTGTGTGTGTGTGTGTGTGTGTGTGTAATGCCCTAGTTAGAGTTAGCAGGTGGAATTTATTTTCAAGTGCATTTTCAAGGAACTGTGAGCCTCAAGGGAAGAGAAGTTTACTGATACTCATGACTTAGTCTGCTTAAAATGTGCAACTGTTTTATTTAGCAGATGGCATCACTAATGTGTTATAGAATTGTAAAGCAGTGTTAGTAGCACAGCCGGTAGCATACCTGCATCTTGATGTAGAGGGCTGTAGGTTGTACTCCCACAGCATATAGATTTGTATTTTAAGGGGTTGGAGTGCTACAGTCCAGAGTATGTCCTCCTTTGGATGAGATGTCTAGTAACTATGAATCTGTTTTTTAGCTTGCCACCCATTCCCCATTGCAATATACCAGTTTAGCATTTTTTTAATGTAGCATAGGCAATTTATTCTTTAAGGGCAGTAGGCACTGAATTTGTAGATGAAATACTGAAATTTAAAGTTGTTCTGCAACAACCTCTTTATTAGTTTCATATCTCTTTAATGGGAATTATTTAGATGACTTTTACTTCTGCAGAGATTGTGCATATTGACTGATATTGATAGATTGTAATGACAGAAGTTGAGTTTTTTTTTATGGTTGAAATGTTCTGAATTGGGCATTTTGTCATTATTGGTACATATGTTTTGTTTCATTGCTTACTAGAAAAATGTTCGAAACTATAAATTGAAAACACACTCTAACTAGTGGTGCTGTATTATACAAGGGATATAATTCAATTATTATATAGTATAAGTAATAAAATCGGGAAGGAGAATCAAATAACTTTTGCATGGTCCTAAAAATGTGTGCAAGGAGCCTATTATTTAAAAGCAGCCCAAGGTTAAACTTAACCTGCCACTGGTCAGATGCATTTTCTTTCAATGTGGGTTTCAAAGATAGAAAAGTTTTATTGCTAAGTCTGTTTTCATTGTAAGACCATTGCTTTGTTTGGCAAATGTCTATCAGTGTTTGTGCTATAACATTTGAAATAAAAGTTATAAATGAAATCCAAATATCTGTAATCATTGTAGAAGTAAAGCATATAACAGTATGCATACACAGAGTTTTGAACAGTGTTTATGGCAACTGGGGAGAAATAGCCAAGTAATAGAACACTGGAATGGCTATGTGGGTTGGGGTGGGGGGGCTGAATGAGGGTGCTCTGGGTTTGCAGGGGGGGGGTCTACAAAAAATCCTGCAGGCTCCCCTGCATCCAGGGGGAAGAAGGCGACAGCCGAAACTAGTCTGAGTCTTGTCTTTTGTTTAGGACATTATTTGTCCGATTTGTATTATACCTCATATTAAACAGTGGATCTACCTATGCTGGCCTTTTGGTGTTTCTCCCCTGCATCCAAACCTGTCTTGTAGTTAGCTCAGCATGAGCTGACTAACATTTGGGTACGTCTAAGGTACACTGAAGGCTTGGAAGCTGGACATCTGTTACATCCTATGCAGGATATAACCCATACATCTAAAGCAAATGCAGCAGTGATATTATGAACATCTACTCTTATAGAAAGTTTAGTCACACAATTGTACTTTCTCATGATGTGGAGCAGTGATACTTGTGTGTGTGTATGTGTGTGTGTGTGTGTGTGTGTGTGTGTGTGTGTGTGTGTGTGTGTGTGTGTGTGTGTATTTGTCCACACATGCATGCATGTATGATGGGGAGAAGAGATCATGTGCTCGCAGCACATTGTTTGAAAACTGAACCCCTAAGTTTAATATTCAGTCTTCCATAACATGCATTTATGTCTGGCATTGGTGTTAAACTTAAATTGTGAGCAGAGTATACCACACAGATTATTGTTTTTAATATTATCTTAGTTAAAGAGAAACATTTAATGTTGCCTTTCATGGTTCATATATATGTATTTTTTAATCTTCAGCCTCAGTCACAATGAGATTTCATCTAAAGGTGTCCTCAGCCTGGTAAATGCAATGACCACTTGCATTAACATCAGCGACTTACATGTTTGGTAAGCTCTTGTCTTAACTGTTGAATGAATACATTCTTTGAAAAGTCTTTAAGAAATATTGCAGACTGCATTGTATCAAATACACATCTGCTCTGCATATCATAAGATATGGAACAAAGATATTGCAACCCTAACAGGTTTCTTTATGTTTATTTAACCTTTGTTACCTGTTTTATTACCATGGCACAAGATGTTCTGTTTTTTAGGGCAAGTGATGTAAGAAGCACAGTACTGTCAAGTTAAACATGGCAAGCAGTCAAAAATGCAAGATGTATTCGAAAGTATGCAAAGAGCATGATACTATACAGAAGCAGCACATGAATTAGCACTATCTATAACACTGCAGTGTTTGCATAAAAAAAACAGCTCAAATTATTTTTCCTTCAAGGCATTGCATAATTGAAACAATGAACATAAGAAATGTGAGTGTCTCCATGACTTTCTTGTAGTTGTGCGGATAAATAAATGGCTACTATGACATGGTTTTAGATGGATGCTGTCAGACCTTGTGCAGCTAAAGCTGCAGCTGAGTGGCAAACCCAAATCCCTTCTGAGTACTCTGACTAGACAGCTTTCACCGAGACAGACATGTAGTTGGTGGCTAAAAATGAATGGGTGCTCTACTTTATCGGCAGGGGTTAGAAATGTCTCTGTCCTAGGGAGTTCCTCTTCACCTTTTGGGCCAGACTTTGTTAGTCCCACCTACACCCCAGCAAATGCTGGACTCAGGGGTCATAGAACCAATCATTCCTGATTAGAAAATCAATGTTTTTTACTCTAGAATTTTAGTGGTTCCCAAATATGAGGTGTCATGGAGACTCTGCTGGACCTATCCTTTCCAAATACTTTAGCAAGGTCCCCAAGTTCAAGATTTTCACCATGTAGACAATGCTTCCTCTTCTGCTGGTTCAGTGCTTTATGGTGACCCTGGAGCTGATGGATGTGTATTATCTCATACCCTTTGTTCATAACTTCAGGAAAGATCTGAAATCTGTTGTGTTGGATTCACAGTTCTTTGCATTGCACATTGGGCTGTCCACAGCACTTCAAGTGTTTAGCAGTAGTGGTTTACTGTTGGACTGTTGGCATTCATGTTTTTTCTTATTTGTAAGACTTGCTGATCTGTGCTGCATCTGTATCAGGGTATTTGGGATAGCCAGAGAAGGTCTCAGCTTTAGTCTTCCACCTAGGGTTTAAGCTGAACCTTTGAAAGTCATACATGACAGCCTTACAAATACTTGTTTTCCTGTTGTGCTTTATTGTCTCTAACAAAAGAATGGTCTTTCCTCCCAAAGACAAATTCCTGCCTTACCAGATGGCATTTCAGGACTTCTCATGGAGGAGGAATTTCACCTCAACAAGGGAATTCCTAAAAATTCTAGGACTTATGGTATCCATAATTCTCATGATACCACTGACTCAGCTCCACATGTGGAATATTCTGTGACTTCTCCGGTATTGTTGGACCCAGAACCTACATTCTCTAAAATCTCAGTTAGCAGTGCTGCCCTTCATCAAAGAAAATTAGTGGTGAAAAGCACAGAGGGGGTATCAATCCAGGGCTACCCTTCTTCCCACCTGTTATGGCACATTCTGCCCTGACAGATTTGTTTGACTTTATTTGGGGAACTGTGTTAATTTGACAGGCTACTTGGGATCCCAACGACACATGGAAACACATCAGTATCAAGGAAATGGTGGTAATGTTCTACACCTTGAAAATATTTCACCACCTATGGACTCTGGGTCTTTGTCACCACAGTACAGAGGTACCTCAACATACTTTGGGGTCCAAGGTCATACCCTCAGTACTGGTTGGCAGTGATAGCCTGGAAATGGCTGTACAGAATTCTCTGACTCTTCAGGTATCATACATCTCATCAGAGCAAAATGTTGTGGCAAACAGACTGATCAGATCTTGGGCAGACCCACATGAGAGGAAGCTCAAGGCAGTGCTGTTCCAGGATCTAGTGTGGATGTGGGACAATGCCTTAAATAGATCTGTTATCCTTCTTTTAAAACAGACAGCTGGAAAAATTATTTTCCAGACATCCTTGTTTCCATGCTTGGAGAACGGATGTATTCTTGTTCCTTTAGAGAAGAATTTCACTGTGATTTCCACCCTTTCCTCTGATTTGAAAATGCTTCTGAAGATTCAGTAAGAAATGCCAGAGTTCATTGTAGTGACCCTCTATTGGAACAGGCAATCCGGATTCTCCAATTTAAAGTTATTGGCTAAGGGCATTTACCACAGACTTCCTCACACTCTGGATTTCTTCACATAGATTCAGACGTGACTGCTGCACCTCAGTTTGAAGCAACTATATTTAACAGCCTGGATGATTCAGTCTTCACTCCATTTAGGCACTTGACAAGTGGATGAGGTTTTCTAAGTATTGCCTAAATGGGAACAGATGGTGCCTCAAGGTTAACATCCCTCTGGTCTTGAAATATTTGTATGAGCTACTTCAGGTTAGTTTATTGTATGTGGCCATTAAGGTAAATTTTTGTGGCTGTCTCTGCTTATCTGCCAGTGGATCCCCCTTTTTCTTCTTCTTCTTCTTCTTCTTCTGTTTTGGTCAAACAGTTCATGAAAGAAGTATTGCATAAGACCCCCCCCCCCCCCAGAAAACAAATTCCTCTTTTGTGGGATCTCAACCATGTTTTGGAGAAATTGACCTTTCAATCTTTTGATCCTGGTGCTCAGGCTGATCTGACACTCTTAGTGCTGAAAACTGTTTTGCTTATTGCTCTGATATCTGCAAGGCAAGTCTCTGAGCTGCAAACTCTCATGGTAGGACAACCTTACCTGATTTTCCACAGTGATATGGTTGTGTTACACACTAATCCTTCTTTCATGCCTAAAGTGGTCTCAGAATTTACCCTCAGTTGGTCCATTAACCTTTCTGTGTTCTTCCCAGAGCTTAAGGTTAAAGGAGAAAGAAAATAATTCATAACTTGAATGTGCATCAGCAGCTCAGGTGCTACCATGAAAGAATTAAACTCTTCAAGAAGGCTGAAAAGGTTTTTATTTCCCAAACAGGGGCAAGGAAGGCTCAGCCTGTGTCTAAGCAAACCATTCCATGTTGGTTTACCTATGATATCGTTTTTCTGTTACACCCACCATGGCAAGAAAAATTCAGGCAAGGTAAATGTGCATTCCACCATGGCCTTCTGCTCTACAGTGACGTATAGGAAAAGGGCAGACTCTAGAAATATTCTACAGGCAGCAACTTGGTCCTCTGTCCGTACCTTTATGAAGTACTACAAGCAGAAAGCCTTTTCTAAATCGAGGGCAGGCCTCGATAAGACCATTCTCCGAAGGCTCTTGGACCCTTATCCTTCCTCATTCCAGGTTGGATAAGCTTTGGAAATCTACCCAAAGTAAGGCAGTGTGTTTGCTGAATATAGTACAGTTGTGAAACTTCTACTTATATGCAAAAGTAGACGTTTGTAGAACACACTGCCTTACTAGTAGTACCCTCCCACCATCCACCTTTTTGGATTTACATAACTTGGTGTGGAGTTGCAGTTGAACATTTTTTTTGTTTGTGTGTGTATGTGTTTTTTTATTTGGAACAGCAGGTGTTTGCAAGCATGCTTTTTCATCTTTCTTCCTTCTGGACCCTAGAAAACTGGAGTTTTGTTTGTTGGTCTTCAAGGCAGACCTTGCCCTGTTCTCACAGGTGATTGGTCCATCACACCCATAGACAGGTAGGGAGAGGAGTTCTGAGCTTTGATAGACTGCCAGAGCTAGGGTAACAAAACAATACTACTCATGTGCCAGTAAGGCACCAAGTTCTATGAACATCTACTGTTACAGGTAAGTAGGATTTGAGAAACTGTTAAGTAGTCTTGTCCCATGGAATCTGTTTAATTAACAAAATGAAGGAAGGAGACGTTCTCTACTGTTGCAGCCTTAGAAGAAACCCTGGGATATGGTTTGAAAGACCCTTCCTTCTCATTTCAACACTTCTCCCTCCTCTAGGTCTTAAGCCCAATGGAAGAATATTCCTTTGGCAGTAAAACTTTTAGTATTAACTTATTTTGCATTCACTAAGAGCCCTAGGTTCATACACTGTGCATTAAAATGACCAGCACCTAAGCAAGTTACACATTGTTTACCGTGAAGTAGGATGATATGCCCACATTTTTGACATTTCCAAAATCCAGAATGCTTCTCTTATTTAGACTATTTATCCATTGTAACTAAGAAAAAGAGGACAGTAACCAAAAGCAAAAACACAACTATCAAATCACACAGTGTACCAATGAAAGGCAATAATTCACTACAGCACTTAAAAATGACAGTCCCAGGAAGTGTCAGTCCTAGCCTAGAAGGCAGTGGAGGAATACAGCATGCTGTAAAACTGACAGAAAAAAATGGATGGTTTTGACAAGAAAGCACTTTAAGAAATGAATGAGATTAACTGTGGAAGGAGAAAGAATAGCAAAAATATTGTGTATGACTATATTGGATCACTAATAGTTCTATAAATCGCCCAAAGCTGTCTCTCAGATGCAAGCTGTTCAGTGGGAAATGAGGTGTAAAGAGCATTAACAAAGCTGGGAAAAGAGCTAGAGCCAGTAAAAGTCTTAAAGGTGCTAAACTGGGTAATACTTGTGACTGCTATTTCTATCTTATGGACTGAATAATGTAAGTTATGTACTTCTGTATGGTCATGATGCAGTCCATCCTTCATGCCTAACAGAAGGGAACTGGATGTGCTCTTTGGATGTCTAGGACGCATACTTGCATATCAAAAATCTCCAATGATTCCAGGAAGTCCCAGCACTTCTGGGACAGAGCTAGACACTTCCAGCTTAGGATCCTCCCATTTAGTGTCCCCATCAACCATAGGGTGCTAATCAAATGCACGATCAAAGTGGCAGCTAACCTGAGACTTTGAGGAACAAAGGTTTTCCCTTATTTGGATAACTTTCTCCTAGCTGTCCCCACTCAGAAATCAGTGTTACAAGTTAGGGAGTCTCTACATTGATTGTTTCAGTCCTAGAGAATGATGACGAACACTGCAAAGTCAAAGGTGAAGCCGTTGCAGGCCTTGACCTTTGTAGGGTGTTACTTGGTTACTTTGTCCTATATGGTCATCCTTCCACAGGATATAATATCAGTTCTTCAGTCTTATGTTCAGCTTCCCTTTTCTTCAAATAGAGTAAATGTGGCTCTTTGTATCAAAGCATAAGGTCTCATGATAATGACCATCTGTATAGTTCCCTTCCTGAGATACTGGAAGATAGTCTTGCAGTAGACTGCCAGTGTTCACTGGCATTACCACTGCAAGATTTGGGGACATCACAACCTAATAAAGATCTCTTAAGTATGCTGTTAATATCTTTCTAGTTGGCTTTACTAACCAAATCTGGCTTTGGGGCTGTCCCTTTTCTCCACCCTCCCCCACTAGCAACAAGATCACGTTGATACATCTGTCCAGTGGGGGCCATTCGGTGGCAAGTTTTTATTTATTTTTTTCTCTTCTGAGGCAAGCCTTGGTATAAATAAGCACCACACAAGCTGAAGCTATAAATAGCATTCCCAGAGAGGAAACAGACAGAATTGAGAGTCCCCTCCCCCCACACTATAGAGATGTTAAAACTGTCACTACGCTAAGAGACCCTTGCAGAATCAATTCCTGTTAGACTACAAAAGAAAACCCTGAACAAAGGCCTGCAATTTAGTTACTTTTCTGGCTGTAGCTAGATAATTTCGAAGTATAGTGTAAAACAAGATCTGAGCCAAACATAAATGAGGGTGATTAGAGACAGAAGAGAAGCAGTCCTTTTACAGAAGGTAAAGAAAATAACGGTGACCCTCATAAATCCCATTATATGTCAATGGCACGGGAATTCAAAGTTGCTTCCTTATGTCTGGCATGAGTCATACAAAGCATTATGGGAAAGATAAACGGTTGAGGTAGAACAAGATCACGTTGATACATCAAGCCCCATTGGTAGCCATGTTGTGGAAGACAGGCTAAAATTACAAATAAAGCACTTAGAGTGATTTTGAGGTGTTAAAATAGGTTAGGAAATAAAGACAGAGTGAACAAAAACAGATATTTTTAGTTCTAAGGTAGAATTTTCCTTTAAGAAATAGCAAGTTTAAAGGGGCCACGACATATATACAAACTAAAAGTAGAAAATACTTTTTTACAATATACTAAAGACATTTAAAAAAATTATGTATATGTATATATATGTATATATATATATATATATATATATATATATATATATATATATATAATATATATATATATATATATATACATAAAGTGTTCCCCAAAGGGGACTTGTCTGCCAGAAAGGACCTGAAAGGCCAGCTGCTGCTTTTAAGAAGCTTCTGTGCTACCTCTTCAAGAGGAGACAAGAAAGTACTAAGATTTTCTACTCTTATTGCTTGTTTTCCTTCCTCAGGGTTGACCAATCAGGAGTCAGAGTGAAAATGTGAGCAGGAGCTAGACATTTTGGAATCTGGCCAGTTGTGTCTTGAGGAACACACAGCCTAGATAGTCTAAAGGCTACTGCAGCCATGAGGAGTTTGGACATTTACTGTTATAGGTAAGTGCAGCATACACAGCTGTACTGTGTGACCAGCTTCCTCCCTTATTTGTGCCAAGTTCAGCAGATTTTTTTTTCTGTAATCCTCAGGCCAAATGTCCAGGGATATTCTGGTTTAGGAACCCCCCCCCCCAGTCTCCTGAATGCTTTTCCCCCATTTCCACTTATTCTGAACTTCCTTAAGAAAGCCACACAAAGCAAGGCCGAAGTCACTGTGCTGCACTTATTCTGCCTCAACAAGTTTGTTTCCTTCCTGCTATGACTTCAGCTGTTGAAAAAAGCATTTCTACTTGAAATTTATCAAGAATCCCTTGACCCATCTGTCCAGCAAGTCTCACACAAAGTTCTTCTCCCTTCAATCAACTGTGCAGCTTCTCCAGCTTCATTGATAGTCAGGGATGCTTCATATCCTTTAAGAGTGATCAAAATCCAGACTTTTGCCCAGAGTTTCTCAAACAGTTTAACATCCAGGAGAAGGAGGACAAGCTTACCTTTTTGGACAACCTAGATGGAGCTGAATTTTTTTTTTGCTGTAGTCCCAGTAATATTACACTATTTGTCTCAGATTTTTTTTCTCTGAACTTAGTTATTGCTCAATTAAAATGCATTTAGTAGTGATTTATATTTATTACCAGAGCTTAAATTGCTCTCTGCTGGTTTTATTGAATGTCGGTATATTATTTTTAAAAGCTATCTGTTTGTTAAGCCTCATTCTGAAAAAAAAGTTTACCTTGCCAGTATCTGAAATGTATCATAGAGAAATGAACTCTGTTGCCTCTGAACTATCCCCTGGAGAAGAATTGGAGTTTTTGTCCTTGAAATCCTTATTCTTGGCAGTGGTTGCTTTTATAAGAAGAGTCTTGGAGCTGCAGGTCTTGGGTTCCAAGCCTTCAAAAGTAATCTTTCACCAAAACAACATCATTGCTAACTAACTCATCATTTGTGTTCAAGGCAGCCACAGAAAACAATTAAATCAATTAATTTATCTTTCTTTTTCCTCAGTATCTAGTACAACAGATTATTGCATTGTTTAGTTATACATAGACAATTATATTTTAAGACCAAATATATTTGAAAAAATTATCAGCTCTTTATCTCTTAGGCCTCTATCAAAGCTGACCAAAAAGTATCCAAAGTTACTTTGTGTTGGTGGCTTTTCTGCATTATATTTTTAATACTGGACATATAATACAAATTTGTTTAACAAACCAAAGGTGCATTCTACTGCAGTAGTGGCTACCTCTCAGACCATTTAAAAAATGGATCATTGGATGACATTTATGTGGTGGGAATATGGGTTGCTGAACAATGTAAGCTAAATGTGACTGCTAGGTGTAAGTCTGTCTTTGGGGATACTGTATCCAGGGCTATTCTGTCATGATACCACCCAAGGGGCAGAGCTCGGGACTCAGCCATAATGGTTGAATTGGATGGACTGAATCACGTCAGATATGGAAATAATGTACTTTTCTTAACAATGCCCTAATGGATGAAGTGGATTGACTGGATCATGTCAAATATGATATTATGTACTTTCCTTATCAGTATCTTTATGATCCATGTCTGTTCTTCACCGTATTCACCCATCTTCCCACTGCCCTTGGGGATCTGTAGGATGATAAAGGGCAGTTAGTTACATGTATTTATTTATTTTACATTTGTTTACCAGGAGTGTCCGACTGGGCTGATAGCCCATTTTCAGTGGAGGCCTGGGGAGAAAAGCTCCAAAACAATATTATAATATAATAGAGATGAAAAAATTAACTAACATAAAAAAAAATGCTAAACAGATCTGTTGAACTGTAAGTTAACAAACCAACATGATTCAGCTGTAGGATACTATTGTGAACACACAGTTGAAAGTAGACACTATTGTTGTATGCAAAAAATATTCAACAACAGTCAATATTTGTAGTATTCCAGAAGCAGCAAAAACTAATAATAAGATGAAGGTGAAGCAGTGGCGAGAGAAAGAGATTAAAGAAGAAAAAGAAAAAAAAAAGTGAAGTAAGGTTTAGATAAAGGAAGAGGGGAAGAAACGAGAAATAGGGGTTAGAAATGAGAGGGGTTAAAGAAAAGAATAAAGTGAATGAAGTAGAATGGATGTTTGAAGTTCAAGGTTTAGTATACTAAGAAGAAGAAATGAGCAGAAAAAAGTGAGACTAGAGTTAGGGAGGAAAGAGTGTGAGGTCAGCCTGAAGAATTACAGGAGCATAGTCAGTCGCTGGTTAGATGATCTGTGAGAAGTGTTTTAAATCTGGGCTTGTTATAAATATTTCTTATGTGTCGTGATACTGAATTCCAGTTTTATGATATCTGATTGGAGAAGAGAGAGTCTCTGGAGCTATTGTTAAACATTGTAACTTTTAAACTTTTAATAGAAGTTTGTCAGAGGACCTCAGAGTTCTGGAGTTAGAGTATGGTAGAATTAAATCTTTGAGCGTAGGGCAGTTGTAGGGTTGGTAGAGTATGGAGTGGGCAATGGTTAATTGGTTCAGGGATAGTTGCTTCGGCAATTCAAGCCAATTTAGTATGTGTAGGGGGATTCACTTCAGAACACTGAAATATCAAAACACTGAAACTCAAAATGCTGAAACCAAAACACTGAAACTTCAGAATCTTGAAAACTCAAAACACTGAAAACACATATCATACATATACTGAGTTTAAACAACATAAATCATAGCACTTTCCACCATATATAACAACTCCAAGATTGCACTTCACTACACTAAGTGCAATCTTGGAGTTGATATATTTAAGTAGCAGGGGGTGCAGGGGGGCTTGCCCCCCTGCTTACACTTGGTGAAAAGTGCTATGATTTATGTTGTTTAAACTCAGTATATGTATGATATGTGTTTTCAGTGTTTTGAGTTTCAGTGTTTTGGTTTCAGTGTTTTGAAGTTTCAGTGTTTTGAGTTTTCAGTGTTTTGAAGTTTCAGTGTTTTGAGTTTTCAGTGTTTTGAAGTTTCAGTGTTTTGAGTTTTCAGTGTTTTGAAGTTTCAGTGTTTTGGTCTTCTATATTATGAAGTTTTCTCATTTTCAGTGTTTTGAGCTTTCAGTGTTATGAAGTGAATCCGTGTAGGGAAGAGCAGTGATGAGTTCTGGATGGGTGGTGTGCAGCACATTTAGCTTTGTTATTATAGCACGTTTCAAGTTTGTTTATATCAGTTGTTCATAGACTTGCGAAAATGAGAGAGGCGTAAAGAAGAGTGGAGAGTAAATGGGTTCTGGCTAGGGCTTGTTGAGTGGGGTAAGTGGGATATGGTGTGGATATGTATAGAGTGCCACGTTTCACATGGACACTTTTGACGGTGAGAGCTAGATGTTTGTTAAAGTTTAGACCTCAATCTATTGTTATTCCAAGAAGTTTGGGTTGTTCAGCAGGTTCAGTTTTGGTTTTATTGGAGGAGAAGATGACAAAAGGGGGGCTGGTGGCTGTTTGATTTATGATTTGAGAATAGCATTTGTTCATAGACTTGCGAAAATGAGAGAGGCGTAAAGAAGAGTGGAGAGTAAATGGGTTCTGGCTAGGGCTTGTTGAGTGGGGTAAGTGGGATATGGTGTGGATATGTATAGAGTGCCACGTTTCACATGGACACTTTTGACGGTGAGAGCTAGATGTTTGTTAAAGTTTAGACCTCAATCTATTGTTATTCCAAGAAGTTTGGGTTGTTCAGCAGGTTCAGTTTTGGTTTTATTGGAGGAGAAGATGACAAAAGGGGGGCTGGTGGCTGTTTGATTTATGATTTGAGAATAGCATTTGTTTTGTTTTATTTGGATTACACATGAGCTGGTACTCTGAGAGATAGCTCTCTATATTAGTGAAAGATTTTTGAGTATTTTCTAGAAATGTTGGAAGGGATGGAGCTGAGCAGATCAGGGTGGAGTCATCACCGTATTGAACTATGGTAGCTAGATGTGTGTCAGAGCAGAGCTTGTTGGTAAGAATGGTAAATTATTCTGACGATATTAGTTTTCGTCTTCGGACCTGGCATCTGATTTAATCACCGTCTTGATGGAACAGCACAGGCTAGTTGTTGCACAGTTACTTGGTATGGGTTCCTAACTGTGTATCAGTAGCCATTTGATCAGGTTCTAACTGGCCAACTGTACCTCTTCAAATTTACACTTGCTAATAGGTTACCTTAATGTAATGTAGGCACAGCTGTTTGTGAGAACACTATACCTTGTATTAGTGATTTTCTCTTTCCCCATTATTGAGTAACCTTGTAATTTAAATGCAGTTAATGTGGGGGTGATGTCCCATAAACTGGAGGTGCAGGGGGCTTGCTGCTTGCAGAAATAAAGGTTTCAACTACTGAAGTGGCAGCTTAAGAGTGTCAAAGTTTTTGATCAGCTGTGCTTGAGAAATTGGTTAACAATCCTGTTGTTTGTAATCTGTCACAGGAAAAGTTTCTGCTGCCCTCACTGATAGGTATAGTAACTACTTCAACTGCGTGTATGTTTAATACCTGCTATAACTGAAACTGAAAGTTTTTATGCTTTCTTTTTTTTGTGTAATTTTACATATTGTTTATCTTCAAGCTACTTCAACATTATAGTAAATAGTATGTTATAGTTCATAATGATATTAAAGAACTTTGCTTTAATTTTCATTCAGTATCAATCCCTTTAATAAGGAATGGATTATACCTATTTTTCAGGGGTGGAAGTACGGCAATTGTCTGTTTGGCTGATTCATCTGGAGTTTCAGAAGAGATAAGGTAAAAAGAATAATTTCATTCCTGTATCATACATGACAAATAAAGCAAAATTAATTAAAAATGCTGATTAGACAAAGATCTAATATAAATAAAAGCACTTAAGTACTGTGTATCCTGGGTTGACCATCTATTTTGTGTTGAAAGGCACAGGACTTAATAGAGTGCACTCAGGTTAGACTTTATATTTTGTATCAGTATAAGTTGATGTTTTGGTTATTTGACCTGCTTTATGTTTTCTGTCTATATATATGTATTAAATCTGTGCAGCTTTTCTCCTTGAGTCTTCTTTATAATTGGATATTGCACCGCAGGGCTAACTCAATTAATAAGGATAAAAAAATGAAATGAATGTTCTTTAAGCTGTAAGCAAGTGAATGCTTGCATCCATCCATCTGTAGTAGTCTTGTATTTTTAATCAATTGTTTTTGCTTAACCAAAAAGCAAAACAGAAATTGTTAAATGAGAATAGACCATTTCCTGTGTTATGCATTTGACTGATTTATGCTGACTGACTCCATTTGTCAAGTCACACATTTTTTGCTAGTCTCCAAACGTCAAACACTGTTGAATTCTGAGTGATTTCTCTTTACTGAGAATCCTGCTTGTCTCACATTGTTTAAAATTCTTTAGTGGTAGCACTTGCTAAGTAATTCATATTTAATGACACCTTTTTCCTGATTGATCTTTGTAGAACTTGGATTGTCATTTTTAATAACAGTCTACATGTGTTCTGTGGCCTAATGCATACACCATTCTTTGCTCTCTCACTATAATTATGAGACCTTGTGGGAACTAAAGTGACTAAGGTATGTATTTCAGTAATGATCTGAGTGCTTGGGTTTGGGAGAGGAAAGGCTTGTATCGGTTGGCCATTATAAAGTCTGATCACTCAGAACATGCCACATAGAGTCAAGGATTCCAGTTTAGGCAATTGTAAACTAACTGGCTTTACAGGGCTGCTAATGTCCTGTACAATTCAGCCTACTTTATAGGCTATACAATAACTTTGCACAAGCAGTGTTAAGAACTTAGCTAGATTTTCTCAGATAAAGCTTTTTCTGTCTTGTCCAATATCCTTTAGTTTCAGTGTTGTGGCTTTTACATTAGTCAGGCATATGACAGTATGTCTGCTGACTTGGTGTAGGATTACACTTGTTCGACTATACTTGAAAAGAGCAGGAGTTTAATTATTCACCTGGATTCCACAAGCTGTGGATTAGCTATAGGACCTACAGGGCTAATCCTAGCCTACTTCTGAAGAAAAGAGACTTAGACCATTGAAATCATACTATCTAGAGACTATTTCTAACTATTTCTTTGTGATATTGCTGGGAAGCTTTTGATACTATAACCGGAAAATCAGCTGACCATTGTTACACCAGGTTTCAGCTCTAATTATGCTGCATTAGCATAGGTAAGAACTTGTAATTAAATTAACAGAGGATCAAAAATTTAAGTTCGGCAGTTACTTAAATCTTTTTGCGGGAACAAATTAATTTGGGGAATCATTCCCTCCCCTTGCACTCTGAAGGTGAAGAGGATTGCCCACTTAGCGCTTTTCTGTTCACGCCTTCACCAGTCTGTCCTTCAGATTAAGTGGTGTTGGATCTGATTCCTTTTTGCATGATTCCTTCATTGACACCCGACCTGGGTGTCTTCAGCTCTGGCTTTGACCTTGATGCATTTGGCTCCAGCTAGTTTGGATCTGACTGCATCCTGGAGCCAAGATATTGGGGTTGGGGGCATGGAGTCTGGATTGACTGTGAGGCTTTTAGAGTCATCCCTGCCCCTGGGGGACTCATCCTTGGATCCAGCCATGTTGGAGGCTGATGCAGGAGCTTCCCCTAGATCTTCATATCAAAAAGGTCCGTCTGTAGTTGCCCAGCTTTTGCTTCAGTGTTTGAGGTTATGAAAAGGATCCTATCCCATGTAAGAGCCATTCTCCATGCTGGACCCAGCCAGATCCTCCAGTCTTTCTGCTATCTCTGTGTTCAGTCAACTTGTTCAGAGACAGCCTACACAGCAAAGCACTGAGCAAGGCCAGATCTGGGGCTCCTCTGTGGTTTCCTTATCTCTTCCAGAATCACCGCTGTCAGAGCAACAGAGGACACATCAGTTCAAGAGTAGATACCTCAACTCCCTCCAGGAGTCGTGACCTGACATTAGTGAGGGGGAAGGTCCCTCCAAATGAGAATCCACTGAGGCATGGAAAATTCAACCCTCACTGCAGACAATGTCTTGCCCTCCTGCTCTCTCATGGTCAGCCTATATTTTAGGTTAGATCCATCAAATGAAACATTCACAAAGTACACCTTAAAGCTCTTCACAGTTACTTATTAAGCACTGATGCCAGAGCAGCATCAGTCCCGACTTTTGAAAATGAGAAGTCTTTTCCTGGCTGCTGATCCTGACTTTTGAAAGGATGCTAACCTTGATGAGGGGGAAGCCCCCCCCCCCCCAAACTCCCCTCACTGACACCTTCTTTGGTAACCTTCCAGAAGTGATGAGACAGAGAGGATTTCAGTCCACTGAAACCTCTTCCCCTGAGGAGTCATTTTTTCTTGAGGCCTTTGCTGCAGGCCCATCCATGGTCTGGGTGATACCAGCTCTGGACACACTTGTTGATTTAGTGTCTAGGAGGGCATGGAGAGAACTGAACATGGTGAAGCCCTTCTAATGAAGGCTAAACAAGGTCTTCCACTCAAAGACAGTGCCCATTGGAGGAAGAGGCCTGTGGCTGATGCTATTGTTGTAGCTTCAGACACCAAGAAAGAACTCTCAGAAGTGAATGCATCTGTCCACCCTCCAGATAGAGAGCTTAGAGCATTGGGCAGATTTGGGAAGTACGAATATGCTTCATCCAGTTTTCTTCTGTCTGCACTGAACTACTTGGCACACCTGACCAGACTACAGAGAGAATTGATTAATGAGTTTACCAAGTCTGTAGCAAACCAGACAATAGTCAAGACACATAAGTCAATGGATGTTCAGTTGGCTACTATGCTAGTGATTTCAAATGTATTCATGCAGCTGCTATCCAACATAACTAATGGAATAGCCAGGGTGATAGGCACTAGCATTGCAGTTCACTGCCATGCCTGAATGTGCCTCTGTAACTTTGCAAAGAGCTTTAAGGCATCTTCTGTGACTGCTCCATTTGATGGGTCCATCCTGTTTGGACCTAAACTTAAAGATATGTTGACCAGGAGGGAGCAGGAAGCAGGAATGAAGACATTGCTTGCAGTGAGGGTTTGCTTTTGCATGCCTCAGTGGACTTTTTCCCACAATCAGAGGGAAGTGCAAAACTTTTGCTGAATATGCTACTGGTGATAGCACCCCCAGGGCAGAGGGGGGATCTTCAGTAGATGTCAGTTTAGAGGCAGGAGCGGTCCACAAAATCAGGGTTTCAGTGGACCTTTTCCCAATAAACCCATTCAGTGCACTCCTAAAGGTTTACCAGCTACTTTACTCTGGAGGCATTTGGGGGGGGGGGTGGCATTTGGCTATCTACTCTCAAGCTTGGGAGGCCATCACCACAGATTTGTAGGTGTTGAGAGTTGTTAACACAGGCTACATGAGCTCTTTTCTGTTTCATACAAATGTTCAACAAAAATCCCTTCTGGACATTCCTTCCCATCTGTAAAGGGAAGCAACAGTAGAAATACAAAAACTTCTGGTAAAATTAATCATTCAGGTGGCTTCACCAGGCATGAGAGGACCCAGAGTCTATTCAAGATTATTTTTGGTGCTCAAGAAGAACAAGGACCTTAGGCTTATTTTGGACCTAAATAGATTCAATTTGTCTGCCAGACCGACTAAATTTTGGATGTTAATGGTGCAGTCCATTCTACCTCTGCTGAGGAAGGAAGGAAGGCTGGATGTACTCAGTGGACCACAAGGATGCTTACTATCATATAAAGACAGCAAGACATTTCAGGGAGTTTCTGCATTTTTTGGCTGGGAACCATTCACTATTAGTTTCAAGTACTGCCCTTTGGTCTCACCACAGTGCCATTCCCCCCCCTTATTCACCAAATGCATGACAGTGTTACCAGCTTGGCTTTGGCTGCAGGGGTTCTGTCCCTTACCTGGACAACTGGCTCCTTACAGTGACTTCAAGGGCATCAGTAGTTTGTGTGAGGAACTTCTTGCTGTCTCTATGAATAATGCCCTAGGAATAATGTTACAATCTAGACTTGACCAGTCAGATTGCTAATCTTCCTCTCTCAAGGCTGTCATCTGTATGTCTTCAAGTCCATCATGTTCTTCTTTCTCAGTGGAAACCAACTTCTCTTATCTTTAGTCTCCTTGGCATGATGGTGGCTGCATCTTCTTAGTCTTTGGCCACATTTTACATGGTTCTGCAATAGGCTGTTTCAGTCCAGTGGTCTCTGACAACTCATCCTGCAAAATTTCCTATCAGATTAACAGGTTTGTTGCTACCACATCTCTTGTTGGATAACATTCGACTGTGTGTCAATAGGTCACCCCTTTGTCCTTCACCCTCCCTCAGCCACAGTGACCATGGGTGCTTCCCTCCTCGGGCAGAGAGAGTGACATAGAGGGAAGAATGCTCAAAGGTACCTAGTCACAGTGAAGCCAGTTTGTAAAGCAATGCTTTGAATATAAGAGCAACTCTTCTGGTGCTGCAGGCATTTAAAGACTGCCTCCCCAAAGGTATGATATTTATTCAAACCTACATTATGACTGTGGCCTGATATATCAACAAACAAGACAGAATCTGATATTACCTGCTGTGTTGACGGGCTTTGAGGGTATGCCAATAGGTGTAATCTTCCCACCTCTTTCTGATTGCAATGCACATCCAAGGAAAAATCAATATCCTAGCAGACAAGTTGAGCAGGAATGTTCTAATGCCTTATGAGTCAGCACTCAATCCAATATTGGGAATGGAAATTTTCATCCACTGGAGTCAACCTTACTGTGACCTGTTTGCGTCACCTTACAGCACTAACTGCACTGAAGGATGCTTTAGTCCCTTCAGTTCTCCCTTATGCATATCCCCGACTCCCCTACTGGTACATTTTTTTACAGACAGTAGCATGGTGCAAGGTGACAGTTTCTCTTCCTTGGACCTCACCTAGTTCAACTTCCTTGAGTTCTGAATCCAATCCCAAATTTAATATTGCACCCACTGGGTCAGTCTCACACAGAACTCAAATCTCTCAAACTGACCACTTTGTTCCTACCCTTCCAATGATGACCAGAGATCCCAGGTTGTCTGGCAGAGCTGTTCTTATTCTTTCCTCATCATAGATGTCTTCCACTAATAAAATTCACGGCAGAGATTTAGTATATTGGCCATCTCTAAAGGTCTGAACCCTTTTTCAGTTCCGTTAGATGCAATCTTGGATTCTGAGCTACTCTACCATTAAGATATAGTTAGCTGCCGTTTCCAGTTTTCATGTCAGTCTGAATCATTTTCCTATAGCTTCCCTGAGACTTTCTAAAGCCTTTTTGAAAGTGACCTTTCTTCTCAGACCCCCTTGAGAGATCCAGTTTGGTCTTGAGATCTATTATTTGTGTTATAGGCTTTAACCAGTGCTCCTGTTGAGTTTGCCGCTAATGTGAATCTAAAGTTTTCATCACAGAAAACTCTTTTCTTGGTTGTTGTGACTTCTGCTAATTGATTGTCAGATCGTCAGGCTTTGTCTTGCAAACATCCTTCTCAAAATCTTCAGAAGGAAAAGGTATCATTATGAACTAATCCAGCTTTTTATGCTTTAAGGTATCCTCTGAGTCTAACTTAAATCAGTTTATTCATTTGCCTGTGTCTTTCCTGAAGTTCAGTAATAAGGGTGAGTACATGATTCACTGTCTGGATCTGCGCTGATGATTAAGATTTTTTTACTGGACATCAGGAAATCTGACCAGCTTTTTGTATCCTTTTTCATTGTTACACCAGGAAAGGGAGTACCTAAGGTCACCATATCCAGATGGTTTAATAAATGTATCTGATGTTGTCCTTTTCATTCTTCCTCAGTGAATTAGTCAGATCCAGCTTGGCTGCATACCCTAGACTTTGGATTCAACTCTTGAATTCTTTACTGTACCCATAATTCTCTTGTGCATCCTCAGTACCCCAAATCTTTTTGCCGCCACTGTGCTCATACTCAGTGTCTTTATCTCAAGCGATCATTTGTTTTCTTTGCCTAAATATTTTTCTTTCTATTGTTTCTCAACCTCCCTCTTAGTTTTTTCACTACATTGTTAGGTTCCTTACTATTTTTAATAGTATTTTCCTTATTTTACCATAGTTTGTATTCTCTACCTTGCTGGTAATTTTTCTTTTCTCTCTTTTGTAATTCCTTTCTAAAAAAAAGGTTTCTCTTCATATTTCTTTTAGTTGTTTAATAGTAGGATTGTCGATTCTTTCCTCTCCTGTCATGGCTGACAAACCAACAGGATTCAAAAAACGCACTTCTTGTGGACATAAAATTAACTCCGATGCCCACAAAGTATGTTTTTATTGTCTGAGAGCCACCCATCTGGATACTAACTGCAATTTTTGCTCTGCATTCAATTCCAGAGTGTTGTCTGACAGAAATTGCAAATTTATTTTAAAAGGACTTCTTCCTCCTGCATCAACACCTACTTCTATGGCTCAACCCCCTGTCAAAACTACTAATTTTTCTCCTTTAGAGCATAGAAAATGCTCCCTGATGAGATTCCGTAGAACTTCATCAGAACTGCCAGCTAAAATTCAAAAATCTTTGGATCCAACATCCTCAAATCTCTATCTTTGGGTCTGAAGCTATCAGATCACAAAGCTTCAGATCTTATTATAATACCAGCAAGCCCTATTGCTCTGACCTCGGATCCCAGGCCTTCAGATCCCAAACACGGCACCTCACATAGCCAAAGAATTCATTCACCATAGTTCATCCTGGATCTGATCTCTTCTAATCTAAACTCTCCTTTTATGCATGCTCCCAAGAAATATTCCAGGCCATAGTCCACTACATTCTTCAGGTCCTCCAGAGGTTTATCAGAAGTGGATGTGGATAGGATGATGTGAAAATTTCTCAGAGCTCAGATCCAAATGAGGGTCTTACCAGTTCCTCCCCCTACTGGATCTGTCAGTCTTCCAATCACTTCTCATAAGATACTGTCTCCTTCTCGGATTCATCCTTCAGTTTCAGAGTCCCAGGATCACACAGCCCCAAGAGGTCTGGAGTTGGATCTGAAGAAAATCCCTTCTTTGACTCCGGCAGCATCCCTGACTAGTTTTGCTCCTATACTTTTGGATTGGAATGTGTCTCGAAGCTCTAAGTGTTGATATCACATACATGGGGCTAGGATCTACTCTGATGTTATTGGATCCAGCCTTGCCCCTCTGAGCCTCAGCACTAGATAGCGTGGGTCCAGTTCCATCCTTGAGGCATGGATCTGGTAGGATTTGTGATCTACCTGTACTGGAAGTCTTGGTGCTGGTGCAGGTGGCCATGGCTTCTCTGGGACAGTTTGCCTTTGAGGTTGTGGAAAGGGCTTTTTCTCTTTCTAGAGAACCAGTGTCTCATCTTTCAGATCCACTCCCATTCCCTCCTCTTTTCTAAGCTCTGAGTCGATCAGGCCTATTCCACAGGGACACCTAGTTCCAGCTAGTTTCCATTCAATTCCCATAGAGGACCCCCCCCCCCCCCTTCAGATACCTCTCCTGAACATCCCCTGGAGAAGATCCTTCTGAAGAGAGCATGCAAGAGGAAGCAAATAGATTCCCCATTGAAATCTCTCAGAGAGGATACTGATTTTGATGAAGGAGAAGGGTCCCCCAAATCACCACCAGATGCTATCTCTTTTGGAGTCATATTAGAGATCTTCAAGCATAAAGTTGGTTGGTCTTTCTGTAATCGTTCTCCAGAGGAAATATCATTTTTGGAAGCTTTTGGTTCTGGCCCATCTGTGTCTTGGATTATCCCCTTGCAGCGATAAACTCGTTGATTTAGTTTCCCGATGGGCATGGAAGGAGCCAGATACCATTGAACCCATTCCAAAACAATCTAGCAGCTAAGGATAGGCCCCACTGGAAAAAAGGAATCCCAGTAGCTGCTATGGTGGTAGCAGCAGCCACTAAAAAGAGCTTGAAGAATGGAGTTCTTCTGTCCACCCACTGAACAGAGAGTCTAGGGCACTAGACAGATATGGAATGTGAGACTTTGCCTTGGCAACCTTTGCGTTGAGGTGTCTTAATTACATGGCACATTTCACAAGACTACAGAGAGATTTGACTAAGGAACCATCAAATTCTAAGTCCATGTCTGCAGAGGATTTCAGAAGATCATCCTCTCAACTGGCCATTCTTTTGTCAATTTCCAGTGCTTCCATGAAGTTGATCTCTCACATAACTGAAGGCACCTCAAGGAATTCTGGTTCAGGCATTGCCATAAGGAGACATGCCTGAATGCAGCTGTGCAACTTTGCAGAGCCTTTCAAGGCATCCTTTGTCAATACTCCCTTTGATGGCACATACTTGTTTGGTCTATCAGTTAAAGAAACACTTATCTACAGTGAACAAGAACGGAGGACTATGCCGTGGGAATCAAGTTTTCTACCCCTCAAAGAACCTTTTCTAGGAATCAAAGAGGTGGTAAGAAAATGTGGTTCTGCAAATCTCAGGGATCTTTCCAAGATTCGCACTGGGACAACTTGAGAGGCAGAGGAGGCAGTTCCAGTGGTAGACTTCACCCTAGAGGCAAAGGAGGCCCACAAAATCAGGCTTTCTGCAATTTCTTTCTGGGCAGATCCTTCCAGTGCTCCTGAAGTGCTACCTGATTGTCAGCCTCTGGAGGCAGTCAGGGGATGATTGTCCTTGCAGCCAGCTGTCTGGGCAGATATAACAGAAGATTCATGGGTGCTAAAAATAATATCCAGAGATTATTCCATACCATTTTTCCAACTCCCTTTCTGCAACAGAAAGAAGCTTCCCAATATTCCACCAAGTCAGAGGAAGGCAGAAGCTCAAGAAATTCAAAAGCTGCTAGACAAGAGTCATCGAAGAGGTCCCACCAGACCAGATAGGACTTGGAACTTACTCACATTTCTTTTTAGTGCGCAAAAAGATTGTGGACCTCAGACCAATTTTGGATCCAAGCAGATTGAATCAGTATGTGAAAAAGTCAAAGTTCCAAATGGTCACAGTACAGTCCATTCTGCCATTTCTTTGCAAGGACGATTGGATGTGCTCTGTAGATCTTCAGGATGTGTACTATCACATCAAAATAGATGGATCTCCCAAAGGCATTTATGCTTTTGACTGGGAGACAGTCACTAGCAATTCATTGCCCTGCCTTTGAACTCACCACAGCCCCCAGGGTGTTTACCAAATGTGTGACAATGGTGGCAGCTCACTTGAGACTCACAGGATCCTGAGTGTTTCCATATCTAGATGAATGGCTTCTCATTGCCCTCTCCATGCATTTCCTTCAACAATCCAGGGACTATTTGCTCCAGATTTGCCACTTTCTAGGAATAGCAATAAATTATGCCAAATCAAAGTTGACACCAGTGCAGAACCTGGTGTTTATTGGTGCACATCTGAACACAACAAAGCAAATTGCATCCCTACCAGTTCATTGCATAGACACGCTCAGATCTCAGGTCCATCAAATCCTTTTCCACCCATCTCCTTCAGCCAGGTTCATTCTTCAAGCATTGTGGTCTATGGCAGCAGCAATAGTCCTGCTTCCTTTAGCATATTACTATATGTGTGTTCTTCAATTGACTCTAGCTGTTCCTAATCTTCGAAAACTCCTATATTTTCCATGTCAAGCTTACACCAATTTGCAAATGCCACATCCAGTGGTGGATCTGCTCGGATGACATTTATCTAGGCTACCCCTTTGTTTTACTGCCCCCAGTGGCCACAGTGACTACTGATGCATCACGATTGGGGTGGGGGTGTATTTCTTGGGAAGAATAGTACATGGCACATGATACCCCCAAGAGACCAATTTGCATATTAGTGTACTGGAGATGAAAGCAGTCCTATCTGTGGTGCAGGCATTCCAAGATATTGTTCCTCTAAAGACTATTGTGATTCAAACTGGCAACATGCCTGTTGTCTGGTACATCAGCAAACAAGGGGAGACCCAATCTTACCCTCTTTGCAAAGGGGCTATGAGAGTGTGAGAATGGGTGATCTCCTCAAACCGCTTTCTAGTTGCAAAGCATATTCTGGGTAAAACTAAAGTGTTAGTGGACAAATGAAGCAAGTCCATTTCGATGCCTCATGAGTAGTCCTCAAACAGTCTGTGATGGAAGAGATTTTCCGTCATTGGGGCCAACCTTGTTGCAACCTCTTTGCTTCCCCCCACAACAACTAGTGCAGCAGGTATTTTGCTCTGACCCCCCCCCCCCAGGTGGAGTCACTGAGAGATGCTCTAGTCCATATTTGGCCATCCGGTCTCCTTTATGCGCATCCTCCACTTCCCTTGATTCCCAAATTTGTACAGAAAGCAATCCGGTTGAAGAGCTAAGTCATCCTCATTGCCCCCTACTGGCCTTGACAGATGTGGTTCCCCTTTTTTTGGTCTGATCTCTGTTATCCTCCACAAATACTGGACCCAACTCCAGATCTCTTCTCACACCCATCAGGGATGAGTCATCCCAATATCCAGCCTCTCAAACTGACCACATGATTTCTCCACTTCCGATGATTGTCAGACAGCCCAGGCTTTCTTCCCCAGTATGTACCATTATATTATCATTGCAAAAAGATTCCACCAAGAATGTTTACAAGAGTAAGTGAAAAAGATTCTTCCTTTGGGTATTGAAAAATTATGTTGACCCTTTTTCTACTCCAGTTTCTGCTATCCTTGAACTTTTGGATGTTCTTTTTTAATAAGGAGCTAGTTTTTCTTTGATTAAACTGCAATTGGCAGAAATTTCAAATTTTCATACAGGAGACAGAAATTATTCTTTGGCATCCTCCAAATTATGTAAAGCATTTCTAAAAGGCATTTTCTCCTTAGACCACCAGTAAAGGATCCTTCATCTCCCTGGGATCTGACTGTTGTGCTACAAGGCTTAATTCAAGAACCCTTTGAACCTTTAGCAAAAAATGATCTAAAATTTCTTTCATGAAAAACAGTATTCTTAGTAACTATCACTTCTGCAAGAAGGATTTCTGAACTCCAGGCTCTTTCTTCAAAGATTTGCTACATTATTTTCCATAAAGATAGGATTACTTTATGAATAAACCCTTCCTTTTTACGTAAAGTAGCTTCTGAATCGAACATTATCCAATCCATTCATTTATTTACCGTTTTTGTTTCTAAAATTTTCAAACAAAGGAGAATGCATGCTAAATCTCATAGATGTGCACAGACAATTACGCTTTTATCTATACAGAACAAAACAAATCAGAAAGTCAGATCAGCCATTTGTTTCCTTCTCACCAAAAAGACTGGGTTATCCAGTTTCTAAAGTTACTCTAGATAAATGTATCACAGATTGCATTTCTTAGATCTATTCTTAACAATGCATTTCCCTACCTAGACCACCTAAAGCCCACTCAACTAGAACTATGGCTACTTCATCTGCTTTTTGGACAAGAACCTCTATTGATGATTTTTGCGCAGCAGCTTCATGATCCAATGCTCATACCCTTGTTACTTATTACAAATTGTTTTATTTATTTATTTATTTACATTTGTTTACCAGGTTAAACTACTGGGCCAAGGAGAACTCATTTTCAGTGGCGGCCCGGGGAGAAAAGTTCCATAAACAAAGTATAAGTATTACACAGTACATATATAGTATATTATATTATGTGACAAACAATAAACATAAACATTACAGATGTGAAGCATACTACAAATTCAATACAGCACCATACAGTGGAGAACAAAAAGATAGTATAATCTGATCAATATACAGTAGTACCCTGTCAGACGACATACATGCACAGCATAGTACAAAGTACCATATATGGAGAACCAGTAGGTGGTACCTTCTGAGAATCAATTGAGGTCTATACAAAAACAATACAGACTAATATGCTATACAAGGAACATACAGTAGTTCACTACAAAAAGCAGTACAAGCTAAAGACTGTATATTTTGAAGCGGTCAGTTTATAAGAGTAGTTAAAGGATATATATTAGTATTGTGTAAGACAATGAAGAAGAGAGTCAATCAAGGCTGATACTATACATGTATTGGGATATATACAGCAAGATAGAAATGAGACAGTGAAGGAAGGATGCAGGTGGAGAGGAGGTTCAAGTTATAATAACTACAGCCTTGGTGCAGTTGCATTGCCATAGTGAGGCAAGATGTTGTTTCAGTGACTTCTTAAAGAGAGGGGTACTGCTGATAGACCTAATTGAAGATGGGAGACTATTCCACAGTCTAGCGACAGTGAAGGAGTAGTGCATTTGTACAGCTGTGTGGGTAGGTCTCACTACATTTAGGAACAGCTGGTTATGGGATCTGAGAAATCTATTTGGATGATATTGTGTGAGTAAAGAGGACAAGGAGGGACAGTTGGTAGGTTTATAAATAAACTTGTGTGCAGTGGTTAGCTGAATGAGTGACAGGTGATGTGGTAGTTCTAGCCAGTTTAACAGGAGTAGTGAAGAGCAGCGGTGAGAAGAATAGTTGGCATTTGTTACAAATTTTGTGATTTTATTGTAGCAAGAGGCTGGTTTGTGTTTTAGAGATGCCTGAATATTGGTCAGAGGAGGTGCACCATAAAGAAGCAATGGCAGAAGAAAGGAAGAGGCAAGAGATAGTTTAGCAGAGTAGTTGAGGAAATATTTATGTCTATAAAGAGATCCCAGTCTTTGGTTTGTTTGTTTTAATATACTGGTTTGAATGTACATGTCAAATTTTCATCTATGATGATGCCTTACAGTTTAGGATAAGGTACTACATCAATTATAGTTCTATTTTGGGATTGGATGGCAAATATTTCCTTGTTTAATGTAGTGGATTTCTTTGGTTGAAAAAGAACAAGTTTAGTTTTATTTGGGTTTAGGGAGAGATGGTTATTGGACATCCATAATTCTGTGGTAGTGAGGGCATGTTGTGTGAGTAGGAACAGGTCTGATGGTGAGTTGGCAGTACAGGTGATTGTAGAATTATCTGCATATAGGATGACAGTACTTTGGGGAAGAGAGGTGTGGAAGTTATTGATAAAGATGCTGAAGAAAACGGGCCCTAATATGGATCCTTGTGGAATGCCTGTAGTTGTGGCCAAGAAAGGAGAAAAATAACTTTGCCATTTGGTTGATTGTTGCCTGTTAGAGAAGTAATTTGAAAACCACTCTAGGGATGGGTGTGAGATGCCTGTGCCAGACAGTTTAGTGATAAGGAGAGAGTGGGAGACCATATCGAAGGCCTTGGAGAGATCTAGAAACAGAGGAGACAATTTTTCCCTTGTCTCAGGCCTGGTTGACTATGACAGAGAAGGATATGAGAGCCATAGTAGTGCTATGACCTGGTCAAAATCCATGCTGGGTGGGAGAAAGGATGTGTTTGTGAAGCACATAGTGAAAAAATTGGGTGTGGATGCATTTTTCTAGAATCTTAGAGATAGGTAATTGGATAGCAATGGGTTGGAAGGTGTAGAAGTCTGTATTAGTGACACCTTTATGTAGAGGCAGAATGTATGCCTTTCTAAGGGGGGTGTAGGATTCCAGAATGCATCTGTTAATAAGTATACTGATTGGGTAGGCTATGGAATTGGCAGCAATTTGTTGGAACTTGGGAAGTAGGTTGTCTGGGGCATTAGAGCAAGCTTTGAGTTTTGAAGCAGCTTTTTTATTGTGTTGGTGGGGACAGGTGAGAGAGAAGTTGGATTAGATCTAATATCCAAAAGTAGAGCTCCCTTTGGCTTAGCTGTACTCTGGAATACCCTTCCTTGAGGGCCACCCAAGATCAAAACATCAGATGTAAAAGTTATGTACTCACCATAACTAGGCACCTGCGTTGACCATTTTCATTCGCCTCAAATTCTCTCCTATCCATTCCCCATCCTTAAATCTTCTGGAGGAACCTGTTGGATTATTTATTGGCACTTAAAGTTCTGGGTTAGAGCCCAGTTCTTTCAGTTATCCCTTCTGTATCTACTTTATAAGGATTTTATGGCAACAAACTTGATCTGAGGTATTTAGGATGGACAAGGGCATTATGGATAGTGGGAGGAAATCGAGAGTTGGAGCCAAAGTCTAGAGTATGTGGCCGAGTCAGATCCGTGGATTGGATCTGAACCCATTTGTTGCGGAAGAATGTAAATAGACAACACAGATGCCTAGTTATGTTGAGTACATAACTTTTAAATATATTTAATTTAGAAAGTTGATAGATTCTCCTTATCTTTCAGACCAGAAGCTCATTCCACTAGGGCTATTGATACCTTGACAGCCTTCCTTAGTCATGTATCCTTGGACAAAATTTGTTTGACAGCTGCATGGCCTGATATTCATATCTTTGTGAGTCACTACAAGCTTGATATCCAGTTCTGGTCAAGGGCTACATTTGGCTACACCATTCTTTGGAATGTTTTCTCCTAGAACCACCCAGATCAGCATGGCTGGGGACTCCGTCCCACAAGTTGAGGCGGATGGATGAGACAACATTGGATACAAAAACTGTACTTAACATAATGACAGATCTGTGTTGCCTTCTTTCATCCATCTCAACCTTCTGTCCTTCCATCCCCTGTCCAAATTGTCTTTTGTGATTTTAGATCCTAGTGGACCTTGCAGGTATTCCTGCAGTCATCATCTGTTAGACCCCTTTGGGTCTTGGTCTGATGTTTCTCAGTTATTATTTTTATTGAGAGGTTTTCAGTATGCCGGAGTGGAACTCTCTCTGAGGAAATGAGGTAGTGCAGGACATTACAGGAGATAAGCTCAAGCTCTGGAGCCAAAACTCTAAAATATTTGGCACTGGATCTGATCAGATCTGACAACCCACAGGTTGAGACAGACAGAAGAAGACAACACAGATCTAGCATTATGGTAAATAAGTAACTTTCATTTTTTTGGACCAGCTGCTGCAGAGCTCCTTAAAAAGTGAGATTACAGACATAAACTGATTCAAGGAATCTATCAGATTTTTTAGCCTTCCTTCCTTCTCCAAGTTTTCCAGGGGATTTAATGCTACCCCTACAACTTTCTTAAAAAGCAAAACCTCAGCAAGTTGCTGGTAAGCAAGCATTTAAAAGGCAATGCCAAAGAGGTTTCAAAAAACGGCGTGGACACCCCCAGAACAAAGGACAGACATGTTATAAGTCTGAATCACTACCTACAAAACTCCCCTCCCCCTTCATACCATAACAAATCTTTTATCCTTCCAGAAACTCTGAAGCTCCATTTCTCTCTTTGGCAACAGATAGTTTCTGACAGATGGAAATGAAAATCTCTCCCTCCATTCCAAGGGAGTCCTCCTCATCCACCAGACCAGACTTCTCTTTTCCCTCCCATTATTGAAAATCTGCTTTCTCATAGTTTGATAGAAGTGGAGGGTCTTCCTCAGAAAGGAAAAAGGTTTTAGTCATGAATGTTTCTGGTGTGAAAGAAAGAAAGAAAGAAAGAAAGAAAGAAAGAAAGAAAGAAAGAAAGAAAGAAAGAAAGAAAGAAGATTCTTAGAGACCAGTTCTGAATCTTTCCTTTCTGAACCTGTTTTGAGTTAGTTTCCAAGTATGAAATGCTATCCCTTTGCAATTTTGGCCTTTGTTCTCCATTTGAGTTTTCGGTTGAGATTTAATTGATGCATATCACATTCCCATAGATAAAGATTTCAGATGTTTGTTAAGGTTTTCTGTGTCTGTATCACATTATCAATTATCTGCATTATCCTTTGGTCTATCTACTACTCCACAGGCATTCATAAAGTGTCAGGCTCCTATGATAGTCTGCTGCAGACTGCAAGGTATTCACATGTATTTATTTAAATGACTTGCTTATCTTTACAGAGTCTTTTTCAAAATGTCAGGAATCTTTCACCTGGGTAAAAGATCTCCTACACAGACTTGGGTTTTGGGATAACATACAAAAGTCTTATTTGACTCCTTCTCACAGGATTATTTTTACAGTCATAATCATAGGGTTATACATTCATAGGATAGTACTAAGTTAACTGCCTTTGTGGGCCATTTTAAACCTAGCCAATTATCCCCATTTGAGAATCAAACCCTGCACCTCGTGTGTGTGTAAGGTAAACACCTTACCCATTATGACAAAGCCATGATGAGGCATTTCCTGAACACCTTGGTTCAAGGTGCTTTCCTTTCTCAGGAATTGGTAGATCTGTATATAGATCTGTTCCTGAGCTTTTCCACCCAGACTACTATCTCAGACTGGGAATTTCTCAGGATTCTGGGTCTTATGGCTTCTATGATTCTTATGATCCCTCTTGCAAAACTCCTTATGATAAAAATCCAGTGGTACATGAAATCTGTAGGGTCACAATATAAACATCCCCTGACATTTGAAATTCCAGTTTTGGGGTTTGTGAAAAGAGAGATTTTGTGGTGGAAACCACATTTATCAGAATCCCATGTCTCCTATTCTCCTCCCAGTGCCAGCACAATCTGTCAAGATAGACACATCAGCGTTTGTTTGGGAAGCATTGTCTATGGGGATAAAATTGCAGGGTCTGTGGATCAGACCAAAACACAAAAACATTAAAGAAATGTAGGTACATGTGACAATAGGATGTATTGCCAGCCATGCCAGGAGAAATAGGAAAGTGGATTTGTAACATATTCTAGCACAGCTAGCTGGAACTTTGTATATAATTATATGTCATTTGTATATCAAACAGATTTGGACAGATGCTTGTGCTGAAAATGTGTTCGTGAGGTTTGCTTGGGTTAAAATGTGTCAACAGTATGCCCTGCTGGAAGGAAAAGAAATGTACATGCATTATTGTAACTGTTTAAATGTATACATTCTAACAGTATATACTGGAAGTGAAGAGGTAATCTTAATCCATCTGACTTTGCAAAATATTCTTGAAATTAAATTACTTTATGGGTTAAGCCATAACAATGTTATCTCACAGTTTGGAAAGGAGCCAGAGATGCAGTGTCTGTGCTAGAGAATAGGTTGCAGCTCCTGTAGGAAGAGTGAAATGATTTTGTGGTTTTATGACTTCCAGCAGCTGCACCACATCTGAGCAAAGCTCTATCTGTGTATATGGAAACAAATAGGTGCTAAAATTCTGTCAGCTTCTAGTGTTGGTGAGTGTGGGAAAGAGAATCAGATGACCAGATGTGATATCATTGTAAAATCAACTCAGAAATAACATTTAGAAATTTGTAGGATATTGCTCTCAGCATTCTGTATTTTGTCTTGGATCTGAAAACAAGGACCACTCACCCCCACATTATCTTGCCTTGCTCTATTCAGTAAGTAACTTAACTAGGGAGCAGTAATTCTCTTTAGATTAGTCAGGGACATATAGTGAAAGTAGAAGTACTGTTTGTCTATAAGTGTGTGAAACTTTCCAAATGTGTTCTTTTTTATATAGCCTGTGTCTAAAACTCTGGTGTTTACTGTAAATGGATATTTAGAATTTTGTTCTTTTATTATTTATTATTAAATAGATTTAAACTTTTCATTGTGGCTGGTCCTATTTAGAAAATATTAAATTTATGACAGTATTTGCACATATTTATTTGGTGAGAACTGTGACCACTCCTGAAAGCCTGGCTGTTTGATCAAATTTACCATTTGTATTAATATTAAGTTTACTCAGTATAATTGGGTACAATTTTAAGATCCTTATAGTAACTGACTGGTGAATCTACCTTATGATGTGGGCAAAGTTGTTAGAGTGGGTAATCTGTGCCAGCCTTTCCCAAGTGTGTGTGTGTGTGTGTGTGTGTGTGTGTGTGTGTGTGTGTGTGTGTGTGTGTGTGTGTGTGTGTGTGTGTGTGTGTGTGTGTGTGTGTGTGTGTGTGTGTGTGTGTGTGTGTGTGTGTGTGTGTGTGTGTGTGTGTGTGTGTGAAAATTAAATCTCAAAGAGTGTGTGTGTCAGCTACTAGGGCAGGGACACAAAGCACTGGTTTCACAGAGAGGTTGCTGGAGGACTTGGCTTGCACACTTGGATCTAACACTACATTTGTGCCAGTGAGGAAGTCTTACTGGGGACCTGGAGGGAAACAGATAGAGAAGTGGAGACCCTGGGTTGAGTGTGTGTCCTGTGTGCTCTTAAGGGAAATTGTGCTTGATGCAGAGAGGTCTGCATCTGGAAATACTGAGTGTATCCATTTGGATTCCAAGTGAACATCTCTCTCCAGTGTCAGTGGTGAGGATTCAGGCTCTGGGATTACTGGCCCAGAGAGGGTGCTGGAAGACTTGGCTTGGACATTTGGACCTAACCCTACATGTGTGCCAGTGAGGGAGTCTTATTGGGGACCTGGAGGGAAACAGATAGAGAAATGCAGACCACGGGCTGAGTGTGTGCCGTGTGTGCTCTTAAGGGAAATTGTGCTTGATGCAAAGAGGTCTGCATCTGGAAATACTGAGTGTATCCATTTGTATTCCAAGTGAACATCCCTCTCCAGTTTCAGTGGTGAGGATTTAGGCTCCTGGATTACTGGCACAGAGTGGGGACATTACAAATGTCCTTCTCTCTCTTAATCATCTGTGCCCCTCAGGACCTTTACAAGTATTTACGGACAACACCCAGTGATATGGTGCATAAAGAAATGGGGGAAACCAGATCTTACACTCTGTGCTGACTAGCTAACCATGGTAATCTAGGATATAGCTTTCATCACAATCTCACTTTTCAGGAATCTTTCATACTGCTAAAGCAAAGTTGTGTGACATACAAGCTGAGTAGAACCAAGGCAGACCCTCATGAATGAAGATTAAAAGAGGAGGTCTTCTAGGAATTGATCCAGCTGTGGGAAATACCTCAAATAGATCATTTCACCTCCAGTCTCAATAATCATTTGGCAAACTTCTACTCCAGCACTGCATGCAAGAAGGCCTGAAAGACAGATGCTTTTTTACTTTCCTTAGACAGTAATGCTACTGTATGCTTGTCTACCCTTTCCATTAATGTCCAGCATCATTTTAAAGATTCAGAAGGACTCTCCCTTCTGGCCTAGGCAGCAGTGATTTCCCCATGTACTGGAAATGGCCAAGGGCAATTATCTCAAGCTTTTGCACAGGCTGGACCTCTTATATAAGATGAGGGGTGTTTAGTACATCCCAATCCCAAACAAATACAGTGGACTGCCTGGATGATAGAATCACAATACCTTTTAGACAACAATTTTTTGAGGACATGCTACAGGTATGAAATAAGGCAAAAAAAAAAAAAAAACCTGCTACTAGAAAATTCATATATTATTAAATGGAAAAGTTTTCTAGTTGGTGCCAAGAAAGGAACCGGCATTCATTGAGAACTAGTATTTCTCTGGTTCTGCATTATTTGTGTGAGTTGCTATCCTCTGGCTTGTCTGACTCCTTTATCAAGCTTTGTTGTTAGGCATTTTAACATGTCTCCCAGTAGATCCCCTGTCTTCAGTGCAGTCTAATGTGAAAATGTTTTTGAATGGGGGTGTTGCATACCAAGTCACCAAGAAAACAGGTAGCTCATTCTTGGAATCTTAATTTTGTTTTAAAAAAAATAACTATTGCTCCATTTGAACCAATTCATGGGGATGACTCTAGGATCTTGACACTGAAAACAGTTTTGATGAATACTCTGACTTCTGCAAGAAGAGTATTTGAGCTGTAAGCTTTTATGGTGAGTCAACATTTTCTCATATTCCACAAAGATGGGGTTTCCTTAAGAACTAATCCTTTATTTACGCATAAAGTGGTATTCGAGTTTGCTTTGAGTCAAATGATAATGATCTATCTCTCGTGTTCTTTCTAGAACCTAAAAGTGAAACACAATGTATACTCTTTACTTTGGATGTTGAAGACAACTCGGATATTATCATGACAGGAGTAAAGCTTTTAGAAACTCTGATCAGTTCATTTTTTGTGAGGTAAGAAGAAAGGACAACTTGTATCAAAAAAGACTAATTCCAAATGTCTGTGTCATGCTGTTACCTTTTTATACCCATCAAGGCCATAGGTAGGTTCTAGGCTATCTGCCCGAAGTCATTTATAAGCCTAGTGAGAATGTGTTGGCTTTCGCCGCCCCCTTAGATTAGTTCCCTGTGCCTCTGTCCAGCAGAGCCACTGAAGTGATCCCCAGGGTAAACTTTCTGTTTCCCATCCACTTATCATGGTTTCTCTTGAAGAATCCTTGACAAAGTCCATGGAATGGATTATCATAGACCTCATTAACAAGGACATTGGCAACCTCCAAACACTCATTCCCACACAGTTTGGTTTCGTCAAGGAGAGGTCATGCCTGTTAAACTTGGTTGACTTCTTTGAGACAGTCACCAAAGCCATGTACGATGGGAAGATGGTGCACACCGCCTACCTTGACCTGGCCAAAGCCTTTGATACTATTCCCCACTTGGGTATAATAGATAAACTTTCTCAACTAGACATCAATCTATATGTTACCAGATGGGTAGCAAACTGTCTCACTAATAGAACCCACCTAGTCAAGATAGGGGAAGCCACCTCAAGCAATAGACCTGTAATGAGTAGCATACTGTAAGGATCAGTCTTGAGACCCGTGTTGTTTGGGATATACTTCTCTGAGGTGCAGGCCAAAATAAGTGGGCTATGGCTGACCAAGTTTGCAGATGACTGCAAGCTGGGAGCTGTCATCAATTTCCCTAGTGATGTGGACATCCTGCAAGAGGGTCTCACCCAAACAAATGACTGGTGCCAGAAACATGGACTCAAATTAAATGCCACAAAATGTATCATCATCCCCTTTATGGAGAGTGATGTCCCCACAAATTACCACATTGATAAAGTCCTACGTGTGTAATCAGTGGTGAAGGACTTGGGCACCCAGGTTGATACCAACCTGACTTTTTGCCACCATATTGCCTCCATTGGCTTTCCACATGCCCCACCTCATTAGGAAGGGTATTTCATCCAGGGACAAGGAGATCATAATATACCTGTATTCTTCCCTTATAAAACCCATTATTGAGTACAATGCCCCTTTTGGCATGTACCTCACAAATCACATGTAGCAGTTGGAGAGACCACAGAGGTTCCTCACCAGAAGTATCCAGGGCCTTAAACATCTACCCTACACAGATAGGCTAAAAACCTTGTCCCTCTACTTAGTCTCATATGGACTCCTCAGAGGTGATCTCTGTCTGGCTTACAAAACAATCAGGACCTTGCCTTGATGGAACTGCTGCATATCCGCAAGTCAAGCTTCACTGAAGTAACCCACTTGAGTGACCTCAACCTGGTCTGTGACATCAATAGGAATTGTTGATGGGACAGATTTGTGTCCCAGAGACTCCCTCTTCTGTGGAATAGATTCCCTCTCTACATCAAGCAGAGTACCTCATTATCCCTTTTTAAGTGCAACCTGGATAACTGGATGTGGAAAAGAAAATGCACCTCTGTGTTTCCACCTGTGTCCCTGCTAGACAGAGGCATCAGGAGCTGACTTGTCAGAACATGAGCTAAATTCTTGGCTAGCCTTGTCAGGGCCTCAGGGCCAATAGCCTAGTAACTTCCTATGATCCTATGATCACAACAAGGCAATTCCAAGCTCATTCTACCTTTTTTTTTTTTTTAAGATTTAGATTGTAGAAGTAGCAACTTGGGCCTCTGTACTTACCCTTGCAAAGCATTACAGATTAGATTCCTTCTTCAGGTCTAGCACAGGCTTCTCTAGAACCATTCTCCAAGGACTTCTCAACCATCATCCTTCCTCTGCTCTGTACGTTTAAACTATTATAGTCTACACATATAGCTAAGTCTGCTGCAGTAGTGATTAATTTGATGAACATAGTACAGTTGAGGAAGTAAACTTACCATAACAGTAGATGTTTTGATGACTACTGCTGTAGTAGCTGTTCATTCCCTCCTTCCTCTCACACACTGCATTTGTGTATTTTTTGATGTCTGGGTGAGGACCTTTATATTTATTTTCCTAGCATTGTCCTTTTCAGGGCTATAGCCTCCCCCTTTCAGTTGGAATGAAAGCTCTGAAGAGCTTGGTGCCCCACTCCTTTTCTTCAGCTCTGATTAAGCTTATTAATTGCTTGGGCATGTGGAAGGTGGGCTTAAGCTTTGTAACCCATAAAGCTAAAGCTATTATAGCAGTGATCGTTCAAACATCTATTGTTATGGTACGTTTACTTACACAACTGTACTTTGCTCCCTCAAAACCAAGTTCTCAAAATATTTTCAGAAATTGTGCTAACACACTGCATTTTTGAATAAAGGCACTGATAAAGTCCTCACTGGTTGACCAGTTCTCATTGGATGAGCAGTCAACACTGGGAGACCAGTTCTCACTGGATGACCAGTCCACACCAGATGATCAGAAATCTTCAGCAACATCAAGACATATGAAAACAAAATGCTGAGGTATGTTGGTAGCACTGTTTTTTGATGTGATGCATTAAGCTTGTTCATTCACAGATTTATTTATTTCCAGTTTGATGACTGAGGAAGTCCACTGGGCCCAAGGAGCCGTTTTAACTGGGGGCCCGGGGAGAAAAGCTCCAACAATACAAAATACAGAGGGATACAGAATACAATGTAAAGAGTTAACCTGGATTCTACACAGAAAGTGCATAGGTGTGCACAGGATGCAGGTTCTCAAAGTAGTGGCTTCATACCTATGAGGGTGAATTTAACCCAAGACAATGACTTTACCAATAAAGCCACTGTTTTAATAAGTACGCTTGTGATTCCTACAGTTCTTTTACCATGTTATTGCTGAATATGATTAATAGTGAACAACTTGGTATTTTTTTTTTCTCTACACTAACCACAGCCTCAGGAATATGATTGTGGTAACGGCTGGCAAGAGTCAAATGGCAGACATTAAGGCCAAAGGCCATCCAGTGAACTAGGGAACATAATATGCATGTAAAGCAATGACAGATTTGCAGTAAACTAAACCAACAAAATCTAGCCATGCTTCTTACGCAGACAAAAATGTCTTTAATTATCTTATGAAGAACAATAACAGTTCTTCTCTTACTTTTTTGGGCTGCCCAATAATCCATAAATTAATTTTGGCCTCATTTTGCAATCATCAGTTTTGTTCTTCAGATTGTGTGAATATAGATAGATCTCCTAGATATTGGAGGGGTGGGCTGTCATAATGTTCTTTTGATCTAAAAGCTCTTGCTGATATGATAACGTGTTTTGAATTTGAGAAAACTAAAAAGCATGGCTATATTTTGTTGGTTTCGTTTTCTGCAAATCTGTCATTGCTTTATATGCAGATTATGTTACATGGTTCACTGGATGGCCTTAATGTCCACCATTTGACTCTTGCCAGCCATTACCACAATCATATTCCTGAGGCTGTGGTTAGTGTAGAGAAAAAAAATACCAACTTGTTCACTATTAATCATATTCAGCAATAACATGGTAAAAGAACTGTAGGAATCACAGTCATACTTATTAAAACAGTGGCTTTATTGGTAAATCTTTGTCTTGGGTTAAATTCACCCTCAAAGGTATGAAGCCACTATTTTGAGAACCTGCATCCTATGCACACCTATGCACATTCTGTGTAGAATCTAGGTTAATCCTTTTCATATTACTGCTTCTGTGGAGCCTGGAGCACATGTTAAAGTTATTGAAGATTGAAGAGGTTTGACTGTATTAAGTCCAAAGACATTACTGGTATATAAACTTTCAACTCTTTTTTAATTTCTCCATATCTTTTGGGTTTCTAATACTGTGACGGGAATGGACCCCATTCCTGTCAAAGTATGATTAAAGTTCATGAAATTAGTATTGTTTCAATCTTTGGTGTCAGCCAAAAGTGCTCTTCACAGCACTCGTGATGTGCCCAGTAATGACTCTTTCTACAATTCGTACAGGGATACATGGATTGGTAACATATCTAAATATGATTGTAAATTCTTTTTTATAAGACTTGTTGCTCCAACTACTATTGGAACTATCTGAGTATCTTTCGTCCACATTGCTCTCATTTCTGCCTGCAGATACTGATATTTTATGACTTTGTGTCTGCCTGTACACAAGACACTGTAGTCACTGGGTGTAGCAATGTCAATGATCGATGCTACTTTTGTCTTCTTTTCTTGGACCACTATATCCTGTTTTCTAGCATCTGTCTTTTGAACTATTGGTAATTGGTGATCCCATGTGATATAAATGTCATCATTTTCTATGATGCTTTGAGGCTGATGTTTCCAGTGGTTTTCAGCCACTTCAATACCATAATGTTTGCACAATCCCCAGTGCAACGGTCTTGTCACATTATTATGCCTTTCAGTATACAGTCCTCCTGCCATTAGTATGTCACAACCAGCAATGAGGTGTGCGACTGTTTGCAATTCAGTTTTACAAAACCTACATTTCTCTGTTTCTCCCACATGTTCAATGGACTTTGCAAACCAAGGTGTATGTAGTCCACTATCTTGGGCTGCTGATATTATCCTTTCATTTCTTGCTTTGAATTAGCCTCTCCTTAACCATTCCTGTGTTTGTTCCTGAACAACATGAGGATGTTCTTCATTCCACATTGCTGCAGTCCTAACTATTGGGTAGTCCGCTGTCCAGTCGGCCCGAATACCAAAGTATATGGCTGACGTCGGTCAGGGCGCATTAGACTGACGTCAGTACGTCAGGGTACTAATGCGCATGACCGACGTCATATCCTCAGTCTTTTTTGCCGCATGGTCCGATGCAGAAGCAATTTTGCGAGTGCAGGTTGGCGTTCTGAAAGTTTCTGAAGTCAGAGTTTCAGACCGAATCAAAGTTGGCTAAGTACCCCGTTGGGGAATATTTTGTTTTTCTTGCCTCAGTATTTAACGGATGTCAGAAAAAGTGAATAACTGTATTTCTTGTGGGAAACAGATACCTCATAGGGATTACCATACTTTGTGTATACCTTGTTTAGGGCCTGAGCACGACGTTGTTGGATGCCGCTCTTGTGCTAGATTTAACAAACGCACTATTAAGAGAAGGTTAGACTGTGCCAGGTTAGTGTTTGGGAAGCGTTGTAATTATAAAATGCCGTCGGATGCTCCGACACCGGCTTCGGCTAAAAAACGCAAAGATAAAGCAGCAAAGCCTAGGGTGGAGGAACCGACAGTCCCAGACGTCGGTTCTTTGGAAGGCTCAGTGGAGCGGGAGGTTTTGCCAGGTGTCTCTTTGGAGTCTCAGGAAGAGACTTTACTGTTGCAGGATGTATCCTCTCAGGAAGTAGGCCAGGCTGAGGGGCTTCTCAGGTGGCTGTTCTTCCCTCTCTTCCTAAGGTGGTTAGAGCCTCTCCTTCAGTTTCCAAGGCTTCTTTGAGGGGCAGGCCAAGTTTAGCTTCTGTGGGGGTTTCTCCTAGTACTTCAGGATCTCTGCCTAAGAAACATATGCTTAAAATGGCAGAGGATTTGATTACTATGATTAGGGGTTCTATGCCCCCTCCTGATAAGAGGCCTAGGGTGGAACCTGAGTTTGAGAGTTTTGAGCAATGCTCGGAGGCTTGAGTCTTGGCTGAAGACTTGCAGGAGTACCCTCCTTATTCTGATTCTGATGTGGATGATTCTACTCCTTCTGCTTCTCCTCCTGAGGATTTTTCATTTTCAGAGACTCTGCATTCCATGAGGGAGCATTTTAAATGGGAAGGTCAAGATTTCTCTGATTCCAGGAAAAGGCTTAGGGAATTCTTGTTTTACCCCAGCATAGGCCTTTAGCTATACCTCCTGTTTTGAATGTGGTGGAAGATGTGTTTGCAGAGGCTTCCCTGAATCCTGATTCTTTGCCTCCTGCCCCAGTTAAACCGGATAGGTATTATAGGGTGCCTGAAGCTCATAAGTATCTTTTAAGAGTCCTAGGGCAGACCCAGAAACTGTCTCTCAGGGGCCTAAAGGTGTGAAGGCCTCAGTTGTTAAAAATCCTGTCCCTCCTGATAAAGAGGCAAGGGCTTTGGATAGATGGGGAAAGAAAGTGTATACTTCTTCCACTTTAGCCATGAGGGCGTTGAATTGTCAGTTTCACATGTTAAAATATCAGAATTATCTTCTTTCACAGTTGAAATCTAAGGTGGATGCTCTGGCTGAAGGTATTGAGTGTAAAGAGTTGCAGGATTTAGTTCATGTGTCTGAACAGGTAGGTAAACATTCTTTGCAGTGTGGTTTTGATGCTGTGCAGGCCTCCTCCAGGGTGGCTGCCACTGGTTCTGTTCTTCGTAGGCACGCCTGGCTGAGAGATCAGAATTTAGCTGAGCATGTTAAGACAAGGATTTTGGATGCTCCTTTACAGTCTGATGTGTTGTTTGGTTCGCCTGTGGAAGCAGTTTTGAAGAAAATGGAGGACAAGGCTAAGTCTATGCAAACTGTTAAAGATTTTTTACAGGTGCAGCCTCCGAAGTTTAGTAGAAATTGGCCTACTAAGGGATGGACTTATCCTGCTTATGATTCCCAGTCTAGGGGTAGGTCTAGACGTGGTAGGGGCAGAGCTCAGGGTTCTTTTAGGCCTAGGACAGGGAGTTCCCCTGCTCAGACTTCTGGTGAGGGCAGGGGTCAGTCCTTTCGTAAGCAGACCCAATGACCTACCTTTTCAGCTGCCAGTACATTCTCGCCTGGCAGCACCTTTGGGAGGAAGGCTGTCTCTTTTCAAAGAAAATTGGGATTTAATTACCCAAGACAGATGGGTTCTGGATATTATTCACCATGGTTACAGGTTTTATTTCCATACCTTGCCTCCTTTCAAAGGCATGCCAGACATTCCTCCTCTTCAAAGGACAGAGGCTCACAAGCAAATTTCTCTGTTGCTCCAAATAGGGGCCATTCAGTCAGTTCCTGTGCCGGAAAGGGGCCTAGGATTTTATTCTCGCCTGTTCCTAGTACCAAAGAAGGGGAACACGTGGAGACCAATTCTGGATTTATCTATTCTCAACACTTATCTGGACATTCCCAAGTTCAAAATGTTGACGTTACAACAGCTTTTACCTCTGCTGGGCAAAGATCACTGGATGGTAACTTTAGATCTCAAGGAAGCTTACCTTCATGTGCCAATCAGACTAAGTTGCAGGAAGTATTTGCGTTTTCGAGCTGGAAATTCTCATTATCAGTTCTCTGCATTGCCCTTTGGCTTATCTACTGCGCCCAGAGTATTCACAAAGGTTCTGGCTCCAGTGATAGCTTACTTCAGGCTAAAAGGAATCCAAATCTATCCTTACTTGGACGACTGCCTGATTCTGGCTCAAGAAAAGAAGATCTTCTACAGCATCTGGAATTTGTCATAGCAGTGCTAAGATGCCTAGGGTATTCTGTGAGCGAAATAAAGTCCAGTCTAGTACCCTCTCAAGACATGTGCTTTCTGGGTGTGAGACTGAATACAGCAGCCCAGATGGCCTTTTTAACCCCGGACAAACAAAAGAATCTTTCCAGTTACTTCCATCATCTATCTCTTCAGTCCGGGCTGACTGCAAGGACAGTCCTTCAAGCCTTAGGGTTCATGGCATCTTGTATTCTGGTGCTTCCCAATGCCAAACTGCATATGAGGAAGCTACAATGGTATCTCAAAATCTGTGGACACAGCACTGCCAGGATTTGGACACTGTCATTCAAATAATACCTTGCATTCAAAAGGAATTTTTGTGGTGGGCTCAGGAATGTCACCTAAACAAGGGACTCTCTGTGACCCGGCCAGAGGCAAGTCAGATTCTAACGACAGATGCCTCAGATGTTGCTTGGGAGCTCATCTAAATGGAAAGTGGATACAAGACAAGTGGCCTGCCAGACTACAGCATCTACATATCAACATGAAAGAGATGTTAGCAGTTCAGTTTGCATTAATGGCTTTCAAGGAGTTACTTCTTCCAGGGCAGGTGTTGATTCTAACAGACAACACAACTGTCATGTGGTACATCAACAAACAAGGGGGAACACATTCTTACCCATTGTGCAGACAAGCAATGATTTTATGGGAGACTGCGCTCAGTCTGCAACTAACTCTTCAGGCAAGGTTTCTGCCGGGAGCACAGAACTCCTTAGCAGATGTATTAAGCAGACAAATCATGGATCCCCACGAGTGGAAACTGGATCTTCATGTATTTCAAAAATTGACAGTGTCATGGGGAACTCCAGACATAGATCTGTTAAGCTTCTCCGCTAAACCACCAGCTGCCAAAGTTTTGCACGAAAGGATTTCATCACACAGCTTGGAAAGTGGATGCTCTTTCTTTCAGTTGGAAAAACCTTCATGTGTATGCCTTTCCACCTCTGCCTCTTCTTCCAAAGGTGCTTCTAAAGGTCAGACAAGACAAGCCAAGGATGATTTTAATAGCTCCAGATTGGCCTCGGCAGCACTGGTACCCATTACTAAGGAGTCTGGTAAGGAAGCCTCCATGGCCTTTACCCTTGATTCCACACCTGTTGTCTCAGAGGGACGGTCATCTGCTCAATGTCAAGCTTCACTCTCTACATCTAACAGCCTGGCATATTCTGTTTTGAAAGACAGCAGGTCTCAGCTTCCTCAACAAGTTTTAAATGTGATTAGGGAAGCCAGAAGACCTAGTACAAGGAAAGTGTACGCAGAAAAATGGAAGAGATTTTTGTTTTGGAGTGCAGCACACAATTTGGAGATTACTGAGCCTAATTTGAGTGTGGCTCTTCAATATCTTACTGAGTTACTGGACAAAGGTTTGTCTTTCTCTTCCATTAAGATTCATGCTGCAGCTATTTCAGCTCACTATGATTGTGACCCACCATTGTTTTCGCATCCTTTGTTCAAGCAATTTCTTAGAGGGGCAAAGAATATAAGACCCCCACGTAGAGCTCCTACTCCTGCTTGGGATCTCAATTTTGTGTTGGAGAAACTTACTCTACAACCTTTTGAGCCTCGGCTACTGCTGAATTGAAATACTTGTCATGGAAGACTGCTTTTTGTTGGCCATTACTTCTGCAAGAAGGGTTTCTGAGTTGCAGGCCCTTATGGCAGTGGAGCCTTTTGATTTTTCATAAGGATAGGGTATCTTTACGTACTAATCCTTCCTTTATGCCTAAGGTGGTTTCTAGTGTGGCTTTAAACCAAACTATTCATTTGCCTACCTTTTATGCAGATCCCCAAAATAAAGGGGAAAAGATTTTGCACACTTTAGATGTACACAGGCTATTGCGTTATTATTTGAGCAGGACTAAGGATTTTAGGCAGTCTCAGCAGTTGTTTGTTTCTTTTGCTTTGACTTCAAAGGGCAAGCCTGTGTCAAAACAAACTATTTCTAGGTGGATTGGGTGTTGCATTACATTTTGTTATTCCCATCATGGCAAGGAGATTCCAGCTGGGATTAGGCCTCATTCCACTAGGGCTACTGCCACTTCCACAGCATTTCTAAGGGGTGGCAACTAAGGATATTTTGGAGGCAGCTACTTGGAGTTCAGTGCATACTTTCTCTAAGCATTATCACCTTCCTCTCTACTCTAAGTCTAGGGCTGGTTTTGCCACAGCTATTTTGCAAGGCATGTTGTCAGTTCCTGCTTCCTTATGATTTGCCAGCCTCCCTTACCTCTGCTTTGGGATTCTACCCAATAGTTAGGACTGCAGCAATGTGGAATGAAGAACATAGTACAGTTTTGTACCTACCATAAATGTAGATGTTCGAGGATCCACATTGCTGCAGTCCAATTTACCCTCCCTCCTTCCCTCTGTGTTTAGGGGTGGTTGTGTAGGTGAGGTTATATTCTGCTAATTGTGTATATATTGTATATATATTTTTTGGTGCAGGTATTTTGGGAGTTTTTGTTTTTGGCCTTATCTTTTCAGGGTCTTCTGACATCTGGGGCAAGAAAAGACTGAGGATATGACGTCGGTCATGCGCATTAGTACCCTGACGTACTGACGTCAGTCTAATGCGCCCTGACCGACGTCAGCCATATACTTTGGTATTCGGGCCGACTGGACAGCGGACTACCCAATAGTTAGGACTGCAGCAATGTGGATCCTCGAACATCTACATTTATGGTAGGTACAAAACTGTACTTTCTTCCAGACGTTTTCTATATTGCAACTATATTTATGCTTTCTTCACATTTCTTGCCATCTCATCTGGTCCTTCACCTTATATTCTTTCTTTTGTTTTTTGGCACATTCAGTTGCTACCTGATTTTTATCTACTTCTGGTTTGATTTCCATTCCTGCTTGACACTGATATGCTTCTGCTAAATTAAGCAGAGAATTCATCTTAGATTTATTCTTCTCATATTTCAAAACGTTCACTACATTTGGGTTTTGTGAGGTCAGCAGATATGTGTGGAGTCCCACGATTGCAGACCTATACATGTAATCAAGTTCAAGGAGGACCTTCCCTTCTTTAGAATGGGGAATATATAATCTTGGTATGCACTGATTTTTATAAATCATTTGGTGAGCATGAAGCATCCTTATTGTTTTCCTATATAATTTATCCAACACATTTTGGGGCCAGTCAGTCACTCCAAAACAGTTAGTTAGGACAGGAAGAGCAATTTGGTTTATAGCTTGGATTTTGTTCCTAGATGTCAACTCCTGTACACAGTACTTAAGTATGATACAGATCCCACAGTTAAGAACGCTCATTTCCTTTTCCAAACGCAGCACTAATTCTCAAAATATTTTCAATATTTTTGCTCCTAATATAGTGCTGCAGTAATTTCTTCAGACTGTCTGGGTACAGCATCTGGCCATTTGGCATTGATAAATACTTGCATTGTTTAAGCCTTCTGTTTCCTTTGTTTGTTAAATTTACTTTCAAGAGAGTCTGTTTGTGCAAGGCTATGATATGGAAAACATGAAATGTTTGATTGTTAAAAGAATATCTACAAAATTGCTAAACTTAATAGTAGAAAATGGATAAATAGCTTTCCTTAACATTGTTTTTATTTTTCAGATCAAGAGAATCCTGTCCTGTAAGAAAAGAAAATGAAATCCTTCTGAATGTCAGTGATAGGAAGATGAGGTAAAGTTTATAAAATAATGAAGTTAATTTAATTTGCTGTCACTAAACAGAGAATGTGAAGTTGTTCAATCTCGCCGTTCATTCTTCACTGATGGGTTCGGAGCCGATCCTCGGCTCCGACATGGCCGACTAGCAAGCTCAAAGTTCTCCTGTAGCTCAAGACCCACCCCATTATCCCACAATGCACTGCTGGAATTACCTCAGATCTAGTTTGCCGCGGCACGGATCTCTTGGTTTCCAGCGTTGCTCGAGACTATTATTGGAGTTTTCAACTTTCAGCAAGTTTTATATTTCAATTTTTATATATCTTTGATTACTATATAATACTATATAATACTAGCTAGTTAACAGTTGTTTTCTGTGTTCCACCCCTTTCATCAGTAAAATCGTTCATTGTCTTAGGCCCGTTGGCCTTAGGTCCTCTTCTTATAGTTGTTAGTTAGTGTTCCCATTTTTGGATTCTTGTTATTGGATTGCTTAATCCTATTTATCTTCATGTAGTTGCTAGTTGGCTTTTTGGGCTGTGTGTATGTGTGAGTTAGATTTCTTCTTTAAATAGCTCATAGTTAAACAGTGTGTTTCCTTTATACTGAATTTTGTGAAATGTCTGAAAAGAAGGAAAAACATCCAAAGTCTGGGTTTAAAAAATGCCCAGACTGCAGACAGAAAATGTCCATCACGGATGCCCATGTGCAGTGTGTTTACTGTCTGGGTGAGGTGCACCTGCAAGAGTCACGCAGTATCTGTCACTCCTTTTCCACCAGAAAGGAAGAGGAAGTTAATTGATAGGGGTATTATCAAACACCCTTTTTCAGAGGCATTGTCTGACCAGGATGGGGCCAGCAAATCGTCCAAATCTTCCTCTGAATCCAGGACTAAGAAAGGAAAAAAGTCAGAAAGTGTGGTGACTTCGGCTCCACTGCCTTTGAAGCTGACAGTCTGTTCTTTTGGAACCGGGACACTGCTCTGGAACCGGTTGCCGAAAAACCTCCATCGATACTGCTCCAATCAGCTCCATCTGTTCATTCTTCCAGGTCTTCTGTCAGCCTGTCCGATCTGGATATGGACCGGCTGGTTCAGAAACTCTTAAAGGCACCAGGCCTAGCTAAATTGCTGTCAGCTCAGACCCAACCTTCGGAGCCGAAGACCATTACTCCTGAATTGTCTGCTCCTCCTGCGAGCCATACCGGACCTTCGGAGCCGGAGGAGGCCGACCTGATGATTGTGGATCCCTTGGAGCTGACACTTGTTCCAGTGTCATCGGCTCCATCTGCTTGGATGTTCTCTGCGCTGACCGGGGACACTAGGAGCCGACACTCTCCAGTCGGGTCCTGGGAGGATAGTCGCACCGACTTGTCTGTGCCGACTCTTCTCTCGGGGCCTTGGCTCAGGTGAGCTCGGCTCCTACCTCGGGCTTAGAGCCCATGGCTTCGGTACGGGAGGGAATCACGGCTCCTTCAGATCCATCAACATCTTCTCATTGGACCCGAGGTGCATTTGAAACCATGAGGCGAGTGTTGTCTCCTAAGACTTCCTCAATCTCAAGGTCTGGCCTCTTCTTCCCCTAAAGTGCCTGTGTCAGTTTCTGTTTCCTCCGGTCATCCCAAGTGTAGAGACCCAGAGCCTCAGGTAGCCCCACAGGGTGCTCCCTGCTCTTCTGAGACCTCTCCAGAAGTTCCCCCTGAAGATCTCCCCAGGAAGAGATTATGCAAGAGGAGGCATTTGGACTTCCCACAGGTGTCTCTCACATTGGACACCGACTTGGATGAATCAGAATGGTCCCCTAGATCCCTCTTTGAGGACATCTCCTTTGTGGAGATTCTTGAAATTCTTAGGCAGAGGGGTGATTGGCAGTCCAAGAGCCCTACTGAGGATGAGTCGGTTCTCCTTAAGGCGTTCAGGTCTCAACCTTCCACCTCTTGGGTATCTCCGCCCTATGATGAGCTTATGGATCTGGTCTCTCGTAGGGCGTGGGAGTCACCAGAATCTATGGAACCTGTTCCTAGGAGGCCTAATAAGTTTATTTCTGCCCCCGAGGATAAGTCCTTTTTGACCAAGGGAGTTCCTGTTGATGCCATGGTGGTGGCGGCAGCCAACAAAAAGGAAATGTCTGAGACTTCCTCGTCTATCCATCCTCCTAACAGAGACTCTAGGATCATGGATAGATATGAGAAATGCATGTTTAGTTCAGCGACTTTCTCACTCAGATCACTGAACTACTTGACACATTTTCCCAGACTGCAGAGAGATCTCCTTAAGGAGTTGGGAGATACTCTTCAGGGTGCTGTAGCTACGAGTGTATCCGACAAGATTGCCACTCAGCTCTCTACCCTCAATTCGATAGTCAACTCATCCATGCATCTCGTATCTTACGCAGCTGATGGTTCGAGTAGAGCTGCAGGTACAGGAATTGCTCTTCGTAGGCATGCCTGGGTGCAACTCTGTTCCTTCACAGAACCCTTCAAGTCCTCCTTTACGAATACCCCATTTGACGGCTCATCTTTGTTTGGGCCAAAGGTGAAGGAGACTTTGACCAGGTGTGAGCAAGAGGGAAAGACTCTGTCTGCCGTCAGAGTCTGTTTTTCCACCCCCATTCGACCCTTTCCTAAAGGTCAGAGGGGAGGAAAGATGTGGTTCTGGAAAGCCCAAGGAGCCTTTCAAGATAAACATGGAGAGCCCCCCTCCAGAGGCAGAGGAGGGGGTTACAATGGAAGACGCCACCCTCGCGGCAGAGGGGGGTCCACAACACCAGGGTGACAGAGGTCATTTCTCTGGTCAGTCCTACCAGCGCTCCTGAAGGGAGGCCGGCTGTCCTACTCTGGAGGCAGTCTGGGGTCACTTGTCGTTCTACCCAGAAGCCTGACTAAATATAACAAACGACATTTGGGTACAAAGTATAATTTCCAGTGGGTATTTCATACCGTTCTCCACCCAGCCCCTTCCCGTCAAAAAAATCCCGGATGTTCCACCCAGTCACACGGGACAAGCAGCAATAGAGGTACACCGATTGCTAGAAAAGAGTCATCCAGCCAGTCCCGACAGAACAAACAGGATTCGGAACTTACACAAGATTCTTTTTGGTTCCAAAGAAAACAGGGGACTGGAGACCCATTTTGGATCTCAGCAGACTCAACCAATTTATGAGAAAAGAGAGGTTCCAAATGGTCACGCTACAGTCCATACTCCTGTTTTTAGGGAAGGACAATTGGATGTGCTCGATTGATCTCAAGGATGCGTACTACCACATAAAGATGGCCAGGCCATCCAGAGTTCACCTGCATTTCTGGCTGAGAGCCAATCATTATCAATTCCGAGCTCTGCCCTTTGGTCTCACTACAGCCCCCAGAGTGTTCACCAAGTGCATGGCAGTAGTCATGTCTCACGTGAAGCATCTAGGATTCCAGGTGTTTCCATATTTGGACGATTGGCTCCTTACCTCCAGCACCAGGCATCAACTTCTTCAAGCGAGAGAAACTACTCTACTCTGTGATCGGCTAGGCATTACAGTCAACTTCGCAAAGTCTGCCTTGTTGCCATCACAGCATATCATTTGTATAGGGACAGAATTAGACACGTCAACCACCACTCTTCGTCTTCCACCAGAAAGGATTTGTATTCTTCGCCAACACATCATGTCCCTGATATCTAAGAACAGAGCACCAGCTGCAGAGGTATTGAAAGTACTAGGATTGATGGCAGTAGCAATCCTGGAAAGCCCGTTAGCAAGGATGCATATGAGAATCCTTCAATGGCTTCTATTCATGCAATGGTCTTACCAAGAACTTCCAGTGAGTCACATGATCCTGATAACAAATTCCTGCAAGAAGGATCTTCAGTGGTGGTTGACGTCTCTTCATGTCACACTAGGATGTCCCTTCATGCTACCCCCTCCAGTTGCCACTGTGACCACGGACGCTTCCCTGATAGGGTGGGGTGGGGGGGGGGCTTTTTCAGGGAAAGACTGCCCAAGGCACATGGACAGATCAAGAATCACATCTGCATATCAGTGTCCTGGAGATGAGAGCAGTACTTCTAGCGTTGCAATACTTTCAGGACTCTCTTCCTCAAGGGACAATTGCAATACAAGAAAAACCACAAAAACTGGAACGCTGCAACAAATTTATTCTGGAAAAACCATGAAAAAACAAATATAAGAAAAAACAAAAACTGGAATGCTGCAACAAATTTATTCTGGAAAAACCATGAAAAAACAAATATAAGAAAAACCACAAAAACTGGAACGCTGCAACAAATTTATTCTGGAAAAACCATGAAAAAACAAATATAAGAAAAACCACAAAAACTGGAACGCTGCAACAAATTTATTCTGGAAAAACCATGAAAAAACAAATATAAGAAAAACCACAAAAACTGGGCAGCTGCAACAAATTTATTCTGGAAAAACCATGAAAAACAAATATAAGAAAAACCACAAAAACTGGAACGCTGCAACAAATTTATTCTGGAAAAACCATGAAAAAACAAATATAAGAAAAACCATGTGGTTTTTCTTATATTTGTTTTTTCATGGTTTTTCCAGAATAAATTTGTTGCAGCTGCCCAGTTTTGGTTTTCTATATTTGTTTTTCATGTTTTCCAGAATAAATTTGTTGCAGTTCCAGTTTTGTGGTTTTCTTATATTTGTTTTTTCATGGTTTTTCCAGAATAAATTTGTTGCAGCGTTCCAGTTTTTGTGGTTTTTCTTATATTTGTTTTTTCATGGTTTTTCCAGAATAAATTTGTTGCAGCGTTCCAGTTTTTGTGGTTTTTCTTATATTTGTTTTCATGTTTTTTCCAGAATAAATTTGTTGCAGCGTTCCAGTTTTTGTGGTTTTTCTTATATTTGTTTTTTCATGGTTTTTCCAGAATAAATTTGTTGCAGCGTTCCAGTTTTTGTGGTTTTTCTTATATTTGTTTTTTCATGGTTTTTCCAGAATAAATTTGTTGCAGCGTTCCAGTTTTTGTGGTTTTCTTATATTTGTTTTTTCATGGTTTTCCAGAATAAATTTGTTGCAGCGTTCCAGTTTTGTGGTTTTTCTTATATTTGTTTTTCATGGTTTTTCCAGAATAAATTTGTTGCAGCGTTCCAGTTTTTGTGGTTTTTCTTATATTTGTTTTCATGGTTTTCCAGAATAAATTTGTTGCAGCATTCCAGTTTTTGTGGTTTTCTTATATTTGTTTTTCATGGTTTTCCAGAATAAATTTGTTGCAGCGTTCCAGTTTTGTGGTTTTCTTATATTTGTTTTTTTCATGGTTTTCCAGAATAAATTTGTTGCAGCGTTCCAGTTTTGTGGTTTTCTTATATTTGTTTTTTCATGGTTTTTCCAGAATAAATTTGTTGCAGCGTTCCAGTTTTGTGGTTTTCTTATATTTGTTTTCATGGTTTTCCAGAATAAATTTGTTGCAGCATTCCAGTTTTGTGGTTTTCTTATATTTGTTTTTCATGGTTTTCTAGAATAAATTTGTTGCAGCGTTCCAGTTTTGTGGTTTTTCTTATATTTGTTTTTTCATGGTTTTCCAGAATAAATTTGTTGCAGCGTTCCAGTTTTGTGGTTTTCTTATATTTGTTTTTCATGGTTTTCCAGAATAAATTTGTTGCAGCGTTCCAGTTTTGTGGTTTTTCTTATATTTGTTTTTCATGGTTTTTCCAGAATAAATTTGTTGCAGCGTTCCAGTTTTGTGGTTTTCTTATATTTGTTTTCATGGTTTTCCAGAATAAATTTGTTGCAGCGTTCCAGTTTTGTGGTTTTCTTATATTTGTTTTTCATGTTTTTCCAGAATAAATTTGTTGCAGCGTTCCAGTTTTGTGGTTTTCTTATATTTGTTTTTTCATGGTTTTCCAGAATAAATTTGTTGCAGCGTTCCAGTTTTGTGGTTTTCTTATATTTGTTTTTCATGGTTTTCCAGAATAAATTTGTTGCAGCGTTCCAGTTTTGTGGTTTTCTTATATTTGTTTTTTCATGGTTTTCCAGAATAAATTTGTTGCAGCGTTCCAGTTTTGTGGTTTTCTTATATTTGTTTTTCATGGTTTTCCAGAATAAATTTGTTGCAGCGTTCCAGTTTTGTGGTTTTTCTTATATTTGTTTTTTTCATGGTTTTCCAGAATAAATTTGTTGCAGCGTTCCAGTTTTGTGGTTTTTCTTATATTTGTTTTTTCATGGTTTTTCCAGAATAAATTTGTTGCAGCGTTCCAGTTTTTGTGGTTTTTCTTATATTTGTTTTTTCATGTTTTTTCCAGAATACATTTGTTGCAGCGTTCCAGTTTTTGTGGTTTTTCTTATATTTGTTTTTTTCATGTTTTTTCCAGAATAAATTTGTTGCAGCGTTCCAGTTTTTGTGTTTTTTCTTATATTTGTTTTTTCATGTTTTTTCCAGAATAAATTTGTTGCAGCGTTCCAGTTTTTGTGTTTTTTCTTATATTTGTTTTTTCATGGTTTTTCCAGAATAAATTTGTTGCAGCGTTCCAGTTTTTGTGGTTTTTCTTATATTTGTTTTTTCATGGTTTTGCCAGAATAAATTTGTTGCAGCGTTCCAGTTTTTGTGGTTTTTCTTATATTTGTTTTTTCATGGTTTTTCCAGAATAAATTTGTTGCAGCGTTCCAGTTTTTGTGGTTTTTCTTATATTTGTTTTTTCATGGTTTTTCCAGAATAAATTTGTGGCAGCGTTCCAGTTTTTGTGGTTTTTCTTATATTTGTTTTTTCATGGTTTTTCCAGAACAATTGCAATACAGACAGACAACATGTCAGTCGTCTGGTACCTGAACAAGCAAGGCGGGACCAAGTCTTATCCCCTTTGCCGAGAAGCCCTCAGAGTATGGCAGAGGGAAGTGTCATCCCTGCGTTTTCTGTTAGCAACGTGCATCCCGGGCAAATCCAACGTCATAGCAGACAGACTGAGCAATTTTATTGCCCCATGAATGGTCCCTCAAACAAGAGTTTGCAGACAGGATTTTCCACAAATGGGGCTAGCCTTCCTGCGACCTGTTTGCCAGTCATATCAACAACAAATGCAGAAGCTATTTTGCCCTGATTCCCATGCCAGGTCACTCCCCGATGGATGCTCTTGTCCATGATTGGCCCCCGGGTCTCCTCTCTGCATTTCCACCAATTCCCCAATACCCAGATTCTTACAGAAAGCAAAGTCACTGGGATGGACAATCATCGTTATAGCCCCTCATTGGCCTCGGTAGATTTGGTTTCCGTTTCTTTACAGTCACATTCTGGAAGACCCATGGATCCTGGACCCAGTTCTGGACTTGTTGACACATCTGTCAGGGGATCTTCATCCATCATTGCAGACACTGAAGCTAACCGCTTGGCTGCTCCAATTCCCCACATAGCCAGGCTTTATAATCTTTCCCATGACACTGGTCAAATTTTGTTGGCTTCCCATAAACCTTCCACTAGAAAATTGTATCACAGTAAGTGGAAGAGATTTTCCATTTGGGCTTCTTACCATAACATTGACCCTTACCAAGCGCCATTGTCTTCTATTTTACAATTCTTGACAGAAATTTTCAACAAAGGTGCAGCGGCTGCTATGGTGCAAGTAAAATTAGCTGCTATATCTTATTTCCATCTAGGGATCGATGGATTGAATATTATGGCTCACCAATTGTCTAAGGCTTTTCTAAAAGGTTCTTTTCACATGAGGCCTCCAGTGAATCCTTGGAATTTTAATTTTATGTTAAGCTGCAGAGCTTTCTTGCTGCCAAACTGCACTCCATCTGTGGGCTTCGTGGGAATGACAGTGTGCTAGTGATCCCTCAAGGCTATGAAGACAAGTCTCCATCTGGAGAAAACCTTCCACAATTTTATTTTTCTGAAGAAAATTTGTATTTTTTTCTCTGTGAAACTAATATTATTTATGCTAGGAAACTTATTTTATTTTGACTGTCATTCTAAACCAGGGGATTTTATTGTTCAGAATGTTTGTGGAAATAATTGTGTTTAAATATGTTTTTTGAATTATTTCTTATATTCTGGTATAGAATTTGTGTCAGGAGTAGGACTTGGTCTTAGGGGCAATCAGAGTGATTTTCTTTTGCCTCAAAACCATCTTTTTATCTGGTACTGAGTTCACCAACTCTTATAGGCTATGCTAACCATCTCTGAGGCTTTCTTTGTGATTAGACCAATGGAGGAGTTACCAGTCTCGTTTGTTTTCCTTCCCTCTTTGGAAGAGGGAGAAAGCTGTCAGGGGAATCTTTAGTTGTCAGGCTGGCTCTGGTTGTGCCTCAGCCGCCAATGAATGACACTGCTATGGATGGATTTTATTCTTCGGAATGCTCATCTTTTCCCATGACCCCTCTTGTGTTGCACCTACCACCACTAAGGACTGAGAGATAGCCAGATCCTGTGTGGCTGTAGGGTTCCTGTCTGTGAGTGAGGGAGAGAACCACTCTAGTCTATGTTGGAAGAAGGGGATGATGAGGGTCTACCACGTAGATGGGAAAGAGAGCCTGAGCTCCAAGTTAATGTGCCTGCTTTGGGTTGGTCCTTTTCTACTGAGTTTCTCAGAAAAATAAATCAAAAAAGGCAAAAACTTGGATTCTCCTGTTTCTATTTCAGTGGATAGGGAAGATTCCCTGGGATTTGCTAGGGAGCAGTTTTCTGTTTTTTTTTTTTTTTTAACCAACTTCCTGTTCAGGAAAGGAAAGAAAGAGTTCCTTTTCTTTCTGACTTTTTTTTTTTCAGTCAAAAGGGCAGGGATTATAGAAAGAATATGGTGGCTCAGGATTGTCTTCACAACCGGAAGATTCTGATTCAGAGGGAAGGTTTGCTTCAGATTTCTGTTCAGAAGACCATTCGTTGTATCAAATTTTAGATAAAATGAAACATTTTTTTTCAGTGGGATCAGGAAGAAATTACTATTTCTGAGCAAATGTATTATGATTTCTTACAGTTGGATATTCCTCAGTCTGTGGCTATTCCTCATGTTTTCTCGGCTTAAGAGAAAGTTTTCCTGGCAGCTTGTAGTTGACATGACAGTCAACCTCCTGCCTCTAAAAATCTGATAGGTTATACAGAGTACCTCAGACTCACAAATACTTGTTTCTAACCCCAGCGAAGACCCTGCAGAATTGTTTCATGCAAATGAATGCTGAAAGTCATTCAACAGAGACAAACTTGGCAACAGGACTCCCTCCCTCCTTTTCAGGGGATTCTTTGTTGCCCAGTAACACAGATATCCCTGTTTCTTGCAGTTCTAAAACAGACATTACCTCATGGAGTCATAAAACCAATACCTGTCTGCCAGATGGGGAAAGGGTTTTTATTCAGAGATTTTTCTGGTGTCAAAACAGAAGGGACGTGGAGACCTGTGCTAGACCTCTCCTCTCTTTTCTCAGTCATTTTTGTCAAGTTCCCAAATTTCAAAATAATTTCCCTACAAGACCCCCTTACCTGTTATCTTATTTACTAGTCTTGCCTACGATTATATTCCCATTGGCATACCTTTCAGAAGTTTCTTAAGATTTTCTGTATCTGGCTTGCATTAGCAGTTTTCTGTCCTACCCTTTGGACATTCTACTGTTTGAAGGGTATTAACGAAGTGTATGGCTCCAGTAATTGCTTTTTGCAGACTTCAAGGCATTCACATTGTTTCCTTGCTTTGTATAAGTAATGGAGAATATCACAGTGCTATGAACATTTAGATTTGAAAACCTTGTCTTAGGAGAATTGAATAGATGTTATTAATGTACTAAGCAATAGCACATTGCTGCCATCTTAACCTCAAACAAACTATCTCTAGCTCATTGTAAGTATTTTCTCTTTCTCTGTTGTCTCACTGCATACACTCACCTCTAACCTTCCCTCTCTCCTACTCTCGTACAGATTTGCTGAGACTATCTCTAGCCTTTATGAGCTCAGTCCCCTCCCCTCCATAGTGGAATTTCCATACATGGTTACAAGAGGAAGGTAAACTAATTTTGGGCAACTTCCCTACATCATGAGAGAAATTAAATTTAAAAATTAAGCTACTGGGCAAAGTGTATTGCACAAGAGAATTTTTCTCTAACTATAGTGGCATGCACCCTCGCAGAGGCTCCCAGCCCCTGGTAGTCACCCTTATTAGCAGAACAAATAGTTTTACCAGTACCTGGGACTGCAGCAGTATACTCAGTTAGCAACTGCAAGGTCCTGGTCTAGAATTAAGTAATTTAGCTCTAATATGGCCCCCCCCCCAAAAAAAAGGAGAATTAAGCAGATAAAGATTTTAATTTTATGCAGTGTCCACTATTGGCGATCTTGCTGTCCAGTCCTTTGTCCATCCAAACAACTGTGCTATCTCCCTGTAGAAAAATGTATACAACTAATGCACAAAGGCAGTTCTAACAAATACTAATTCTATGCCCAACGAATTGCACAACTACTTTCACATATTTAATTATTATACTTAGTTAGGTATATCCACTGCTCAGTGATTGTTTTTTGAGACATCCCTCTCCTGCTGGGCTCTTCCTGCTCCGTTCGCCCTCGCTACGCTCAGGCACACTCTGCTCCACTAGCATACCCTCATTCAACCCACCACCATCCTCCTTTGGTTTATACTTCTCCAGATAACTTCCACTATCTCATCATCCAGTCAGCTACACTAAAAACACACCTACACCCCTCAATCATTTCACCTCAAAGGACCCTACTTTTACTAATATCCTATACATCTTAATTACTTAACTTCTACCCTATCACGTATCCTATCAGTTTACTGCATATAATGTCTAACACCATACAGTCAGCATTGTTCATCTCCTCTTTCACTATTTCTCTCCTCATATTAACCCAAGCCACATCTCTCCACTATATAAAATGCATATTTCCTCCAAAATCTTCCACCGTAGTTATTACAATGGTACCCAATGTTACAAGTTTCTCAAACATCTCCCCAATAATATTTAATTGTTACAACATATTGCCTCATAAACTCAGACTTTTCCCCATTAATTCCAAACTCAACCTAACCTACAATGCTTTATCCAAACCCTTTACTAAGTCCTTTTACTTTGCATACATAATTGCACTCCAATTATTATCTCAATCTGGCAATATTCACCCAAACCCCAGCCCTTCCCCCACTCCCAATACATGCCGGTCCCCTTCATCTTCCTTAAACGCAGCCATAAATACTCAAAATCTTACTATTGTAGCAATCAACACAAGGAGTATCTGTAATAAAATTACTGAACTTCATGGCTGGCTCTCTCATTACACCCCTGATATAGTAGCCATCACTGAAACATAGCTAAAGCCTCATATATTAGACACTGAAATTGTACCAAATGGCTATAATATCCTTCAAAAAGACTCACAAGAAAAGATGGTGGTGTAGCTATAATCTGTCGTAACTATTTAACCTTCACATCCTTTCCCAAACCTGTCCCAACTTTCAGCAATATGGAATTTCTGTTGGTATCACTACAAATTAACTATAATAAAAATGTATGCATAACAGTAATATACATTCCCCCTGGCCATAATATACCAACTCTTGAAAATGTCCTTGCCTGAACTACTCAAAATGTATCTAATAAAGCCATTATTCTATGAAATACTAACATCAGCTGGCAAAACCTGACCTCAAACTCCCCTGTTAACTGTATTAACCTGTACATGTTCACACAACTGGTCACAATCCCCACATGAATACTAAACAATCATCCTGAATCCACCCTAGACTGGATCCTTGTCTCAGATCCACAAAAATACTCAAACACTAGTACCCTCCCTAATATTCTCAGTGACAATCTACCTGTCCTTGCACATAGAACCCATACTTAGATCATAAAATCCCATTCATATAGAGCATCCAGGAACCTAACTAACTTTAACCAAATAGGCTTTAACAATGCTCTAACCGTACACAATTGGTCCCCTCTAAAATTCTTACCACTAGAAGAAGCAGTGCACTATTTTAATGAGATCTTCATCAATACACTAAATACTTTAGCCCCACTGTGATACAAAAGAACAAAATTCAGCCATGACCCCTGGCATACCAAATGAACTAAACAAATACTCCGTACCAGAGACCGAACCTGGAAAGAATGGCGTAAAAACAAAACTCAAGCAAATGAAATAAACTTCAAACAACTTCGTAATATATCAAAAAATAGCTAAAATTATAAAAGAACTACTTCTCACAACAATTATCTACTTCAAGAAATAACCCTTAGAAAATTCTGGAAATCAGTCTCTTCACTGCTTAATCCTGACACCACAAAACCCATCTCCCTTTCCTGACCGGGACCCACAATTAATAGCCCATATTTCTAACTCCCATTTCATAGAAGGCATCACCAATCTAGTCAACAAACCCTATCATAGATGAAACCCCCAACAATATGATAACTGCCAGAACCTCAACCCATAATGTTTCGAGCATTCATTCTTCAGTTGCCAATGAAATAGATAACAACACCCCAACAATTCCAACTTTCTCCCTGAAACCCATGCCCACCTCCCTAGTATTTATGTTGCTAAACCAACTAAAACCTTGCTCCTTATCTGCTGACAAGCTCCCCTCTGAGTATCTGAAACTTGGTGCCAAGGCAATAGCTTACCGTCAGTATTATAATTAACTGTTCTATCTCAGAGACTATAATCCCTCAAATTTGGAAAAAAATCCATTATAACACCATTGCACAAAAGCAGAACCACTAACTACTTAACTATCATCCTATTTCCATTCTCTCTCCCTTATCCAGAATATTAGAAAAATGTATACAAAGTCAGCTACTAAAACAACTCTGTGATAATAATCTTCTTGCCCCTACTCAACATGGTTTTCGACCTGCACACAGTACCATAACAGCCCTATTATCATTTAATGATGCTATGAACAAGGCTTTGGACACTAGTCTAGTAACATCTGTACAGTTGCTTGACCTGTCCAAAGCTTTCAACACAGTATCACATACTAAACTAATCCAGCAACTTGCAAAATTAAACTGCTCCCAACATACCCTTACCTGGATCTCCAACTATCTGAATAACAGACAACAATCAGTTAAGTGGCAAAATAAACAATCTGGATACATAGTAAATAAAACAGGTGTCCCACAGGGTCTATTCTGGGACCTTTGCGATTTAATGTGTTTATAAATGATCTTCATACTGTCTCTGCTCAAAGCTCAATCATCCAATACGCAGATGATTCTACTATTATATCCTCCTCCAATAACTTCCCCGACCTTCAAAAAATAACAAAAAAGGCCTTTACAAACATAGAAACTTGGCTAAATGATGCACAACTTCTTTTAAATCCCAAAAAATCTAAACTACTACTGTTTTCATCTAAGCCACCTACACATGACTTTATGATTTACTCCCATAACAGGACCAAAATTGAAGTAGTGAATTCTGCAAAATTATTAGGTATTACTATCGATGATAAACGAGTAACATATTCTAAACACAATGAAAAAATGCTCTTTAAATTAGGAAAACTCTATAGACAGAATTCATATATGGTTAAAACCACATTAATAAAGTTGACAAATACCCTCCTTCTCCCATACCTTCTCTATGCTTCTCCCATTTTTTTACAAACTTACATTTATCCCTGGGCAACAAACTACAATCGAGTTACTATAAAATTGCAAAATTCAACCACTGGACTCTCCTATCAATCTCATCACTGTCAAGCCATCAAGGAATTGGAATCGCTTGTATTTTCCCATTTCCTTCATTACACTCAACTAACAGTGGCCCATAAACTAATATATAACACAGACAAGTGCCCTTCTCTCCATGCTGTTCTACAATTCTATACTCCCACCAGAAACTTTTGATCCACCAATAAACACCTCCTAAAAGTTTTCAAACCTAATAAAAGGGCTGGACAAAGCCTGTACTCACACTCCATATCTAAACAATGGAACACCCTACCCCTGTCTATCACACAAATGGATTCCTTAAAAAACGTTAAACTCACTATAAAAAACTATCTCTTTAACAAACCAATATGTTCCTGCTTACAAAACTATAGACCACCTTAAGCTTTGTCTAACATATTGAAGTTGAATATCTCCCATCATATCAATATACTTCTATCCCTGTGAATATGATCTTTCTATATTTGTCTCTCATAATCCTATTATCTGGTCATAAGGCGTCACTTGTCATGCACTATCATCATTTTCTAACAAGAAGATACAAATTTGAACCCTATCTAGACTATGTAAATCTCTGTACTGTGTGTTACTAATATGTAGAAAATCATATATGTCTTATAATTGTACTAAAACATTACGCAATGTATTTTACTCTTTGACAATTTGTATGAAATCTGTGGATGTTGTTGTACTTATAATGTTGCCTTAGATACTTATTGATTCGTAATGGGAACCTTTGTCCCTGGGCCTCCACTGAAAATGGGTTTTTGACCCAGTGGATTTTCCTGGTAAACAAAAGTCAATAAATAAATAAACAATAAACAAATATTTGGACTGTTGTCTTATATTAGCAGACTCTTTTTCCAGTTGTCAAGAGTCCTTAGCAAGTGTACAGAATATTTTATTCAGTCTGGGTTTTCAGGTGAATTCACATAAATCAACTCTCATCACTTCTCACAGAATAGTTTTCCAAGGATACATCTGTTAGATTCAGCCCTGGGAAGAGCTTTACTTCCTCCAGAAAAAGTAGAGTTGATCCAACCATTTTTCTGGAGTTTTTCCAATCAAAACCAGGTATCTGCCGTAGAATTTCACAGCTTTCTTCGGTACATGGTTTCTATGATTCTTCTAATTCCCTTAGCCAGACTTCATATGAGAAAAAATCAATAATACTTCATGTCTGTCTCCACTCAACATCTTCACCCTTTATCCTTTTACATCCCAACTCTTGGATTTGTGAGGAGGGAGGTTTTATGGTGGAGAGACCAGTTCTTTAAAAATTCAGGTCTCTCTTTTGCTTCCTGTTCAGACTGTCATATCTGATGCTTCAACCAAAGGGGTGAAATTGCAAGGTCTATGCAACAAAAGCATATACATTTGAAAGAGATTATGGGGGTTATGTATGCTGCAGCTCTCCGGGACCTCAACAAGTTTTCACAGACAATGCCACAGTGACGTCGTACAGAGGGTACCAGACCTTAGCCTCTTTGCTGATTTGCTGTGATAGTCTGGGAGTTTGCATCTCAGCTCACTTTAACTCTTCAAGCTTTATTCATTCCATCAGAGTAAGACATTGTAACAAACAAGCTAAACAGGATTAGGACAGACCCTCACAAACTGAAACTGCAACCACAGGTCTTCCAGAAAGTGATACAGCTGTGGGAAATAATTCTTGTAGATCTGTTTGCCTCCTCTCAGAACAGACGGAAATTCTGCTCCAGGATTCCTTCCAAACAGGCCAGGAAGACAAATGTTTTCTTATTCTCATGGACAGCAATGTTCCATTATGCTTTTCTACCCTTTCCCACTGATATCCAGGGTACTTCTAAAGGTTCAGAAAGACTCCCAGAGATAGTGGTGGTGACTCCCTTTTGGCCCCGGAAACAGTGGATATTCATCATATTGATCACTGCTGCAGTAGCTTTACCAATGTGGGTTGTATCCTGCCAAAAATCTGACAGCCAGACAGCTTTCAAAGCTTCAGGGCATATTGCTTGTGTCCAAACCAGCTCAATTTGAGCTGCCTAAAAAGGCAGGATTGGGTGTCAATCCCTTTAGACCTTTCTTGCCACCAAAGAGAATGCTCCTCTGCAGGCTTTCGAGGGTTAATCTTCGGCTTTTGCTGTTGCATTGCTGGGAAGATAAGTTCCCTTTGGAGAAAAAACACATTGAAATTTAAAATGCATTGTTTAAATGTACATTCCTGTTAGGGATGTTATTGTTATTCTAGAAGTTTGTGTTTTAACCGACTGTTACAAGACTTAACTGTACTTTTAAATGGGAGTGCACTGTTTTATATCACTTTAAAAGTCAATCTGATGATGTCCTTTTCATTCTTCCTCTATGTATGGGTTCGGATCTGAATATGTGGCTGAGTCTGATCTCACGATTGCATCTGAGCCCATACTTTGAGGAAGAATGAAAATGGACAACATAGATGCCTCGTTACGAGTACATAACTTTTAATTAAAAACATATTAAAAACATTTTTCTCTAGAAAATTTTACTTATTTTATGTTTTGGGGCTGGCAGAGTATATTTAAATGTTTTTTACTGTGTTTTTATTGGGAAAAATGGGCTTTTATCAGTTTGCGCAACTTGTTTTTTCTGGGGAAGAGACATCATTTCCAGCCTCATCTTGGAACAAACTACCAGTACCACAGTCAGTCCTTTTTCCAGCCACAAAAATAAAATGTTAAGCAAACAGTTTTTGCCACCAGATTAGGCTAGCAATTTGCCTCAACCACAGATTGGTGACTCTACAGTAGCCAAGTCTGTTTTTTCAGACCACTCATCTTTTACCCCAGATCCCTCTGGTGTAGCACCAACAGCCACTATTGACTGGTGGTTAGCCACGTCCTCTGTGACTGCTTGTGTTCCTTCACTGGCTAAAATTGAGCCATTCTTGTCAGTCTTGGGAGAGGGGTTTAGTCAGAATGCTGCGTCCATCCCTGGGAAGCTGATCCTATTGGCTCAATTTTCCTGTCAAAAAAGAAACAGAAAACTAAATATTTGTCTGCTCCTGCTCAAAGTTCCATAGACAGGGGTAGTTTATTAGGTCTGGCTCAGGGTCTAATTCAGTCTATTAATCCTTCTTATACAGTGGTGTCAGGTAAAAGAAAAAGGGATTCCTCTTTTACCGAAGATATTCAAGGTTCTGAATCTGGACAGAAAAATGAAGGGACATATGCAGGTTTTTCTCCTCAGATTTCTGATTCATATTCATTGGAGAACATGGTATCTATTTCTCCATGTGAGGGTTTTTTTTTCTCTGAGAAGTTTCCCAGAATGTGCCAGTGTTTTCAGTGGGAGAACACTGAGGTTTCTTAGTTCCCTCAGAAAATGAAAGTACTGTGAGCTGTTATAAAATGAATTTCTAGAACCTTCCCTCATCCTGTCTGTGCTGTCAGCACTGGAGGATATGTGTGTGCTTGTGTGTGTGTGTGTGTGTGTGTGTGTGTGTGTGTGTGTGTGTGTGTGTGTGTGTGTGTGTGTGTGTGTGTGGAACTGCCTGAAAATTCCTTGATAGTCAGCCTACAGGCCCCTTAGATTATATAAAGTTCCTCAGTTTTTTAAGTTTTTATACATTCAGCCCAAATTTGCCCCAGCAGCTATAGCTTTAGTTAATCCTACTGCTGTTAAACATTGAGTTAATTCCAAGCCTTTCCTTTCTAACATGGATGGTAAAATAATTGATAAGTATGGGAAAAAGGTGTATGTTTCTGCAACTTTGCTTTTCAGAATTTTGAAGTGTCGGGCTCATATGTTAAAGTTTATTCTGACTAATTGTGAAAGTATGAGGAGTGTTTTGTCTACAGTTTCTTCTTGTGAGGAAAAAATATTTAAATGGTTTAGTTTCTTCCAGTTCACCTGCGGTGGTGGTGCTGCGGTAGTGTTGTTGCCTCACAGGAAGACGTTGTCCTGTTCGATTCTCAGCTAGAGTGTCTTCTGTGTGGAGACATGTGTGAATGGGCGTGCCTTCGTTGAAGGTTGTGCGTCAGGGCTGGCAACTCGGCACGTAAAAATCTACTGCCAATCATTAGCGGACCGGAGTTCCGCTGTGGCGACCCCTAACCGGAAAAAGCCGAAAGACTCAACAAAAAGTTTCTTCCAGTTCACAGGTCACAAATCATTGTTTAAAGTGCATGTGTATGACTATGTTAATGCTTTTTCCCAGGCTATGGCCACTGGTACTCTTTGCCTGGCTGCATCCTCAGAACCTCCCAGAAGTTGTGAAAAATTAGATTTTAAATTCTTTGGACAAAGAGTTAGTTTTTGGACCCTCTGCTGCAGAGGTTATCAAATGTGATAAGAGGAATAAACTGATTCAAGCAAGCTCTCAGATTTTTCAGCCCTCTTTTTCCAAGGTTTCCAAGGGATTCTCCATTCCATCATCCAGTTTTGGCAAGAAACAAAATGAACAGTCTCAACAAACTGCTGGTAACTAGACTTTTAAGAAGAAATGCCAAGGGGGAGGGAGGGTTGTCCATAATGGAGGCAGGAATCTCCTAAAATGAATGACAGTCTAACAAATCAAAGTGACTGTTTAGGGGACCATGACCGCCCTCCCACTCTGCATACCTCTCAACCTCTTAGAGCAAGAAATCTGGGCAAAGCCATAAATAAAAGCGGGACAAAGGTAAAAAAAATAGGGACAATTTTTAAATAGTGCTCTTACAAACTTAGAAAGTTGATAGAATAACAGGTTTTGCATTATCATTAATTTTTCTGAAGGGTATGAAGTCTGAAACTCAAGTATCTGTCATTATTTTCTAACTTCACTCTTTAATGATTTGCCACTAAATTGCCAGAAAACCACAATTTTATGAAAAATGGACCAAAACTATAAGAGGCAAAAATGTGGACATTTTGTGAAAATCTGTGCAGTTGAGAGGTATGCCACTTTGCCAGTCCCTTTTCTCTTCCAGAAATTCTGAATCTCCATTTCTCTGTTTGTCAACAGATAGTTTAAAACAAATGGGTTCTGAAGATCATCCATTGAGGTTACCAAGGGCAGTGGGAGGAAATTCCTCCATTTCAGGTGGTAATTCCTTATCAACCAGACCAGACTCTATTATCCCCCCCCCCCCCAACATATATCGTCTCAGGGAATAATAAAAGCTAATCCTCCTTCTATGTTTTGGAAAGCTTTTTACTTAAGGATGTTTTGTGCCAAAGAAAGAAAATACCTGGAGACAGCTCTGGATCTTTCTTTCCTAAACCAATTTGTGATCGTGCTCAAGTTTAAATTCCTGTCACTTCACCATCTGTTCACCTCTTCTTCCTCATTTAAGTTTTCTAGTAACACTAGATTTAAAAGTTGCTTATCAGCACATCCCTTTTCATCCAGATTTCAGGTGTTTCTAAGGTTTGTGTGTCTGAATCACATTATCAGTTTTGTGCCTTACCCTTTGGACTATCCACTGCACCAAGAGCGCTCATAAAGTGTCTAGCTCCAGTTATATCTCACTGCAGGCTACAGGGTATCCATATATTTTTATATTTAGATGACTTGGTTATCTTTGGAGAGTCTTTTTCAAAGTGTCTGGAGTCTCTCTATTGGGTGAGAGATCTCTTTCACAGGCTAGGTATCCAAGAGAACATTCAAAAGTCTTCTATGACTCCATCACACAGGCTAGGCACCTCCGTTCAAAGAGCCTTTCTTCCACAGTAAAAAGTAGATCTATATTTTCCTCTATTTATAAGGTTTTTCACTTAGACTTTGGTCTCTCCGAGGGAATACCTAAGGATTTTGGTTCTCACAACATCTATGATTCTCATGATCAATCTGGCAAGACTCTACTTAATAAAGATACAATGATCTCTGAAGTCTCTTTGGTCCCAGAACCAGCACCAATTATCTTTTTAAATCCCAGTTCTGGTATTTGTCAGAAGAGAAATCACTTGGAGGAGACAACAAATATCCCTAAATCAAGGTCTCCCCTTCTCCCCTACCCCGTGCTTCAAAGCTGAAGGTCATCAGAGATGCTTTGGTTGGGGAGCAGTATCAGGAGATATAAAAGTGCAAGGTATTTGGGAAACCCAAAGACAGACACAAGCACATAAGTATAAAAGAGATGCTTGCTGTAGTCAAGGTACTCAACTTTCTGAATCATCTTTAGTCCCCTGGATCTCCTCAAGTTGTTACAGACAATACCACAGTCATGTAGTTCATCAACAAGCAAGGAGGTACCAGGTCCTACCTACTTTGCAGACTAGCCATGTTAGCTTGGGATATAGATTTACTACTCAGTCTCACTCTACAGGCATCCTACATGCTATCAGAACAAAACTGTGTGGCAGACAAGCTGAGCAGGACAAAGACAGACCCTCAGAAATGGAAACTAGATCAGTAGTCTTCCAAAATTGTATCCATCTATGGGGTATTCCTCAAGTTAGACCACTTTGCATCCTCTCTGAACAATCAACTTGCAAAATTCTGCTCCAGGGCTCTACACAAGAATGCCTGGAAGACAGATGCCTTTTGTTTTCTTGGACAGGAATGTTGTTACATGCTTTTGCATTCTTTCCGCTGATATCCATGGTACTTCCGAAGATTCAGAAGGAATCCCTCAATATTGTTGTGGTGATTCCTTCCTGGCCCAGGCAACAGTAGCTCTCCCTTCTTTTAGAAATGATCAGGGGCAGTTATCACAAGCTTCCTCACAGAATAGATTTGCTCACACAAGAACATGGGTGGTTCATACACTGTGATAGCAATCAGCTTCATTTATCTGACTAGATGATAGGGTTTTAATCTTTTTAGGCACATGTTTACTGAGGACAAGAAGCAGGTGCTAATGGAGGCAAGAAAACCTGCTACTAGAAAATCATAAATAGCAAATATGGTGCCAAGAATATAACCAGCAGCCATTCATTGTTAGCGTTTCTCTACATTTACAATTTTTGTGTGACTTACTATTCTATGGACTTTCTTAGTCCTCCATCAAGGTTCATTTCCTAGCCAATTCTGCATGTGTGCCCATGGATCCTCTTCTTTCAATACGTGCTCATGTTAAAATGATTTTGAAAGGGATTTTTCATAAGATACCTCCAAGAAAGTCAGTGGCTCCTCCATGATATCTTAATTTTGTGTTAGAGAAGCTAATACTTGCACCTTCTGAACCAGCTCATGTGGCTGACATAAGATTCTTAACAGAGAAAACTGATCTCTCTGACCTCTGCAAGAAGAATATCTGAGTTCAAGCTCTGATGGTAAGTCAACCCCAGAACTGGATCCAACACAAGGTGATCTAGGCAATTGTCTAGGGTTTGTCTTGGCTGGGGGGTCCCGTGTTGGCCTGGCTTAAATATCTTGTAAGTAAAAAAAAAAAAAGAAAAAAAATGTAAAAGTAAAAATAACCTTGCCTTCCATTCCTGTACACAAAACCAACCAGCATTAGGACCTAGCTGGAGTAGCATGCCGAACAACATAACCCAGAAACCTTTGCATTAGGATGTAGAATGTAATGCAAGCCTTGTTAGAAGAACTGCTGCACAGCAAGGAAGCAAGTAAGGAGACTGGAGATCAGGAAAGCACATTGAGATCAGGAGGCAGGCTGCTACAGAGCTTGGTTTAAGCCCATGAATGCTGAGGTAAGAAAGCCATCACATCGGGCGTCAGAGGTGTGTGTGTGGGTATGTATGTATGTAAAATGCCCCAGTTAGGGGGGCACTTTCTAGTTAAGTGACTTTGCTCAGAGTCAAACCCTGCTATTAATTATTAGCAAGCAAGTGCCCTAAACTTCCAAAACAACTGCCAGGTCTCCTTTAATTATACATCTTTTTATTTGCTGTCTTTTTAAATCAATAAGGATTATAATGTCAGTTACAGTTTCATAGTTAGATTGTTTAGTATTAGTGGTGTAACAGGTAGCAAACTTGTTTTTGGTGCAAAAGGCTGTGGGTTCTCTTCAGCATCAGGTAGATTGATTGTTAACAAATACCATTCTTTATGTAACATAGGCCATTTCTTCTTCAAGGGCAGCAGACAATGAATTAATGGATTAAGCACCGAAATGTAAAGCTGTTTGCTAGCAGAAACCTATTCATTAGTCACATTTCTCTTTAATGTTGAATTATTCTGATAATGTTTACTTCTGCAGGTATTGTGCATATTAACTGATTCTGATTATAATGACAACAGTTTGAATGGACTTTTATGGTTGAAATGTTCTGAAATGGGTAGTTTTGTCATTACTGGTTCATACGCTTTGTTTCACTGCTTATTTGAGAAATGTAAAAAACTTCAAATTTAAAACACACTCTAACAAGTGATGTTGTATTAAACAAGGAATAAAATAGAATACAGCCAGGAAGGTGAATTTAAAAAGCACATGTATTTATGCATTTATGCATGATTCTAAAATGTGTGCGGGGGGGGTCACGATTTGAAAACTGCCCAAAAATACATTTAATCTGCACTGGCCAGATGCATTTTCTATGAATGTGAGTTTCAAGGACAAAGAAATTTACTGTTGCTCATGCTAAGTCTGATTTCACTGTGAGACTGTATTGTTTTGTGTAGCAAATGGTTATCAGTGTTTGTGCTATAAAATTTGAAATACAAGTTATAAATTAAATCCAAATATCTGCAATCATTGTAGAAATGTGGAAATAAAGTAGTATGCCCACTGATAGGTTTGAACACTGTTTATAGTAACTGGTGAGAGACAGCCAAGTAAATGGGACACTAGAATGGTTGTGGGAGGGTGCCATAATCCATTACTCTGCTTAGGGCCCCATTTGACAATGATCTGCCTCTGGTCAACCCTATCTCATTTTTCACAGAGACAGGTGTTTTTGAGAACTAATCCTTTTATGCCTAAAGTGGTATCTTAGTTAACTTTAAGCCAAACTATCCATCGTCCCATTTTCTTTCCTGAACCCAAAAATGAGGTAGAAAGGATGCTACATATGTTGGTTGTCCACAGAAAACAGAAAACTTAGGTACTATCTTGACAGAACAAAATCTTTTATAACTTTGGATCAGTTGTTCATGTCTTATGAAGACAAAAGCAAGGGGACGACCTGTGACAAAAGCTACGACTTCCAAATGGTTGTCTCAGGCAATTTCCTTTTGTTATTCTCACCACAACAAACTATTCCTGGAAGGGTCAAGGCTGACTGCACTGGGGCCTTGGCTTTATCTATGGCTTTTTAGAAATGGTTTGATTTTTAGAAGTGTAAGCGGTAACTTGGTCCACTGTACATAGCTTTAAAAGCACTACATGCTTGATTCCTTCTCTAAGTCGAGATTGGGATTTGCTAGGACCATTTTCCAGGGGCTCTACCCAGATAGCTATGGCTTCTTCAGCAGTAATGAATATGATGAACGTAGTATAATTGTGTTAAGTAAACTTATCCTAACAGTAGATGTTTGGCTGATCACTACTGTAGTAGCCCCTCCTTCCACCAGGGTGTGTGGAGTGTGTGTGGAGTGTGTGTGTGTGTGTGTGTGTGTGTGTGTGTGTGTGTGTGTGTGTGTGTGTGTGTGTGTGTGTGTGTGTATATATATATATATATATATATATATATATATATATATATATATATATATATATATGTATGTGTATATATATATATATATATATATATATATATATATATATATATAATTTTTTTTTTTTTTTCTACTCCTAGCTATGTCTTTTCAGGACTCAGTCTCTCTCTCTCTCTTCTCTCTCATTTGACATGAAAGCTCTGAAGGTCTTGTATGAGATGACTAATGATTTGGCCACATGGAAGGTGCCCTTTAACTTTTTTAGCTGGCTGAATGTTGTATCTTTCACAAGATATAACCCATTTTGCTAAGGTAACTGCAGCTGTGATCAGTCAATCATCTACTGTTATGATATGTTTACTTACACAATTGTACTGTCTCCCTTCTTTTGCAATTGCCAGTTACACCATCTTGATGTTCATAGACAGTTACGCCTCTATCTACACAGAACAAAAGGTTTCAAACAGTCGGATCAACTATTTGTTTCTTTTTCAGACTGCAAAAAAGGTGTGTCTGTAGCAAAGACTACCCTAGCCAGATGGTTGTCAGAATGCATTTCGTTCACTTATCAGTCAGTAAAAACATCTGCCAGATAAAGTTAAAGCTTATTCTACTAGGGCTGTCTCCACATCTTCTGCATTTTGTGCAAAGTTGCCAATGGATACAATTTGTAGGGCAGCCACCTGGATAAGACAGCATACCTTTTTCACTCATTACAAAGTAGATTTGGCTTCCAGGGACAAGGCCTCCTTTGGGTCTACTATACTGAAGAATATACTCCCATGAGCCACCCAGGAAAGATGGTGCTAAGGATGCTGTCCCATCAGTACAGAATGAAAGTAAGAACAGGACAACTTCACATAAAGAAGTTATGTACCTACCATAACATTCCATGTGAGATGTCCATCTTGCCTTCATTCTTACATCCCCTCTCCAACCCCCAGGCCTGGCTTCTAGAGGATCCAGGAGTTACTGATTGGCATATTTTGGGCTTTGACCATTTTCTGGCTCTATTAATAATAAGGAGTGACATGTGAACATTAGTATATTAGCAAACAAGATATGAGGAAGGCACCAGTGCATCATGGGATAGGGAGTGAGCCATGAGCTGGTTGAAGATCTCGAGCTATAGTAAACAGCCGAGTCGGAACCGAGGATCAGTTCCAAACCCATCAGTACAGAATGAAGTTGAGGTGGACAGCTCTCATGGAACATTATGGTAGGTACATAACTTATTTTTTATGCTTGATTTTAATACACAAATTAATTGCAAAATAGTAAGAAAGTGTTAATTAATTTGCACTTTCTGTTACATTTACCTCAAAAATAATATTTTAACACTTGCAAAACCTGTATTTCTCTTGTTAAGTTGTGTAATACATTTTATAGTACTGTGGCACCATACACAATATAGAATTAATTTTTTTCAATTCAACTTTTATCCTAGTATATAATTAACTTAAAGAAGGGATGATGATCTTGTTTATGTCTGTTGATGTTGGCCCTTTACTTGGTTGACTGGTTCTGCATGTGTGGGCAATAGAAATGTATATGTTTATCACAATGGTTGTGGTAATGATCTATGTTGGTTTCTGTGTGGATATGCTTTTTGAGCAGGAAGTGAGTAGCTCGAATACATGGCAATATTAGAAGCTCTTGCTCTGAAAGTTAATGGAAAGTCTGACGCATAGTAAAGGAGGGACTAATATGAAAGTAATAGCATGTTTTCCACAAAGTCAGACAAAATTGCACAGTCATTTTGATAAGCTGGGAGTTTGTGTCTCTTAAAAAGACTCTAGTGGGTATGCTGCCAAGCATAAGTTATCTCTCAATACAAATATGATTCTGGGATCATATTATTAGTTATTTTGGACATCACAGTTACTCCTTTACTATTTTATATCTCCTAGTATGTTCTAATGAATATGATATCCTATTTGTAGAAGATACACATTTTGAAAGATAATTGTATATGCAAGTCCTCACAAACATTTTTTAGAGAAGTTGATTTGTTTTTTGATATATTAGTTTTTAAATTAGGGATAAGATGCCCCTGTGCTGGTCCTGCGGTAGTGCTGCTCGTTCTTCGCCTCCTGTTCCACACCAGAAAACTCTCTCCAGAAGCTCCCCCCATTCATCACAAGCCTATGGAATACCTCCCACTAATACCCCTGACTCTTCTCTGGAAGTTGCTGGTTATTGTTGGACTAAAGAAGTACTACTGAAGACTGCCCCTGAGTAACTTTTGGGAATTTCCACACCAGAAAACTCTCTCCAGAAGCTCCCCCCATTCATCACAAGCCTAAGGAATACCTCCCGCCAATACCCCTGACTCTTCTCTGGAAGTTGCTGGTTATTGTTGGACTAAAGAAGTACTACTGAAGACTGCCCCTGAGTAACTTTTGGGAATTTCCACACCAGAAAACTCTCTCCAGAAGCTCCCCCCAGTCATCACAAGCCTAAGGAATACCTCCCGCCAATACCCCTGACTCTTCTCTGGAAGTTGCTGGTTATTGTTGGACTAAAGAAGTACTACTGAAGACTGCCCCTGAGTAACTTTTGGGAATTTCCACACCAGAAAACTCTCTCCAGAAGCTCCCCCCCAGTCATCACAAGCCTAAGGAATACCTCTCGCCAATACCCCTGACTCTCTTCTCTGGAAGTTGCTGGTTATTGTTGGACTAAAGAAGTACTACTGAAGACTGCCCCTGAGTAACTTTTGGGAATGTAGGTAACCTAACACCAACTACTGTCTTTGCAAACTACCTACTTAACGTTTGTATTTTCCTATAACTTCCCTTGTAAGTGAGCCAGCAGCCTACCGTAGACCACAAGACCTTACTCCCCTCCTCTGGTCAACTGAGTCCTACATATTTCCCTACGTACAGGTTAAGTGTCCTCCACCCCTTTTCAGCCTGCCTATCTCTATTTCACCACTAGGTGGCAGCACCTACCATCCATAGGGCAATATATCTTTTATTTTTATTTGGCTCCCCTCCTAAGTAGCTGCCTAGGTATCTTTTGAGCCATTGTTCTCCAACTATATCCTGGTTCTTCCACCCCTGAACAGAATACCATAGATAACTTGCCCCTCTGTTTCTTTTCTGATAGTTAGTTATCTTACCTTTTTATTCACATACTTTACCTGCTTATATTGCTTTCACAGCTGCAGTGGCTGATACTTTTTCTGCTGCTGGTTCTTCCTTCTGTTCTTAGCCTCTTGTTATTCCCCTGCCCACCATTCTATCTCCCCTCCTCTCTACCCCTCTGACCTCACCTGTATTTATCCCCCCCCCTTCACCTGCCCTCCCCCTAGTCTACATATAGAGGATTTGGCTTGTGGCACCATTTTTAAATTAGGGATAAGACGCCCCTGTGCTGGTCCTGCTGTAGTGCTGCTCGTTCTTCACCTCCTGGTAGGTTAGCTCACTGTGGTTAATTGTATCTTGGTTGACTGGCTTATTCATGGTTTTATGTGTTCAAACTTGTGTATCCAGACCTTAGCCACTAAAGTGATTGTTGTACTTTTCTGCAATGCCTGTCGTCCACACCTGGCGACTTCTGAGCCCTTGACATAACCATTCACACAAGTGCCTGCATAAACGCAAGCAGGTTTCAAGTAGACTTGGCCCCACAGTGTGTATGATATCTGTCGACCACTCTATGGTGACTCTCTGGGCATTTCTTCCCATTTCTAAATTGCTTAGTTATGACTTGTGTGCTCAAACCCGTGTATCCAAACCATTGCCGCTAAAGTGATCGTTATACTGTGCCATCGCCTGTCGCCCTAATTTCGGCGACTTCTGAGCCCCTGACATAACCATTCTCACAAGTGCTTGCATAAAAGCAAATGCAAGCAAGTTCCACGTAGATTTAACCCCACAGTGCTTATGATACCAGTCAGCCATACTACGGTGACTTTCTGGGCTACATGCACTACCTTTTCCTCCTTTCAGCTAACAGAAAAGCATTCATAGATGCATGTGATACCTTCGCCCTCACAACGGGAATTTACTGGTCTATGTACATATTCTCTCTCTCCCTTATACTAAAATAGAAGCAAGCACAAGCATGTATGCCACCAAAACGACTATACAACGCCACAAATCTAAGCGGACCCTATTAGAAGGAGTGAGCGATTTTCTCTCACCTCTTCCAACCATACTATCCTTCACGTAGACCTTGCAACACAGTGTCGCGGCAATACAACTGATGAAAAGGCATATTCTGATGTCTGGAGCGTTTCTGCTTCACTAAGGCACTGTGAATCTGGCCTGCTTTGTATATCTTCCATATATAACATTGGTTATGCTATGCGCTATTGTCTAGTGGTATATATTGCCTGTTATTTGATCATTTTACTGAGTATCAAAGCCAGTTTCAATGCTTAGATAGCCCTGCCTCATCATATTTGTACTAGCTTGCTCTGTTTTATGCTGTGTCTTGTCTATAGTGCTGCATACTGCTTTTAATCTGTTTTCTGTAAGTGCTTAATCTACCCTACCTTATTACTGTTGTAGAGCAGCTTTTGTAGATGCAACTATATTTGTAACCCTGTTCTGTTTCATACGTAACCTGCATATATATTGTAGAGCTATTTTATTTTTCGTAGAAGCAGCTGTATTTTTAACCCTGTACTTACTATACTTAAACTGCAAATATCTACCTTCTGTACCTCTGCTGCCTCTACTACTACTCTCCTTCACTGCTAACCCCCTATACCTTCCCTCCTTCAGTCCCTATTTCTTAGAACCCCCTATCTCCCTTCAAATTCATCCTTTTCATTCTACTTCATCTCTGTGGTATATTTTACAGCTCTCTAACTCCCTACTGTATTACCTCTCTCCCTTACCCCTTCTGCATTGTATTACCTACTACTCCTCTATCCTATCTCTTCCCCCACTCCTTGCATACTCTCCATTGTACTCCCTCTTCTATTCACTTGTAACCATAACCTCCTATTAAACCTAATCCTAGATTATCTTTTTCTCTCATTTTACAGTTCCACACCAGAAAACTCTCTCCAGAAGCTCCCCCCATTCATCACAAGCCTAAGGAATACCTCCCGCCAATACCCCCGAGTCTTCTCTGGAAGTTGCTGGTTATTGTTGGACTAAAGAAGTACTACTGAAGACTGCCCCTGAGTAACTTTTGGGGATGTAGGTAGCCTAACACCAACTACTGTCTTTGCAAACTACCTACTTAACGTTTGTATTTTCCTATAACTTCCCTTGTAAGTGAGCCAGCAGCCTACCGTAGACCACAAGACCTTACTCCCCTCCTCTGGTCAACTGAGTCCTACATATTTCCCTCCGTACAGGTTGTGTCCTCCACCCCTTTTCAGCCTGCCTATCTCTATTTCACCACTAGGTGGCAGCACCTACCATCCATAGGGCAAAATATCTTTTATTTTTATTTGGCTCCCCTCCTAAGTAGCTGCCTAGGTATCTTTTGAGCCATTGTTCTCCAACTATATCCTGGTTCTTCCACCCCTGAAAAGAATACCATAGATAACTTGCCCCTCTGTTTCTTTTCTGATAGTTGGTTATCTTACCTTTTTATTCACATACTTTACCTGCTTATATTGCTTTCACAGCTGCAGTGTCTGATACTTTTTCTGCTGCTTGTTCTTCCCCGCTCCGTTCGCCCTACGGGCTCACTCCGCTCCCCTACCCTACCCCCAAATTCCACCCACCCCCACCACATCCATACTTATACCCACATAACCACACCTACTTTCTCTCCCACAACTCCACCCCTTCCTCCTTTATTTCCCTCCCCTGCACAACTTTCCGCAACCACAAATCCCATCAACCCCTTTCTCTATACACCACACATCCCTAATCTCTCTTACTACTAACCACAAATATCCCATAAAAACCCAAACATGCATCCAAAGCACACACTCTTCTCCATTCAAATACTTCTCTTACTTTACCTAACCTTCATCTACTACCTTAACCAGCCTAACAAGCTATACCTTAACCAGCCTAACAAGCTATCTCACTCCCCACTCTATCACACAACTTCCTCTCTCCACTTACTTCACCCCTACTCAGTCATACCAATATCTCCTACACTTTACCCTATCAAACCCAATCTCTGCTTTCACTTCAAACTTATTTCACTAAAAACTACTACCCACACCCTACCAAACATATCTCCTACAACCTCTACTATTTATGACAAAAAACACAAAAACCCTTACTATACAATAGAAATTCTAACATTTCTACTTTTAGCTGGGGATGTACATCCTAACCCAGGCCCAAACAACCCCCCCTTCTTCAAAATCCATTCAATTAGCATCCCTGAACGCACAAAGCTTAGCGAACAAAGCTCCAAACCTTCAAGCCTGGTTACACTATAATAAACCATATATCTTAGGCATATCTGAAACCTGGTTAAAACCCCATATAAAAGATGTGGAGATAATTCCTGCCAACTACTCCATTATTAGAGCAGACAGAACCCAGCGAAATAGAGGTGGTGTAGGTCTACTATACTCATCCTCCCTATCCATTACTCCTTACAATAAAGCTATTCCTCAATTCAACAATGCAGAATTAATAATAGGCCTACTTCGATTAAATAAACACAAATATATGCATAGCCTCACTCTACATTCCCCCAGGCGACAATATCCCCACACTGGAAGATATCCTCTCCTGGTTCTCTTCCAATATTTCTAACGAAATCATCATCATCATGGGAGACACTAACATCAATTGGTCCACTATTCAATCCCATACCCCCTCCATTAACATCAACCTGTACAACTTCAACTCATCAACTCCACTACTAGGCCCTCTAAAGACTTCTCTTCTGGCAGTACTATAGATTGGATATTAGTCTCTCACCCCCACAATTACCCTGATAGTGGAATTCTTCCTGACTCAATAAGCGACCACCTTCCCATCTTTGCCACATGCCTCTCTTCTTCCCTACAAGTTTCTCATAACTACATCACTTTCAGAGACCAAAAAAACTTCAACCCAAAAGCCTTCTCTAACTCCCTAAAATGCCTTAACTGGTACCCACTAAAAACTCTTCCCCTGGAAAGTGCTATCACTCACTTTAATTCCACTTTCTTAAACCTGTTAAATACACATGCTCCCTTAAAAACCAGAAGAATAAAAAACAAAACTACCCCTTGGCTAACTAAAAATACACTAACAACCATGCGACTAAGAGATAAAGCCTGGGCCCGCTATCTGAGGCACAAATCTCCCACTACTCTTAATGACTACAAAACTCTTCGTAACTCAGTAAAAAAGCTTATCACAGCAGACCGACACAACTATTACGCTTCTCTTCAAAGTAAATACAAAAATGACCCACAAAACTTCTGGAGAGGTATAACCTCCCTCTTAAAACCCGGTACAACTGAAAACCCAAACCCCAACCCAAGCGTACAAGACAATGACCTTGCCACCGAGTTTAACTTTTTTTTTTCACTGACTGCATTTCCAAACTAACCTCTTCCTTCTCCTCCAACCATCCACCTCCAACTTCCTCCTCTTCCCCCCCCCCCACTCCTCCTCCTTCTCTACTCTGTCATCCTACCACCTCCCAACCACTTAGATTCTCCCTGGAACCAATCCCTACTTCCACTATCAAAAAACTCCTGAAAAAGCTAAAACCTTGCACCAATGCCCCCGATAACATCCCCTCACACTTCCTCAGTATAGCTGCAGATGCTATCGCCCTGCCAATTAGTATCCTAATCAACCGCTCCATCCAAGAAAGTCACGTTCTTCAAATCTGGAAAAAGGCTTATATAATTCCCTGCCATAAAGGAGGAAATAAGACTAGCATTACCAACTTCCGCCCCATTGCTATCCTCTCTCCTATTTCAAAAATTCTAGAGAAATGTATTCACCTTCAACTCCTTCCCTACTTACTAGACAACAACCTACTAACGTATACTCAACACGGCTTCCGTCCCAATCACAGCACTATGACAGCCCTCCTATCGTTCCTTGAAAATGTGAACAAGGCTAGAGACTCTGGCCTCACTGTATCTACCATTCTACTTGATCTCTACTTACTAGACAACAACCTACTAACTTCTACTCAACACTGCTTCCGTCCCAATCACAGCACTATGACAGCCCTCGTATCGTTCCTCGAAAATGTGAACAAGGCTAGAGACTCTGGCCTCACTGTATCTACCATTCTACTTGATCTCTCCAAAGCTTTTGACACTATCTCCCATAACTTACTTCTAACTAAACTCTCCAAGCTAAACCTTTCACCTTCTGCTCTAAATTGGTTCACCAGCTATCTCTCAGACAGGCATCAAGCTGTTAAGTGGAAAAAATCCATCTCCTCTTTCCTTAATAGCCCCACAGGTGTTCCACAAGGTTCCATATTAGGATCCCTTCTCTTTAATATCTTTGTAAATTACTACTATCACTCTATCCCCTATGCTAACATCATCCAATATGCAGATGATTCTACAATCATCTGTGCTTCATCTTCCATTCCAACTCTCCAAAAGCTGACTCAAGATGCCTTCTCCACCACAGAACAGTGGATGAAAGACAACCATCTTGCACTTAATGCAGCTAAATCAAAACTAATGATATTCACCCCCTCTAAAACCAACACACTAGATCAACAACCATTCTCCATCACCAGTCAAAATAACAACCCACTTGAACTGGTAACTGAAGCCTAGCTTCTACGAGTCCAAATTGATAATAACCTTACTTTCAAGTCCCATCTACTACAAAACATTAAAAAAACACCAAAAACTAGGCCTGCTGTATCATCACAAACAATTCCTCTCACCTACTACCAAACTCACTCTCTCTACCACATTTCTCTTACCCTCCCTCCTTTATGGTGCCCCTCTTTTAACTAATCTACAATCATCTCTCAAAACAAAACTTTCAATCTGTTATAATAAAATAGCCAAATTTGCCACTAGCAATAAATCTTCAACCCATCACTGTGTACCACTCCACAAACTAAATTGGCTTGAACTTCCCAACTACCTCTCCTACACTCAACTAACATATGCACACAAACTCATTTTTCAACCATCCCTCTGTCCCTCCCTGTCCACTACCTTTAAAATTCACCATACTCAAAGATTTCTTAGATCTACTAATAGGTTCATAGGTTCATACTAGGCTATCTGCCCGAGGGCATTTACAAGCCTAGCCCATAGTTTTGTGGCTTACGCCACCCCTTTAGTATGGGGAACTATACCCATTATTTTGCTGTGCCTCTGTCGAGCAGTGACACTGAGGTAATCCCTGGGGTATATCTGCGATCTCCCATCCATTGGTCAAGATTTCTCTTGAACAAGACCAGCGAGGTGCTCTGCCTCACATATACCGGGATTTTATTCCACAGCATAGGGAGTCTTTGGGTGATGAATCTATCCCTCCAGCACGTCCTATTAATAGCCGTGTCGAGGTTCTCCCACCCTTGTGGCTCTGACGGATCTAGATTTTTTGAGGTGAAGCATATTCATCAAATCTGGGTTTGACATGGCCTTGTATGTTGTAAGCGACTGAATAGAGATGGAGTTCTTTCAGTCGGGCAGCATAGGACAGATGTTTGAGACCCTTTATCCTTTTGGTGAGGAACTTTTGTGGCCTCTCCAGCTGCTGCAAGTGTCGGGTCAGATACATTCCGAATGGGGCATTGTACTCAATCATTGGTCTGATGAGTGATGAGTATAGGGAGACTATGACCTCCCTTGATCTAGATGAGAATCCCTTCATGATAAGGTGGGCAATGTAGAAGGTCTTCCTAACTACTTTAGCTACATGGGTGTCGAATGACAGACTACTATCAACCTGGGTCCCCAGGTCCCTGATAACTTCTTCTGTGCTCAGTGGATTGCCACCTATCTTGTTTTTCCCGAAGGGTATGACTATGCATTTTTTGGCATTTAACTTTAGGCCATGGCTCTGGCACCAGTTATCCATTTCTGTGAGACCCTTCTGAAGGATATCTGTGTCAGATGTGTTTTCTACTATGGCGCCCAGTTTGCAGTCATCTGCAAACTTTGTCAGCCATAACCCTCCTGTGTTTGCTTGTACTTCGGAAAAGTAGATGCCAAACAAGAGTGGGCCCAGGACTGAGCCCTGTGGTGCACCACTTGTGACAGGCTTTGAGTCTGACATGGCACCAGCAACTCTGACCCTGTGGGTTCTGTCACTCAGCCAGTTTGCAACCCATCTTGTGATGTATGGGTTAACATTTAAGCTGATGAGTTTTTCAATGATACCCGAGTGGGGTATTGTATCGAAGGCCTTCGCCAGATCGAGGTAGGCTGTATGGACTGCCTTTCCCTCATCAATGGCTTTGGTGACTGTTTCGAAAAAGTCAACCAAGTTTAGAAGGCATGATCTGCCTTTGACAAAGCCAAACTGGGATGGATCCAAAGTCTGCAAATTCCTATGTCTTTATTTATGAGGTCCATTATGATCCTCTCCATGGCTTTGCAGATAAGGCTTGTCAAGCTAATGGGCCGGTAATTTCCAGGGTCGGTGGAGGCACCGCCTTTGTGAAGTGGGACCACAGTTGCAGTGCGCCACTCCTGAGTGCGTATCCAGAGGTAAGACTATGATTAAACAGCTGTCCTAGCTGTGGGTTTAATTCCTCGTTGAGTTCATGGAGCACACAGCTGGGGACACCATCAGGTCCCATGGATGCTGTGTTTTTTGCTTTGGAGAGAGCAGTTCTCACTTGGGCGTTGGAGATGTTTGGGGGGCTGCAATCGCTTGGTATAGATATCTCTCCTTTTTTCTCCTAATAGAAGTCTATAGACCCCATCGCCCCCCAGGACAAAACCTCCTCTCGTTTTCACTAGCACACCTATGGAACTCCCTCCCACCCTCCATTTGTACCATCACTAGCCTTCCTACCTGTAAAAAATCACTCCACTCCTACCTATCATCCACATGGGAATGCTCCTGCTCCTACTCCACATAATCTTTCTATACTCTCTACTGTATTCCACCCTTTACTCTCTCTACCTCAGACAGTAATCTATTCCTTAATAGTTCCTATCCTCCTGAAAGCCTTATGCACCTATCTACTGACTTCCTTATCCTTGTGCCTATGATATAATTTGATTTCAACTTTAATATGTTTTATTATTTGATTGTATTAATGCTTAACTTTACTCATTGTAATCACTGTTCCTCGTGATGTCATGTACAATAATTTGGATGTAAATCTCTATAATATGTAATCTGCATATAACTCTCTATAATATGTAATCTGTAATGGAGCTTTTCTCCCCAGGACTCCATTGAAAACGGGTTCTCTTGGCCCAATGGACTATCCTGGTTAACCAACAGCAAATAAAATAAATAAATAAAAAAATAAAATAAATAAAATCATATGTGTCTGTCATAATATCCAAGCATGTACAGTCTTGTGGTCAGAATTGAGATTAAATAGTTAACTAGTTAGTCATGGGCGGCCATGGTGGGGCAGCGGTTACCATTGTCGCCTCACAGCAAGAGGTTCTCTGGTTCGGCTGGGGTGCCTCCTGTCTGGAGTCTGCATGTCCTCCCTGTGGCCGTGTGGATTTCCTCTGGATGCTCCGGTTTCCTCCCACATCCCAAAGACATGCTCTAGGTGGATTGGACACTCTAAATTGGCCCTAGGCGTGAGTGCGTGCATGTGTGTGCCTTCCGTGGAAGGTTGGGCGCAGGGCTGGCAACTCGACACCAAAAAACTCCACTGCCTATCATGAGCGGACAGGTAATCCGCTGTGGCACCCCTAACCAGGAAAAAGATGAAAGGAGAAGAAGTTAACTAGTTAATCATATTATCAATAATATATAATAGCGTATTAGTAATATAGCATGATTGTTATAAACAATGCTGTATGTATAGTCTTTTATCTGTGTTAATCTCTTTTTTTCTCAGAACTGAAAGAAATCATTGGATTTATTATACTATATATGCTCGTATTAATAGAATAGAACCAAATGACTACAATATCTGCTATACTTTACAGTTTATATGATTTATAGCAAGAAAAATGAATGTTTATAATCTGAATATTATGCATATACTAACTCCTTTTAACTTTGTTAAATAAGTTAGACTTTTCATATATCATAACTTTAGAGGTAGTAGAGTGATGCTAGATACTTATTTATGGGTAGGTGGTAGTGTTTGAATAGGATTGCTATTCAAACCAGAAGTTTTAAACTCTAAGGGGGAGATGGGAAAGAACAGTGCAGGTATATTAGTTTACAAATTATTTATTTTTTATGTCTACTATTCTTGATAGCAGATTTACAGTTAATAGTCTCAATTATATATATATATATATATATATATATATATATATATATATATATGAGTAGGCAGTACACTGGATATAATAGTTTTTCAGTACCACAGTATTTAATGAGAGTGTTATATGTAATATTTATTTTTTCTATTTCGGTTGTATGGCCAACTTGAAATGCATATCAGTTAATATCAATGGATTAAATAATGGTTGTAAAAGGGGTAGTTTATACAAATGTTTAAAAATATTTCATTACCAAGTTCTTTTTACAGGAAACGCATTTAATAAAAGAAGATTTGGACAGACTTAATACTAGACACTATTTTGTATTGACTAGTTCTCATTATAAACAAAAGAGAAGATGGGTGGCTATTTTATGGAAAAATTCTTTGCCTCTACATAAAATCCTGCATACATTTAGTGATGAAAAAGGCATGTTTTGTTCAATGACTTTTATTAATGTCTACTGGATACCTGTATTAGGAATACAAACAGATAAACAATGTGGGAGTTGGTGGAAATTTATTTTATTATTTATTTTATTTTATTTTACATTTGTTGACTGGGAGTGTCTGGCTGAGCCGAAGCCCTTTTTCAGCAGAGGCCCGGGAAGAAATGCTGCAGAACATACTTAACTATATGGTACAAGTTACAAGTTAAAAAAAAAAGAAAAATAAGTGGTGAAAAAGCTTTGGCACATACATAGTAGAATGGTAGATTTTAACAAATATTTTACAAGTGAAGTTAAAGCAGAATTGGTTTAGAATAGTTAAAATATAGCAAATGTGACAATATAGTAATTTAACAAATAATTAAAGGTAAAAAAAGAATAAAAACAATTTCATTTTGTGAACATTTACAGGAAGATGTCTATTCAGATAGGATTTTAATGAGTGGGAAACTGTAGAAGGAAAGTCAGAGGAGAAGGAGAGTTTTCAAGGAGGGTTTGAGCAATGGCCGATCCACTTTTTGGTAAGATGTTCTTTTAGTGCTAGCTTAAACTTTTTGGGATGAGCCAATGTTCGAATCTCAAGAGGTAGCTTGTTCCATTTCATTGAGGGGTGGTAGCTGTATAAGTTTTGTCCTGCTTTAGATTTGGTCTTATAGATTTTTTTAGAAGGTCTTGAGAAGAGCTACGGAGATTTCTTCTGGGAGCATAGTGAGAGATGATAGGGTGTAAGGCTGGACAAAAGGATGACTGATTTAGGATTGCATGTATAGTTTGGAGCTGAGAGAGAAGGAGGAGTTGGGACAGTTCTAGCCAGTTATAGTATTTTAGTGAGAGGCAATGGTGAGATCTATGGGGTTGTTGGGTTGCAAATCTAGCTATTTTGTGGTATGTAGTCTGAAGTGTAGCAGTAAGTGTGGCGTTTATTAGTAAAAATTTGGGAGCAGTATGTTAAGCAGGGAAGAAGATAAGAATGGGTGAGGGCTATTCGTGACTCCTGAGTAAGGAATTTATGACTGTAAAGCAGTCCTAACTTCTGGTGGGTTTTCCTGATGCAGTTATTTATGTGGAGATTAAATATGAGGTGGTCATCAATAGTGATGCCTAGCAGTTTTGAGCTTGATTCAGGTATGATTGGGGTGTTATTGAGTGAATGGATGGTAAAGGTGGTCTTAATATGATTTTCTGATTTAGATAGGAAGAGTAGGAGTTTTGTTTTTTTTAAGGTTTAGTATGACATGGTTATTGGAGAGCCATGTTTCTACAGAGTTCAGTGATGACTGGGTTGCTGTTATGAGTTCTGAGTGAGAGTTATAGTTAAAACAGTAGAGTCATCAGCGTATTGTATAATGGTGGAGAGTTGGCAGGAGGTGTAGAGTACGTTTGTGAAGAGATTGAATAGCAATGGTCCTAAAATGGATCCTTGTGGGACACCCATTTTTATTTGTAGAGGAGAAGATAAGGCAGTTTACTGTCTAACAGACTGGAATCTGTCTTTGAGAGAGCTTTCAAACCATACCACATTATCAGGGGAGAAGTTACGGTTAGATAGCTTGTTGATTAGTAGTGAGTGGGAGACTGTGTCAAAGGCCTTTGAAAGGTCGAGGAAAAGGCAGGAGACAAATTTGTGGTTATCTCTGGCCATAGAAATGGGATGTTATGGGAAATAATATGAATATCAAAGGGAAACATTATTTTTGCAGGTTACTTTAATTCTATTTTATCTGGCAAGGATGCCAGCACTAGCTGTAAAAGGAAGAAGCCTGCCTCAGTCAAGGCTTTGATGGAATTCACTAATCTATACAATATGAGAGATATAAATGAGTTCTCAGTATCAGACTCACTGATCTTTACACATTTCTCACATAGGCATGGGACATGATCATGAATAGATAATATATTTTAAATGAGATCACTAGTAGAATAGATAACACTAAAGTATATCTTGCCCATTGTCTGATTGTAACATGATAACGTTTGAAGTTATATTGAATTCTAGTAATAACATCCCAATTAAAAAGATTCCTGCATATATAACCAATGTGAAAGACTTTAAGGGGTTCTTTAATAAAGAATTTCAAACTTTTATTGAAATTAATCATACAGGTAGCACCTCAGAGAATTTTGTATGGGACTCTTTAAAAGCATATCTTTTTGGCAAAATTGCAAGTTGGTATGCACAAAAAAGAAACAATGGGACAAAGAATTGATATACAGGAGAAAACTGATAAATTAAAATTAGATAGTCAAAACAGAAATAACATTGAAGAAATAAATAGCTTAAACAATACATATTTAGAAATTTCACAAAATAACAATATTGAAAGAATTGATGAGACTGTACTCTACTGGAATTAACTGGAAACAACTGAAATGAGACTGGAACAAAAGTCTTTATTTGTTAATTACCTAAGCTCATGCTGAATAGATGCCAATCTGTCCTTTATGGGCCAAGTCTTATGTACTTTTCAGAATATAGACTAATTTCATTATTAAATGTAAATTACTCAGCACAATGTTCTTCATATAGACTAATTTCATTATTAAATGTAAATTACTCAGCACAATGTTCTTCATATAGACTAATTTCGTTATTAAGTGTAAATTAGAAAATATTCATGGCAAACTATGCCTCTAGAATAAAACAATTTCTTTCAGTGTTGATACACAATGATCAGACTGGCTTTATAATAAGCAGGAATGCCTATGACAATATCAAGAGAATACTATCAATTATACTAATAACTCAAAAAAAGAATTAACATTGGTTAATCTGGATATCAATAGTACATTTGATTCAGTTAATGGGAAATAATTACTATTAGTAGTGGAGGAATGTAGTTTTTCAAACAATTTCTTGCAATTAATCAATCTTCTGTATGAAAACTCCTTTGCATACATTAAGATAGGCTCATATACTTCCCAATCAATCATGAATACAAAAGGTACTAAACAGGGTTGTCCCTTGTCCCCATTGCTTTTTTCTGTAGTTATGGAACCTTTTGCAAATTATATAAGATCAAATAAAAACATCAAAGACATAATAATAAGTAATTAATCCCAAAAATACAATTATTTGCAGATGAAATCCTATTAACTTTGACTTACTGCAGTTCTTCTCTTATTGCAGTATACCAAGCAATATAAATATCCCAGAAGACATAGGACTCCGTTTTCATGAGAATAAGACTAAAATACTACCTGTTAATTATAATATTAATAAAATAGATAAGAAACTACATAAATGCATTGTGAATGATAGTAGAATCACTTAGGGATAATCTTGTCTGATAACATTAAATATATAACAACCCTTAATTATAATAATAACTTAAATTCCATAATACAAACACTTAAGAAATGAAATATTTTTTTTCTCTATGGAAGAGAGACTGTCCTTAATTAAAATGATTATCCTTCCTAAAATTCTATATATAATAAAATCTTTATCCCACCCACTCCCCCCAAATATTATACCTCTCTGTCATCTTGCCTCCCTCCTTTCTTCCATACCTATTCACCCTACCTACTTTCCTTTCCACTAAATGCTTCTCTACATAACTGTTACTAGTTCTACTTTACCACTTTGTACCTGCATGACTTCTACAGACTCCCATTTGAGTTGAATAGGCATATAGTAAGTTCTACCCACTGCAGCTATTCAGCTGAATGACTAATGATGGAATTTCTCTATTTTATTTTTCACTCTGTATTGTACCAGGTATACTTGTTAACCATTTTGAATTCTATTATTTTATCTCTGTTTATTGTTACTGTTTATGTAATTGTACTTATGTAATTGTACTTAAGTTTTTGTGGAGCTTTTCTCATCAGGTCTCCACTGAAAAAGGGCTCTGGCCCATTTGGACAAACCCAGTCAACAAGTGCCAAATAAATAAATAAATCTTTATTTCTGAGATTTTATGGTTTCCTAATAAGCCTAGATTGGCTTTAAACCATCATATTTGAGATTGGACATCTGGTGGTATTTGCCTTCCTGATTTAGAACTGCATTCCTTATCCTCAATTGTTAAGACAGTAATTTCTTGGTTAAATAACAATTATAATGCCAAATGGAAAGATATTCAGGGAGGCATTTGGTATAAATCTAATAATTTAACAAAATCATATCATACTAAAATAGCTACTAATAAATGTAATTGGTTAGTAAAGGACTATATTATAGAAAACAAAAACAAGCCAGTTAACTCTTATTATATTACTATAATAATAAACTCCTTTAACATTTTCATTTCCAGAAACCCTGATTACAAAGCATGGATTTTCTTTGTATTTCCAGTTGCCTATACTCAAAATAGTATTAATGCATTTAATTTAACAGCAATGACTACATTTAAAGACAAAAATATGTTATACTGGTATCAATTACTAGAAATGGGAAGTTACAAAATGTTGACCATATCATTAATAATTTTGAGTTAAGCAAAGATATGTGGTTAGAAATTCAAATTTGTAGACAATTAGTTGAACATAATATTACTCTAATGCAACTAATAGTTAGAATTTCTTTCCCCACATTCATTGATTTACTCATTCTAATGCACCAGAATACAATTGGTAAGGGACTTCTATCTAAAATATATAAGGTACTTAAGAAATCAATAGTATGTCACAGAGAATGCTATTGGGATTATTTTAGACTTGTTAATAATAACTCCCCAAGGGAAGATGATAAAAAACTAATACTCCAATCTTCAAAACAAACTACAGGGCATTCCCTTCAACATTCTTACTTAAAACCTTTATCACATCACATAAAGTCGAATTGATGTACAATAAAGACAAAGGATGCTGGAGATGTAAACTAAATGTTAAAGCTGGCTGGCAGCATATATTTATATGACTGTATAAAACTTAAATCATATTGGGATAATATGAATTTTCTCTTACAGTCCGTTTTTAATGACAAATTTATGCTGACAAAATTTCTTTATTTTATTTAATACACCCATTCCCATGTCACAAAAATAAAATACTCTCTTTTGTGGAGTATCTTAACATTATCAAGAAAAGTCATCACCAAGAACTGGAATATTCAAACGACTCCTACTATAATAATTTGTGCACTTGGCAACTGAAGTTTATCATCGTAAACTTATTGCAATCAAGACAAGAACATCTAGAATCACCTCTTAATATAATATATGGTTGAAATCCAAATAACTGTTGGATAAACAGACTTTAATAATTAACTAAGAACTAGCCGCGGTGGTACAGCGATAGTGTTGTTGCCTCACAGCAAGAGGTTCTCCTGTTCGATTCTTGGCTGGAGTGCCTTCTATGTGGAATCTGCATGTCCTCCCCACGGTCGAGTGGCCTCCGAAAGACATGTGTGAATGGGCGTGCCTTCGCTGAAGGTTGGGTGTCGGGCTGGCAACTTGGCACCATAAAAAAATCTACTGCTAATCATTAGCTGACCAGAGTTCCGCTGTGGCGACCCCTAACCGGGAAAAGCCGAAAAGACAAACAAATAATTAACTAAGAACTACTCTTATCACATTTCTTTTTGTGTTTAAAAAGCTTTGTTTTATAGTAGACACCATTATAAACATTAGTTTAGTTATTTATAATTGTTCTTTTAGAAATGTATATTTGTTTTATAATATTAATATTATCATATATTAATGTTTTGTCATTAAAAGTTTCAATAAAAACAATTGAGAAAAAAAAACTCTTGCTTTGTTTTTTAATTCATTATGTCAGCTGTGCCAAGGGAAGTCACTGTAGCTAGTGAATCATCACTGTGTGTCACACAGGCTGGCTTGTAACCTATCTATGCAGATATGTCGAGTATGTAAGATTTGGTGGTTTTATCTGTGGCACTGCTAACAGAGTGTTGGCTATGACCCGCTAGTGGTAATTTCTCATTAAATATTTAAACCTTTTCTTAACCCTTATAAGATCACTGTTACAAGATACCACTCAATTGTTACCAGCATACCACTTTAGGCTGGTCTATTAAGAATTGAATATTGGTTAACTTTAGTGGAAATATATCTGCCAGGTTGTAACACCTTATTGTTGTGTTTCACTGAGCATGTTCTAACTAAAAATGTATTTATCATCAGGATTGTTACTTACAAGTTAAAAGTACAGCTATGGAGGTTTCTTTCACCCTCATTTATGCATATCTGTTTATGGGTATGTAGAAAACACTGATTTATGATGCTAGCCACAATCCCTGTGTCTATGCTGTAGATATGTGGCACAGATTTTTATATGATTGTTGGCTGGTGTAGACATCAGACATATTAGATTTTAAGGAATTCTTGCGATGTTTAAATGATAGCAGTTGGGTTTGGTGTTTAGTGCTGAATATAGTCCGACAGATATAGCTTTACTTAAGGTGCATGTTGTTAATACTTCTGACAGCACTATTAAGACAAGTTTGTATAGAAAACTCTTTTCACAAGAATTCTTTATTGGATGCAAGTTGTTGTCATCCTACTCATACTATTAAAAATATTCCGAAATCAGTTTCTTAGAATTAGAAGTTCAGTGAAGGATGATTTGGAACAAACACAGGATTTAACCTGCAAGTTTTTGAGTAAGGGGTATGAGCAGGAATGTTTCTCTTAAGGCATATGATTTGATTTAAAATCAAGGTAGGAATGATTTGTTTGTCTGCAAACAAGACAAATACATTTCCACATCTCACATTTCTTTGGTTGCTACTTATGGTTCTAATAATGGTCATTTTGTTAGTTTGACTCATAAATATTGGGAGATATTAATGGCAGATAAAGATGTTGCAGCAATTATAATTGATCAATGTAAATTTAGTTACAGATGGACCCAACTATTCAATGAATTCTAAACCAACACCGCTTTTCAAAATTAGGTATTTTAGAGCCAAATCAAACAACCATTGATGGTTACATTTTGATGGGTAGTTCTCCCTGTGAGCATTGTTGTTTTGTTCCCTAGTAATAAAGAGCAAAGAATTTTCATTATTTAATGCAGGTTGGGTTTTTATTATTTACAGGTTCATAGGCAGGTACTAGGCTATCTGCCCTATGGCATTTATAAGCCTAGCTAGAGTGTGTCAGCTTTCGCTGCCCCATTGATTAAATAACTGAGCCTCTGTCAAGAAGAGCGAATGAAGTGATCCCAGGGGTGTATTTTCTGTTACCCATCCACTCGTCAAGGTTTCTCTTGAAGAGTGTTAGTGAGGGGCTCTGCCTAATGTACTTAGGAGTTTGATATAATGAAGATTCGATAAAGTCATGCTCGATGAAGTGGGATTTGATAATGTAAGTATTCAATGTTTTGATCCTTGTCGTACTTGTCATACAGATTCAGTAATTTATTTAGTTAAGTGTTGCTGCATGGCTTTTATGTGGAAAAGATCTCCAGATTTTTTAAATTGTGTATTAGTGAACACCTAAGTGACACTGTATATCATTGAGCCAGTAATGTTCTTTATAAATGCAGTTTAACATGAACTAAGGTCAAGTTTAAGTTTAAGGGGATAGACAAAATTAAACATCATTTTCTTAATAAAATGAGTTGGTAAGACATTCTTACAAATATAGATTGTGCGTTTAGGGGTATTTTTTTCTCCAGGTTTAAATGTACATTGGTGATATTTTTGATATGTACATTTAAGCTATTTGGTTATGTGTTTGTTAATTTTAAAGTATATTAAATATTTAACAAGTATTTTTTACTTTAAATTAGCACATATTTACTGTTAGTGTAACAGATTTTTGCAGATACATACTGAAGAAGACATGGTTGCACCAAAACCAGTTTATGGTCTACCAACAACATGTGTGTGCGCATGTGCATTAAAGTTGTTATTCACAGCAAATTGGTGCCCTCTTGCTGTATTTTTGGGATTTCTTAGATTTTTCAATATTGTGCAATGGGATTATCTTTTTTGCAGTAATCATGCTCTTCTTTCCAGTTTCTTATAATTTACTGGCCTTATGACTCAGATTTTGGAAGATACTACAACCATTAAAAAGGAGAATGCCAAATGTAAGACTGTCTTGGAAGTATGCTTCTCTGTAATTGCTTTTTTAGAAACCAGGATGAGTCTTCAATGTGCTAAGGTGCAGGACTCAATAGCTATTATGTTACGCTATGACAAGATAATGGACCCACAGGATTTCTGTCATAGGAACAGCTTCAATTTAGGTGGCCTCAGAGGAAGCAGACAGAAGCAACCTGTGTGAATTTCTGGCAGATGCCCTGATTACAATTGAGTGGGCTAATTCTTCTTTGAGAACTTCAAGAGGGCCTTCTGGTAATCCCAGGAAAGGATAAAAACATTGAATACTTACATTATTGAATCCCACTTCATCGAGCCTGACTTTATCGAATCTTCATTATATCAAACTCCGGGAACAATGGAAACAAACTCCAGGAAAGGAACCACTTGGCCACCATGGTGAGCCTTGCTCTTACTCCATTGTAGTGTGGCCTTGGAGTTCGTATATTTAGTTAGGGAGAAAATGTAGGGGTGAAGCCCCCCACTTGGAGGTTTTTTGTTTTGCTGTTTGTTGCTTTGTCCTGCTGGTCAAGTAGTTCCTTTCCTGGGGTTCATTTTCATTGTACCAGGAGTGTGATATAATGAAGATTTGATGAAGCTAGACTCAATGAAGTGGGATTTGATAATGTGAGCATTCGCTGTTTTGAAGTAGACCCCCAGGAAAGTAATTTTCCCATTGTTAAAATAGGAGTATAAACTGAAACTTCTCAGGGCTGGTAAATAATGGAAGCTACTTCTTTCTTTCTGAAGGCAGTCAGATCAAGATTTTCCTGGACTTCAGAGAAGCAGTGAGCTTGTGGGGGGGGGGGTCTTCACTGTTGTTGGCACCCAGTATTACAAACATTGGATTTCCTCCTGAGTGTGCTGTCTGACAACACTTTACCTTCAGTAGAGGGACTGCATTCAAGTCCTTTTGCAGCCCCCAACCTGACAGTAGAGTTGCTTCAGAGTAGTTTAATAGAAAATATAATGGCCAGTGACTCCTTAGTGATAGAACATGCTGCTGTCCAAACAAAAGTAGACTCATCTCAGCAAATTGAAAGCTTTGGTAAAATAACTGGCCCTGGGAAACTTGCAGCAGTACCTGCTAAGGAGCATGAGATTCACCTGTTGAGCCTTACAAAATCAGACTCTATATTTTCCTACTCTTGAGTAAGTCTTCAGTGAAACAATTGTTCCCTGGTCACTTTACCATAGAAAACGGATTCCTACCTTTGTATGAATCTGAGATGAAGGAAGATGATCTGGAGGAAACAGCAGAAACGCAGGACTTGATGGGACAATAAACAATCTTGCTTAGAAAGACATGTAGAAGTATTTGAGTCAGAAGAAATTGGTAAGCAAACAAGGAAAGTTTAGTTTTAACAAAAGTGGCATTTATTTCACAACTGAAGCCAATCACACAGGGCTCACAGCACAAATTATAAAGCTGTTGGGTATGTATTATTTCCTTAGACGAAACACATTTCACAGCTTTGCTTGTAATTTATGTTTGGCTAATTTAGTAACTATTTGTTATTCTGTTAAATTGGTATTTGCCATCATGTTTGACTGTTTATTGCATTTGACTTTCACTTTTACTGCATGCATGTAAGTATGGATGTTGCTTACCTTGTTTATTGTTATTTCAGTAGGGTTATGGTTCTTTGTTCTATTAATACATGAAGATTAGCTTTACCAGTAAAATGTACAACCTTTGGGACTGGTTTAAGAGTCTAAAAGCTGGCATAGTTATGTGCCTCCCAGTGCCAGGAATGTTGTAAGGTTGCTAAGAAAACTGCAAGGTTGCTAAAGATACTGTACAGTGGGGACTTAGTTTACCTGTCCTTGCTTTACTGTTTAAGTGTAATCTCCCTTCTAATGGAATTGGCCAGAGGCAATAACCACACTCTACCTTACAGACTGGATCTATTCACAGAGGACATGGGGAGTTTGATGCACCCTAACATCAAACAACTTCAACTGACTGCCTGGATAATTAAATTTTAATGCCTTTTAGGCATTTCTTTAATAGGTTCATAGGTTGGTACTAGGCTATCAGCCCTAGGGCCTATGCAAGCCTAGCCATAACAATTCCCTGGATATTTCTTCCCACAATATTTACTTCCCTGACTGACGTGATCCCCAGGGTGAATTTCCTATCTCCATCTCCCATCCAATCGTCAAGGTTCCTTTTGAAGTGGGCCAAGGAGGTGCTCTGCTTGACATGTATGGGCAGTCTATTCCAGAGTACGGGGAGCCTCTGGGTCAGGAACCTATCCCTCCAGCATGTTTTGTTCATTGTGATGACAAGGTTTAGTTCCCCGGAGCATGTGGCTCTCAGGGATTGGGATTTCTTTAAGTGGAGCATGTCCAACAGCTCAGGGTTTGACATGGCCTTGTATGTTAAGCAGAGATCGCCTCTGAGTTGACGATATGCCACAGAGTATAGCTGGAGTTTTTTTAGACGGTCAGCATAGGGCATCTGTTTTAGGCCTGTGATTCTTTTAGTGAGGTATTTCTGCGGCCTTTCCAGCTGTTGCAGATGTCTTGTGAGGTACATACCAAATGGAACATTATACTCTACAATGGGTCTAATGAGGGAAGAGTACAGTGGGACCATGACCTCCTTTTTTCTGGATGAAAAGCCCTTAGTGATGAGGTATGTCACATAGAAGGATTTCCTGACTATTGTGACTATGTGGTTATCGAAGGTGAGACCACTGTCCACGAGTGTCCCTAAGTCTCTCATCACACTTGCAGTGTTTAGTGTACTGCCACCTATGTGGTAATTCATGGGTACATGGTTTTTCCCAAAGGGGATGACTACACATTTCTTAGCATTAAGCTTGAGCCCATGGCTCTGCAACCAAGCATCTGTTTCTTTAAGGCCCTTTTGTAGAATATCCACATCATCTAGGGATTCAGTAATGGCTCCCAGTTTGCAGTCATCTGCAATCTTTGTTAGCCAGAATCCCTTACTGTTGGCCTGTACTTCAGAGAAGTAGATGCCAAACAAGAGCGGTCTCAGGACTGTACCCTGATGTACTCCACTTGTCACTTGTCTGGAGCTGGATTTGGAGTCTGCTACTTTTACAGCCTGGGTTTTGTCAGTAAGCCATTTGGCAACCCATCGAGTGACTTAGGGATTTATGCCCAGCTTAGTAAGTTTATCTATGATTCCAGAGTGGGGGATGGTTTCAAAGTCCTTGGTGAGGTCCAGATAGGCTGTGTGGACTGCCTTACCCTCATCCACAGCTCTGGAGACTGATTCAAAGAAGCCATATCAGGTTCAGGAGACATGATCGGCCCTTCACGAACCCAAACTGGATGGGGTCCAGTGTTTGAAGGTTGCCAATATCTTTGTTTATAAGTTCCATGATAATGCGTTCCATGCCTTTGCAGATCAGGCTCATCTGACTGATGGGATGGTAGTTCCCAGGATCCAAGGTGAATCCCTCCTTGTGGAGTGAGATAGCTGTAGCTGAGTGCCACTCATTGGGCACAAAGCCTGAGGTGAGGCTATGATTAAACATGACACTTGGGTGAGGTGCCAGTTCATTTTGTAGTTCATGTAGTACACAGCCCGGGATGTCATCTGGTCCCATGGATGCTGTATTCTTAGCTTTGGAGAGTGCGGTTTCTACATGTGTGGCCATGATTACTGGAGTTTGGCAATCTTTTTGTATTGAGATAGGCCTTTTAGGGGGTGAGAGGGGGATGAAGTTGGCACTAAATCGATCTGCCAGGATATTGGCAATATCCTTGGGATCAGTATATTTAATGCTATTCTGTTGTAGTTCAGAGCAGATCTGAGCATTGCCATTTAAATTCTTGACATAACTATAGAATGCCTTGTGGTTGTCTTTGGATTCTTTGGCAATTTAATTTTTGTAACTAGCTTTGGAGGATTTTTTTTGAAGGATCTCAGCTTCTTACTGAGGCTGGTAAGGGAGTTTTTGCATCCTAGGATTTTCCTCTTTTCTGCAACAGTTTCTTCCTTCTGTTGTATAGTTTGTTTATGGCAGGGGACCACCAGAATGGCTTCCTTTTTTTGGAGGAGAGCATCTTGGTTCTATTTGTGATGGCACGATTCATACACGAGTTGATGTGCTCATACAGTGAAGTACGATAATTCCACAGAAAAGACCACCAACCAACGAAGTATCCTGAAAACTGTCTTTAATAGACGTGACAACAATAAAAACGAACAGCAGTCCAATTCAAAACTAGCGCTTTCGCCTGGTTAATACCAGGCTTTATCAAGATGCGTATTGGAAAAACCCAATACTATATATAATCATTTGCTGGTCACCTGACCTATAATTAATTAGAACAGAATTAATTAATTACGTTATTAAAGGTATCTCAAAAAAAATAGCTTGTAGTACAACCTAATATACACATAACCATAGCATACAAAATTATTAAGGCATTAATTATTATCCAAGATAATGCCAAAGCTCTTGAGAGAGTGAGAGAGAGAGAGAGCTGGTACTGTTATTTTCAAGACTAGGTATCCCTAAATAGATGCTTACTAACCGAGACACTCTGTTTATGTCAGCTGGTACTGCATCATTTATGTTGGTGCTTTAGAATCAAGCAGCCAAAGACACCAGCCTGCTATTTGCAGGCTGATGGATTAGTAGAGGGGCTTACTAAAATAGTGAAATTCATGCTAAGGGAAGTTAGTGATACAGATGGTAAACACTGGGATCAGTTGTTACTCTACTTGCAGTTTGCAGTCAGGGCAGTGCCATAATAATAAGCTTAATAAGCTTGAACTGAGTTTATCATATTTATTTATTAATTTATTTATATTTGTTTACTGGGAAATTCCGACTGGACACAGGTCCATTTTCAGTGGCGGCCCGGGAAGAAAAGCTCCACATGCATACATAGTGTTACATTATACAACTTGACAAACAGAAAATAGCAGAGCAGAATATGCATAATAATAATGAAATACAATTAAGACAGTAGAAACATAAAATACAATAAAAAAAATTGAATTCTTGTACAGCAGACATCCAAGAAGGCTGCTTCAAACAGCTAAGGAAACTTGGGAACAAGAGAAGACGCCATTTAAAAGTGTGATAGAACAGTGCATTTGTTTTCAGGATAGATTAAAATTATTTTAATATATAATAAAGCAGTACATACAGAAAGCCCAGAAAGTGTTTATAATAATAGTGCCCAATGTAGAGAATTTAACAAAGGAGATCAGGTGTTAGTAATAGTACCCTCCATGGAAAACAAACAGGGAGTCTTTATGCATAGTGTAGTTAGAGGAACATATTTATTTTAATTAGTATTTGTTTTCCAAGTTAGAACATTGATCTCCATGGACCTTTTTCACACTCAGCCCAGGAGTGGTGTCTGGTTAAGTGACTTGCTCAGAGTCACCCTGTTAGGCAGTTGAGGGTGAGGGAATCAAACCTTATGCCATTGGACCACAGAAAACATCTCATTAACAGCTCATTAATTCCTCTAAGCCAACAAAGAAAACATAAGTAGGAAATAAATAAATACTATTTAGAAATAAGGAGTGTTTTCCGAAATACCCGAGAGAACTAAACTGGTAGCAAATAACACAGAGATAACACCTGGAGTGAAGTTTAGATAAAGGCTTTATAGAGTACCAGAGCCACAACAGCAGGTAATGAGAGAAGAAGATCTAAATGTTCAATCCAGATATTATACAAGAATCACAACTTCCGCGGTGGTGCAGCGGTAGCATTGTTGCCTCACAGCAAGAGGTTCTCCTGTTTGATTCACGGCTGGAGTGCGGGGAGTGCCTTCTGTGTGGAGTCTGCATGTCCTCCCCGCTGTTGGGTGGCATTCAAAAGACATGCGTAAATGGGCGTGCCTTGGTTGAAGGTTGAACGTCGAGCTGGCACCTCGCATTCATGAAAATCTACTGCCAATCATTAGCTGTGGCGACCCCTAACCGGGAAAAGCCGAAAGACAACAAAATACAAGAATCACACTGTGAATAGAGCAGCCTGATAATGCTGCTTATTAAACCTGATGAAAAGTTAGATCTGAAATTGTCCCTTCTGTCCCTTCCTCAATGGATAGGTCTTTGGATCCAACCTCAGATCTGTCTTTGGCCACTCTAGATGTTAGGATCCAATGTTCAGGCTCCACCACTTACCCATAAGCCTCTACTCTCCTATCCTCAACATTATCTCATATCTCATTTGCCTGTTAGAGTAAGATGTGGTTTGTTGCTAAGGCCACTTAGATAAATGTTGTTTCTTTTCTAGGTTATTTCTTATAGGTTTCCAGTTTCTCCATTTACCTTGCCCTTTTCTAGGCTTTACACCTCTTCTTCTCCTTCTTCTTCTTTTGGATTTTCCCAGTTAGGGGTCACCACAGTGGATCACCTGTCCGCTCATGATTGGCAGTGGAGTTTTACAGTGTTGAGTTGCCAGCCTGGCGCCCAACCTTCCACAGAAGGCACACACATGCATGCACTCACGCCTAGGGCCAATTTAGAGTATCCTATCCACCTACAGCATGTCTTTGGGATGTGGGAGGAAAGCAGAGCACCAGGAGGAAACCCACGCGACCACAGGGAGGACATGCAGACTCAACACAGAAAGCACTCCAGCCGAGGATTGAAGCGGAGAACCTCTTGCTGTGAGGTGGCAACACTAACCGCTGCACCACCATGGCCACCCTCTAGGCTTTACACCTCTCCTTACCATAAATAAAAGAAAACCTTTATCTCCTGCTTGTCATTCTATTGCTGCTGTTCCCTCTGTTTTTAGCTTAATAGTCATAATTAATAGTCATAAACTAATAATTCCTTTTCTTCCTTAACTGAATTGCAATACTTCTCAGTGTTATTTTGTAGGGGTTATTATATTGTTTCATATTTCTCTTTGGGCATTGCTTTTCTATTTTCTTCACAGAATGACTGAGAAACCATTCGGCCTCAAAAAAATGTTTGACCTATGGCCACAAAATACCAAATTTGGACACACATGCAAAGTGCATGCATTGTCTCGGTGCGGGGCATCTTGAGGACTGCTCCATCTGTACTGGTTTTGGCCAGACATAAGGAGTAAAAGGCAGTGAAAAGTCCAAGGAAAAAGTCAAAGAGGCTAGAAAGTGCCCCCCCCCCCCCATGACCACTCTACCTCTTCTGTTGCATCTTCAGTTCCAACTTTTAAGATGCCTAGGTCATTGGATTTGACATTCCTTTTGGATCTGATCGTCACTGGATCCTTTACTCCTTCTCATGCTGAGCCAAGATTCTCAACAGAACCTATATTCCCGATACTTTGTTCTCCCTTCCTGAAAGAAAGGGTGAGGCACTGCTTCTCCAGGCCTCCATCCACTTATTCATCCATCAGGTTTGTCTGGTCTGCAAGAAACCTCACAGAAGTGCATGTAGAAAAGTTGATGAAAACGTTCCTCAGGACCCAAATCCAAATATGGGTTCTCCCAGCTCAGACCCCTGTCAGACTCGAGTTTCTGTCCTTTCCCTCTTCCACTAGCTACTCCTATCCCGATCCATCCTCTAGATTTGGGATCTCTAGATTTGACCTTCATGCAGGGTTTGCCCTTCCTGGATCTGAAGACTTGATCATACTCTTCTCTTGCGATTTCTCTGATCTGATCGGTTCAAAATGCCTCAGACCTGGAAGGAACTCAGAGCTGAAGCATTGGTACCAGGTCTGGGGACAGGGGATTGACTTCAAAGGTGTTGAAGCCATCTCTTTCCCTAGGAGGTTCAATTCTAGATGGCTCAGATTCAGAGCTTAGTAAACTGAGGTGCCAAGAACAGCCTGGACTGGATGCCTTAGCTCCTTCTTGAATGGTTTTGGGTTCAGCTTCAGCATTTAAGGCTATAGAGACAGACCTCTACCTTCCCTTATGTGCTTGGTTCCACCCATACCCCACCAAAAGCCTTTGGGTTCTGCTACAACTCTTCTTATCTCATCAGAACAGTCAGTTCCATTGAACCTTGAGGCATCCCATCCCCTTCCCAGGGCTCTCATTTTATCTTCCGAGTTCTTGGTGGAGCATCCCATAGCGGTTTCCTCAGAAGCATATGTACAAAAGGAAGCATGTGGACTCCCCACAGGAGTCTCTCAATGAAAATACCAATTTAGATGAAGGGGAAGGGTGTCCCAGATCACCCCTTGAGGATGTCTTATTCAGGGAGATCATCAAACGTTTGAGGCAGGAAGGCAGATGGTCCTCCGAAGCCCCTTCCCAAGAGGTGTCAGTGTTCCTCGATGACTGTTGGTCTGGCCGAGCTACATCTTAGGTGGCTTTCTTGTGGATGAGATGGTCATCCTAATCTCGAAGTGGGCATGGAAGGAACTGAATGTGGCTGAACTGATGCCATGCAAACCAGACAAATTTCTTGTTTCTCCCAAAGATCATCTTCACTGAAGTAAGGGTTCACTGGTTGATTCTATAGTAGTGGTGGTGGCCACAAAGAGTTGGCTGAGGAGAGCTTCTCTCTCCACTCCCCTAACAGGAAGTCTAGGGCTTTGGGCAGTTTTTGGGAAGTGGATTTATACTTCATTGAACTTCACATTGCAAGTGCCGAATTATCTGGCATACATGACAAGATTTCAGAGAGATTTGACAAAAGAGCTTTCTAATACCCTTGTAGGATCCTTCTTTGCAGTATCCATAAAAATGGTCGACTCACAGCTGGCCACCTTGCAGTCCCTTTCCAACACTTCACTGTGCTTGATTTCCAGTGCTACAAAAAGTGTTTTGAAAGTCACAGGTACATGCTTTACCATAAAGAGATGTGACTTTGCAGAGAACATCAAGATAGCCTATGATCACTACTGCAGTAGCCTTAGCTGTATGTGTTCCTATTAGAAGACCGAAGATGCATTCTTTCGAATAAGTCTTGGTCAAACATAAAAGACCGAAAAGGCAAAGTATCGAAGTGGCTTTTAAGCGAATTCTTTCCCTTGGAAAGAATTCGCTTGGCCGCTTCGTTACTTTTCCGTTTTCGGCACTGTCGTGTGGTCTTGTACTTGGTATGTTTAAGTAGGGGGTGGGGGGCACAGCCCCCCACTTAATGTAACATTTTGAAGTGTTTTATTTATTTATTTATTTTTTGTTGGAACAGCGATTTTTTTTTTTTCCCTTGGAAAAAAATCGTTGTTCTGACAGTTCGACATTGTAAGCTTTCCCTTACATAGGGCCGATTAATCACCATTCGCTTTTTTAAGCATTTGGTGATGTAATATAGTCTCGGTTACACAGACCAAACTGTCAGTCATCTTGAGCTGAGCTGAGCTGACTAAAAAGCACCAGGCCTTCCGGAGCAAGAGTAAGCTCCTCCTTGGCTTTCAAGAATCAAGCTTGCACTGTTCATTTGCTTTGCAGATAAGTTCCCTTTGTAGAAAACCTTCCATTTATAATAAATAAATACATTGCGTGCTTACCAATACATTCTTGTTCAGGAAAGGTATTTTAAAGCTAAGAGTCTGTATTTTAATAGACTGGCATAAGACTCTATTGTACTTTAAAAAAAAAAAATGAGCACTGTTTTTTCCCTGTCAGTTTAAATGTTGTTTAAAGTAATTGAAAACCATACTTTTTGTAGAGAGAGGTTTTATTGTGGGGGCTGGTAATGTGTTTAAAATGGTTTCTACTGTATTTTTATGTGAAAATCTGACATGTAAGACTTTTAAGTTGTATCTGTTTTTATTGCTTATTTTCCCTGGGAAAGATGCACAATTTGCAGATTGACCATGGAACCAGTTGTCAGTCCCATGGTTAGTCCTTCTTCCAGCCACAAAAAGAAAAAGTTAAACAAACACCCTTTGCCACCACATTAGGCTAGCAATTTGCCTCAGCTATGTATGGGTGACTCTGCTGTTGCCATTTGTTGTACCTCAGTCCACTCATCTTTTCCGTGGATCCTTGTGGTGTAGCACCTACAGCCTCTATGGATGGGGGTTAGGCAAAGTCCCCTCAGTGGGAAAGGAGGGGAGAAGGTCCAGGGAGAAGGAACAGGGAAGGCTTCCCTGTTTTGTCAGAATGTTGTGCCCATCCCTGGGGAAGCTACTCCTGCCATTAATAACATTGTTGTCCCCATTTTTCCTGCCAAAAAGAAAGAGAAAACTAAGCATGTATATAATCCTTTTCAAAATTCCTTAGGTAAGAGAAGTCTACTGGATCTGGTTCAGGGTTTAATTCAGGCTATTGATCTTCCTTATAAAGTAGTCTTTGGTATAAGAAAGAGGGATGCCTCTTTTCTGGAAGATTCATGATTCAGAATCTGGACAGGAAGATGAGAGACAGATGCAGGGTATTCTTCTCAGATTTCTGATTCAGACTCAGAGGAAAGCTCAGTTTCAGATTCTCTCTGGGGGGGGGGGGGTCTCTTTCTCTGAGACTAATCAGGGTGTGCCATTTTTTTCAGTGGGAGAATGCTTGAGGTATCTGAGTTCCTAAAAAATATTATGAGCTTTCCAGAAGGAATTTCGAGAACCTTTCACAAATTCTTCCAGTTATGTCAGGTTTTGCAGGGGTGTGTGTGTGTGTGTGTGTGTGTGTGTGTGTGTGTGTGTGTGTGTGTGTGTGTGTGTGTGTGTGTGTGTGTGTGTGTGTGTGTGTGTTACTGCCTGCAGTATTTTCCTGATGGTCAGCCATCTGCCTGTAAAAAGGCAGATAGGATGTATAAAGTTCTCAGTCTTTTATGTTTTTATTATATACTCTTCCCAAACCTAACCCAGCAGCAAATCCTACTGCTGCTAAGCATTCAGTTAATTCCAATCCTGGTCTTTCTGATAAGGATGGGAAGTTGGTTGATAAATACGGAGAAAAAGTTTATGCTTCTGCAACTTTGATTTTCAGAATTTTGAATGGTAAGACTTGTATATTAAAGTTTGTTCTGACTAATTGTAAAAGGATGGGAAATGTTTTGTCTGCAGTTTTTTCTTGTGAGGAAAACTCTGCTTTAAATAGTTTTTTTCAGTTGTACAAGTCATTACTCATTGTTTTCAGTTTGTGTATAACTCAGTTGATGCTTCTTCAATGGCTACGACCATTGGTACTCTTTTGAGGTGGTTTGCCTGGCTGCATTCTCAGAGCCTTCCAGATGATGTTAAAAATGAAATTTTAAATTCTCCTTTGGATAGAGATTTAGTGTGTGCCTGTCATAAAGCCCAGCAGTCATGGGTCAATAAGTTCCTTGGCAGCCCGGTGTCTAGTTACCCAGCTTGGGTTACCTGAGATAGCTTTATCGAGCAAAAGATGGACATAAAACCAATCAAACTGCCAAACGTGAACTAAGAATATATTTTACTCAATGTAGGTTCATTGACAGGGCAGTGCTTAGAAGTGGATGACATGATGGTAAGGAGGAGGTTCGCCATCCTACCTATCCAGGAGACAAGATGGAAGGACAGTGCATCAAAGCCACTTGGCTTAGGATCCAGAGTCTACTACACAGGAGGACGATAGGCTAGAAAGATTGTGGGAATTGTGGTGAACGAGAGGCTTCAGACGAAAGTGAGGGATGTCATCAGAATTAGTGACAGACTCCTGGCAATCAAACTCCAGTGTAAGAGTAGGTTAAGAATAGGTCAGTATTCATACTCGCAGCCTATGCCTCACAGTGAAGTTGAGATAGGGAGGAAAAGAGTGCATTCAGACAGCAGTTGCAGGACTTATTAGATAAAGCAAAACAGCTTGATTTGGTGTTGATAATAGGTGACCTGAATGCATGTATTGAAACAGACAGAACAGGCTATGAGGACTATCTGGATACACATGAGTGCGACAACAGAAATAAAGAAGGAGAGGCCATTCTAGACATCTGTCTGGCAAATGGCTTGATAGTAGCCATCACGTAGTTCAGAAAGAGAGATGGTCACATAATCACATACAAGAGTGGCCGCCATGCACCTATGCACCTCAGATAGACTTCCTCCTAGTAAGAAAAGGGCACTGGCATAGAATCCGTGATTGCAAAGTCATCCCCAGTGAAACAGCTGGCCCACAACATAAACCACTGGTTGCAATTATCACCTGCGGGCAGTGGTCAGAGAAGGCTGTCAAGTCAACAGAGACTAGGCTGAAGACTTGGAAGCTGACTGGAGAGAAAGCACAACAGTCCAAGGAATTACTCGGGGTTCTAGCACCTCACGAGCAAGAGAAAGTAGGTGGAGTTGAAGAATGGTGTCTCACAATGGCATGTGTGTGTGGACTACAGAAGAGATATGTGGCGAACCAGGTATGGAAATAATAAGATACATAAGGAAAGCTGGTGGTGGAATGCAGAAGTCCAAGCAATCCTCAAAAAAAGGTGTGCAGGAAAATGATGGAGATAGAAAAGACAGATCGACAAAGGAATACTAGTTGGCTAACAAAAAAGGCTAAGGAAGAAGTTGCAGTAGCAAAGAACACTGCATCAGAAGGACTCTACCACCTTCTGGAAAGTGACTCTGTAGATGGCACAAAAAAAACTATATCAAGTTACAAAGTTAAAACAGAAAGGTAAAGAAAATAAACAGCTGTCATAAGGAATGACAGCAGCAACCTGCTCACCAGTTTACAGGATATCAAAGGCAGATGGAAGGATAACTTCCAGCAGCTTCTGAATGAAGAAAACCCTACAGAAGCTGTACATCCTCAGACACAGCCTATTATGAGATAAGAGGAGCCCACCATAGAAGAAGAAATAACAGCACTAAGAAAAATGAAGTCAGGGAAGGCAGCACACACAGATGAGGTGACAGCAGATATGATAAAGATGTTGGGTGAGATAGGGGAGTAATGACTCATGAGGGTACTCCTAGCATTATGGAGAGAAAGACGTATCCCAGATGACTGGAGAATAAGCATACTAGTGCCAGTGTTCAGGAACAAAGTGGACATCCACAACTGTGGGCAGTACAGAGGTATCAACCTCCTGTCACATTTCATGAAAGTTCTGTAGAGGGTGATTGATAAATGAATATGCAGAGTAGTAGAAAGTAAAATTGGAGATGAACAGTTCCGATTCAGATCAGGATGCAGCACAACTGACCAAATGTTTGCAGTGAGACAGATACTTGAGAAGAAGCTTGAAATGAGAAAAGAGTTCATCTAGGCATTCCTAGAGTTAGAGAAAGCATATGACAAAGCCCCAAGAAAGCTGAGTTGGGTGCCTGTTTGGAGTCCTAGAAACATTGGTAGAATTAGTGCAAGCTATGTACAAAGACCCATTTACACAAGTCCGAACAGCATTCCATCTCACAGAGCACTTCTCAGTGGGAGTGAGGGTGCATCAGGGTTAAGCATGGAGCCCATTGCTGTTCTTGCTGGCGATGGACTACATTAGTAAACATGTCAGGGGGACAGATCAACAAAGTTGATGTATGCAGATTATGTGGAATTACAGGCAGACTTTGAGAAAGAACTTCAGCAAATGATAGGGGACTGGAATGCACAACTGAAGGTATATGGGATGAAACTAAGTACAGCAAAGATGCTGAAAAGTAAGTTGAATAAAACAGTGGTGTGAACAGTACTGCTGTACAGTACAGAAACCTGGGCAGTAAAGGCAGAGCAGTTGAGGAAGCTAGAGGTGATGGAGATGAAATGCCTGAGACAGGTGGTAGAATACACACTGTGGGACTAATGAAGAAATGAGGACAGTAACAGCAGAAGCCAAAGTAGCTCAAATTGCAGAAAAGGTCAATAGAACAGATTACGATGGTTTGGCACATGTGCAGAAAAGCAGAAGACAATCTGGTGAAGAAGGTTTGGGAAAGACAGGAAGAAGGCAAGAGGAAACAAAGGCATCCAGCAAAGAAGCGGATGAATTGTGTGAAAGAGGACCTGTGACAGTCAGGCATGAGTGTCAAAGAAGCTAGGAGAGTGGCACTGAATAGAGAGAGCCGGCAACAGTTAACATGATATCTAGACCTCATGTAAAAAATGGATAAAGGGGGCTGATGGTGGTTATGTTGAAAGGGGTAAGTTGATTAAGGGAAAGTCTAAGATGTTTCAGCCCTTCTTTTCTTAAATTTTAAAGGGATTCTCTAACCCCTCATCTAGTTTTGGCAAAAAACAAAATAAAAAGTCTCAACAAAATGCAGGTAAGCAGATGATCCAATATTGTGTATTTTCATCCCATTCAACCATGGGTTGTCAGATCAAATCAGATCCAACCTCAGCACTGACTTTGAAGCTTCTTGGTTCCAGAGCTCTGATTGCTTTCCTACCTCTAATTCCATCTGCTCCACCTTAGTACCTCTAATTTTGTTTGCTGCCTGTAGACTTTGGTCATGTCTACAAGGGGCCTTCATACTATTATCCTTTTGAGATATTTTTTGTAACTGAATACTCCTCCCTCTACCAAGAGATTTATCTCTCCAGTTTTTTAGAGTTCGAATTAGAATTAGATTGTGTGTGATAGAATTGGAAGTTAAGCTTGTTGAGTTGTTAGGTTATAGAGGTTGTTGAATTGATAGTGTGTTTTCTGTTTCATCTATTAGCTATATATATATATATATATATATATATATATATATATATATATATATATATCTATATCTATAGTTAGTAGATTGTGTGCTTTAGCTAGTGATGGCTGAATAAAATATATCAGATACCTAGAGGTTTAAAAACTGTTCCAAATGTGGACACAAATTTCACCTCCAGGATCCACATACATTGTATGTTTATTGTTTGAGCACTACCCACAGACTGTTAAGCTTGTATCTCCTTCAGCTCTATGGCACTGCAAACCAGGAGGGAGAAGCTCATTGTCAATTGCCTTCTCCTTACACAGAGCGGGTCTGTAATTACTGCAGCTTCTACTTCCTCTGTGGCCTGTTCTCCAGCCAGCAAGGATAAGAGATCAAAAGACTCCAATATATTCAAATCCAGAAGAGATGTGAAGCCAAAGCTTTGGAGCCAGGGTTCAAGGGGGTGGGTTGACACTGAAGTTGTTGGAACTGTTCCTTCCCCTTGAGGTCTCAGCACTCAATAGGTCAACTCTGAGATCAGTTTTGGGGTCGAGACCCATCATCTGCCAGGTTTCTGTACTGTCTAAAGATAGGAGAAAGTCTGCAGAGCCAATGGCACCTTTGGACTTTGAGGCTTTTGAAAGGGTCTTATCAATGCCGAGGGAAAAGGCTCTTCCATCCAGTTCAGTACCATCTGAACCCTAGCAGGACTCTGCTTCTACTTCCCATCACCATGTCAGACAGGGACAGTCTGTACACAGGCTTCTCAGGCTGCATACTGCATCAGCTCCCAGTCTGATTGGAACCTTCTAATCACCCATTGGAACCAGATAATAAGAAACAAATGTGCAAGCCGAAGCACATAGACTCTTCTCCAGAGTCTTTCACCAAAGACCCAGACTTGGATGAAGGCAAAGTTTCCCCTAGATCCCCCTCTGAAGATGTCACCTTCAGTAACATCCTTGAATTGATGAAGTAGAGAGGAAGATGGTCCACTGATAATAGTTCACCAAATGTGTCTGTGTTCCTGGAAGCCTTTGGTTCCAGCTCAGTATCGTCCTGGGTGATATGACCCATTGATCCCTTCTTTAACCTCATGGCTCAATGGGCATGGAAGGACCCTGACATGGTGGAACCCATTCCCAAAGAAACTGACAGGATATTGGCATCACCACAGGAAAGAAAACACTGGAACAAAGCCTTATGGGTGGATGTGATGGTGGTAGTGACAGCCACTAAAAATTAACTGTCGGTGGAAAGTTCCTTGGTCCATCCCCCAACAGGGAGTCTAGGGTTATGAACCACTTTGGTAAATAGATGTACACTTTAGCAACTTTCACATTTTGAGTGCTGAATTATTTAGCCCATGTTACTAGATTTTAGAGAGACATGACCAAAGAGCTTTCCAAGTCTCTATCAGGTAACCTGCCTGCAGATGTTCAGAAGAACATGGATTGCCAGCTTTCTAACCTTCAGTCTACTTCCAGCTTACCCATTCCACTGCTTTTTAATGCAGCTGATGGCATGGTTAGAGCAGCAGGTACCGGCATCAACATGTTTTGGCACACCTGGATGCCTCTGTGATTTTGCAAAAAGCTTTAAGATGTCCTTCATCAATGTTCCCTTTGATGGCTGCACTCTGGACCAAAAGTTAAAGACACACTAACCATGAGTCAGCAAGATGGTAAGACTCTCTCTCTCTCTCTCTCTCTCTGTCTCTGTCTCTGTCTCTCTCTCTCTCTGTCTCTGTCTCTGTCTCTGTCTCTCTCTCCCTCTCTGTCTCTCTCTCTCTCTCTCTCTCTCTCTCTCTCTCTCTCTCTCTCCAGTGGAAATTCGTTTGCATACCCCTCAAAGAACCTTTTCTAGTAATCCAAGGGTTGGGAAGAAAATATGGTTCCATAAGTCACAGAATTCTTATCATAACAGCTATGGGGATAGACCTTCTTGTGGCAGGGGAGGAGGCAACTACAATGGACATTGCCTTAGGGCAAAAGCAGACCACATGACTAGAGTTTTCATGGTTCTTTTCTCAAAAAATTCAATCAGTGCTTTGAAGGGTTACCCAACTGCTGCACTATTGAGGCAGTCAATTGTGGTGTTTATCTCTGCACCCACAAGCCTGGCAAAAAAATAGCAGGTTCTTGGGTACTAAATATAATTTCCAGAGGCTATTCAGTTCCCTTTTCCCTTCCACCAATAAAGAAGAAGAAAGTTCCCAAAATTCCACCCTGCCAGTAGGAACTCACAGCAGTAGAGGTTTCTAAGCTGCTAAGAAAAAAAGTGTCACCCGAAGACCATTAGATTCTGAGGTCTACTCAAGGTTCTTTTTAGTACCCAAGAAAACAGGAGATCTCAGAGCCATTTTGGAACTGGTCATTTAAACCAGTTTGTGAAACAGACAAAATTCCACATGGTCACAATCATTTTAGTCCATTATGCCTCTCCTGATGAAGGATGATTGGATGTGCTCCACAGATCTCCATGATGCATATGATCATGTAAAATAGAAAAGCACTCAAGGAGATTCCTCCATTTTGGCTGGGGGCCAGTCATTTTCAATTCAGAGGCCTGCTTTTCAGTCTCACCACAACCCCCAGGGTTTTTACCAAGATAATGGCAGTGGTGGCAGAGCATCTTCACCTGCTAGGGATCCATGTTTTCCAAGATCGCAATGATTGGCTCCTAATCTGTACCTCCAGCACCCTGTTACTGAATCATCTGGACCTTCTGCTCCATCTGATGCAAGATCTGAGGATCACAGTGAACTTAACCAAATGTCATCTTACCCCAGCTCAACAAATAGAGTTACCAGATGCCACCTTGATTTAAGTTTACAAATTGTCAAACTTCACCACTTCAGGGTGCTCCCCTGTGCCTTGCAGCCACCCACATGCTGCATCAACCTTCTCCGGCAAGACTAATTCTTCACCTCTTAGTTCTAATGTCTTCTACAATATTCATGGTTCCACTGGCCATACCTTACATGAGAGTGCTTTAATGAACTCTAGTGGTGCAATGATCCCAAATCATTAATGTGCTACATACAAAAATCCATGTCAGATCTGCAGACAACACATTTCCTGGTGGATAAGTTCTCCTTCAGTGACAGAAGAATGTCCATTTCAAGTTGGATCCACTTGCAGTTGTAGTAATCATTGACACATCCCTTCTAGGGTTGGGGGCATTTCGAAGGGAAGATGGTTCAAGGTACTTGGTTGCACACAGAGGTCAATCTTCACATCAATATCTTGGAGATGAGGGCAGTCTTCCTTGCATTGCAGACATTTCAAGATGTCTTCCCCAAGGGTGTAATTTCTGTATAATCAGACATGTTGGTAGTCAAGTACATCCAGAAACAGTGAAGAACATGCTCTTATCCCCTATGTCGAGAGGCCATGAGGGTTTGGCAATGGGCAATGTCTTCTCATTGCTTTCTGACAGCAACACATATACCAAGGATGTCCAATGTACTAGCAGACAAATTGAGCCGGACTAACTTAATGCCTCACAAGTGACCCCTACTCAATACTGACCACCATGATTTTTGATTGCTGAGGCCAACCTTGCTGCAATATCTTTGCATTCTTCCTGAATAACAAATGCAGCAGTTATTTTGCCCTGATTCCTCCACAGGGACAGTCAACAAGGGATTGTCCAGTCCACAGTTGGTCTCCAGGTCTCTTTTATGCATTTCCCCCATTCATACAGAAAGCAAGAATGTGCAAGGCAAGAGTAATCCTCATTGTCCCCTTTTGCCCCTGACAAATGCAGTTCCCCTTCCTGTGGCCTGTACTAGTACATCCAGCGTGGATGTTGGATCATTATTCAGACTATTAACACACCTGTCTGGACTGCCTCCTTCAGATCAGAAATCCATGAAGCTAACCACTTAGTTCCTCCAGTTCTGATCTTAGCTAGATATTCCTGGATCTGATCGTGCTAGTGTCTCAAAAGAAATCCACTAGGAAGATCTACCATAGGAAATTGTAGTGATTTTCTATCTGGGCTATGTAAAAAGGTTTAAATCCCTTTTCTGCTGATATTCCTTCCAGTTTAGAATTCTTGTCTGAATGTTTCCACTGTAGCTGTAGTTATTCCACTATCAAAGTCAAATGGCCACTATTTCAAGTTTCCACATAGGGCAGAATGAAAACTCTGTAGCTTCATTAAGAGTCTCTAAGGCCTGTTTGAAGGGGAATTTTTCTCCTATGACCAGCTATTAGAGATCTATTACCTCCATGGCAAAATACTATCATGCTGCAGGCCATCCTTTGAACCAACAGCATCAGTTGAGTTGAAATTTCACTCTTGTAAGACAAATTTTCTGGTGGCTGTTATATCAGCCATGTGGATTTCGGAGATACAAGCACTTTCTTGCAAGCCTCCCTATTTGGTATTTCATAAAGACAAGTGTTTCCTTGAGAACTAATGCATTTTCCTTCCCAAGGTGGCATCCGAGATTAATCTAAATCAGTCAATAAATCTGCCAGTCTTTTTCTCCAAATTCTCAAACAAAGGTGAATACATTTTACATATGCTGGATGTTCATTGTCAATGTAGGTTCTGTCTTCACAGGACCAAGCAATTCAGATTGTTGACCAGTTGTTTGTTGCTTTCTCAAAGCATAAATTAGGCAAAGCAGTTTCTAAGGTTACTCTTTCCAGATTGTTATTAGACTCCATTTCTTTCCTCTACAAGAAAAAGGGCTTGTCTGTACAATCTAAACCTAAGGCTCATTCCACATGGGCAATAGTCATTTCAATGGGCTTGTCTGTACAATCTAAACCTAAGGCTCATTCCACAAGGGCAAAAGTCATTTCAATGGGCTTGTCTGTACAATCTAAACCTAAGGCTCATTATACAAGGGCAATAGTCATTTCAATGGGCTTGTCTGTACAATCTAAACCTAAGGCTCATTCCACAAGGGCAATAGTCATTTCAATGGGCTTGTCTGTACAATCTAAACCTAAGGCTCATTCCACAAGGGCAATAGTCATTTCAATGGGCTTGTCTGTACAATCTAAACCTAAGGCTCATTCCACAAGGGCAATAGTCATTTCAATGGGCTTGTCTGTACAATCTAAACCTAAGGCTCATTCCACAAGGGCAATAGTCATTTCAATGGGCTTGTCTGTACAATCTAAACCTAAGGCTCATTCCACAAGGGCAATAGTCATTTCAATGGGCTTGTCTGTACAATCTAAACCTAAGGCTCATTCCACAAGGGCAATAGTCATTTCAATGGGCTTGTCTGTACAATCTAAACCTAAGGCTCATTCCACAAGGGCAATAGTCATTTCAATGGGCTTGTCTGTACAATCTAAACCTAAGGCTCATTCCACAAGGGCAATAGTCATTTCAATGGGCTTGTCTGTACAATCTAAACCTAAGGCTCATTCCACAAGGGCAATAGTCATTTCAATGGGCTTGTCTGTACAATCTACACCTAAGGCTCATTCCACAAGGGCAATAGTCATTTCAATGGGCTTGTCTGTACAATCTAAACCTAAGGCTCATTCCACAAGGGCAATAGTCATTTCAATGGGCTTGTCTGTACAATCTAAACCTAAGGCTCATTCCACAAGGGCAATAGTCATTTCAATGGGCTTTTCTAGTAGACTTCCTAGTGATGGTATTTGTGCTGCAACAACTTGGTTAACAGTTCACAATCTTGTATCTCATTACATACTAAATGTACAGTCCAGATCACGTTCCTTCTTTGGTTCCACCATTTTCAGGAACATCCTTCCTAGATATCACCCAGGTGTAACAGCTTAGGAATCTGTCCCATGGTTGAATTGGATGAAAACAGACAACACTGGATACAAAAGTTATGCAGTTACCATAATGATAGATCCATGTCTGATTTTCATCTGGTTCAACCTTCCTCACTCCTGCCCCCTTCCAAATTGACATAAATGAACTTCTGGTGACTGGGTGGTCTCTGGCACACCTTGAGTGTGAACAGTCTTAAATGAGTGTTTTCCAATCCTATCTTTTTACCTGTATGCTAGGTTTAGTCTTCAATATAATTGCTATATATTATTTCACTGGGACAAGCTCGATCTGAGCTACTAAGGTGGAACAAAGAGAATTATGGGTAGGGGAGGAGTCAGAGCCCTGCAACTGAGAAGCTTTAGAGTCGGTGCTGATGTCTGATCCATTTGGATCCAACAACCCATGGTTGAACTGGAAAAAATCAGACAACAGGGATCTATCATTAGGGTAAGTACATAACTTTCATTTTAAGAGGAAATGGCAAGGGGTTCCAAAAAGAATTCCTGAACCTCTCAAACCAAGGACTAACAAGTCAGAATGACTATTTAAGGAATCTTGTCCCCCCCCCCCCCCATCCCCCTGGCAGTACCATTTCCCTTCCACAAAGTCTAAATCTCCACCAGCAAATAGTTTCAAACAAGTCAGTTCTGAAGATCATTCATCAGGGTTATAAATGTTAGTGGGAGAAAATTCCTGCTTTCTAGGGGGTAATTCCTCATCCACCGACCACACTCTTATTTTTGCCTGTCCTTCATCATATGCCATATGAGAGACTGATAGAACCAATTCCTCCTTCCCAGGTTTGGAAAGATTTTTATTCAAGGATGTTTTTAGAGCCAAAGAAAATGAAAGTACTTGCAGAACAATTCTGGATCTTTCTTTCCTAAACTTGTTTGTGATGGTGCCCAAATTCAAAATTATGTTAAGTTTAAAATGTGTTGCCTCTTCTTTCTCATTCAAATTTCTTGGTAACACTAGATTTAAAAGATGCTTATCATAACATACCCATTCATCCAGACTTCAGGTGTTTCTTGGCTTTGTGTGTCAGAATCACATGATCAGTTCTTTGCTTTAGTCTTTGGACTATCCACTGCACCAAGATCAAAGTATCTAGCTGCAGTTGCAGCTCATTGCAGGCTACAGGGTATCCTCATTTTTTACATTTAGATGACTTGTTTATCTTTGCAGTGTCTTTTTTTTTTGAAGCATAAGGAAACTCTCACTTGGGTGAAAAATCTCTTTCACAAACTGGGATTTCAAGAGAACTTTCAAAGTCTTTCTTGACTCCTTCACACAGGATTGTGTTTCTAAGATTTCAGCTGGACACCCCAGTTCAAAGAACTTTGCTTCCACAGAAAAAAAAAAAAGATTTCTATCTAGATATATTTCTAAAGTTTTCCACTCGGACTTCAATCACTGCAAGTGAAAAGCTCAGGCTTTTGGGTCTCAAGACATCTAAGATTCTAATGATACTGTTTGCAAGGCACCATATGAGAAAGATGCAGTGGTATCTGAAGTCTCTTTTGTCCCAGAACCAGTATCCTTTATCTTTTCAAATGCCAGTGCTGGGGATTTCCAGAAGAGAAATCACTTGGTGGAGAATACAAATGTCCAATATGGGTCTCCCCTTCTTCCCTCGTGTTCCAAAGCAGTCAACACAGATGCCTCAGACTTTACTTGGGGTGCAATTTCAGGAGGTATAAAAGCGTAAAGTGTGTGGGACACCAAGAACAGATACAAGCATATAAATATAAAAGAGCTGCTTGCCGTGGTCGTATCCCCTTTGCAGACTAGTTATTTTTAGCTTGGGATATAGCTTCACAGCACAATCTCACTCATTAGGCATCCTACATTCCATCAGAGCAAAACTGTGTGGTAGACAAGCTGAGCATGACAAGGGCAGACCCTCATAATTGGAAACTAAATCGGGGGCATTCTATGATGTGACCCATCTCTGGAGAGTTCCTCAAGTGGTCCTCCTTGCCTCCTCTCTGAACAATCAGCTTTCAAGATTCTGTATCCGGACTCCATGCAAGAAGACCTGGAAGACAGACGCCTTTTCTTTTTTCCTTAGATAGGAATGTTCTTGTATGCCTTTCCACCTTTTCCATTGATATCTAGGGTACTTTTGAAGATTCAGAAGGAATCCCACAAGATCATTGTAGTGACTACCTTCTGGCCCAGACAACCATGGTTCTCCCTTCTATTGAAATGGCCACGGGCAATTGCCATATGTTTCCTCACAGACTGGATCTATTCACACAAGGAAAGGGGGGGTTTGATACACCCTGCCCTCATTCAACTTCACTTGTCTGCCTGGATGATAGGGTCTTAATTCCCATTAGGCACCTTTTACTGAGGACGTGCAACAGGTACTAATGGAAGCGAAAACCTACTACTAGAAAATCATATGTTAGTAAATGGAAATGTTTTCTAATTGGTGCCATCATCATAACCTTCACCAATTCAGGGCTAGATATTTTCTGGTTTTTACAATATTTATGCGAGTTATTATCCCATTGCCTTTTTTACTGCTCCATCAAAGTTCATTTATTAGCCACTTCTGCATTTCTGCCTATGGATCCTCATCCTTCAGTATATTCTCATGTCAAAATGCTTTTGAAAGGGGTTTTGCATAAGAGGCCTCCAAGAAAGCAGGTGGCCCCTCCTTGGGATCTTAATTGTGTGTCAGAAAAGCCATCACTTGCTCCATTTGAACCAGCTAACCTGGCTGACATGAGGTTCTTAATGTGGAAAATAGTTTTACTGATTAATCTGACCACTGCAAAAACGGTATATGAGTTGCAAGCTATTATGGTGAGTCAGCCCTATCTGATTTTCCACAGAGTCATGGTTTCTTTGAGAAGTAATCTTTCTTTTATATCTAAAATGGTATTCCAGTTTACTTTAAGCCAAACTACCCATCTTCCCGTTTTCATTCCTGAACCTAAAAGTGAGGGAGAAAGGATACTTTATATCTTAGATGACCACAGAGACCTCCGGTACTATCCTGACAGAACTAAATCTTTCAGATCTTCAGAGCAATTGTTCATTTCTTGTTAAGGTAAAGAGAAGGGACAACCTGTGTCAAAACAAGACTATTTTCAAATGGTTGTGTAAGGCAATTACATTTTATATAGTCACCACAACAAAAGTATTCCAGGAAAGGAAGTCCCTCTCTACCAGAGCCTTGGCTTCATCTGTGTTTTTTTGGGAAGGTTTGGATTCTAGAAGTATTCTAAAGCTTCAACTTGGTCCTTTGTCTGTACCTTTGCAAAGCACTACAAACATGATTCCTTCTGTAGGTCTAAATCAGGCTTTGCTAGCACCTTCATCAGAGGCTGCTGGAGCCTTCCCCTCCCACCTCCCACCTCCCAAATGTAGTAAGCTACCATTAAGAGTAGATTTTCGAATGATCTGTACTGCAGTACCCTCACCCTCCCTCCACACCCCTTGTCTTTTAGTGTGTTGTTTATGCCAGGGTGTGGACATTTATTTTTTGTTTCTAGCATTGTCCTTTCAAGGTTCAGCCTCCCTATCCCTGTTGTCATGAAAGCTCTGAAGGGTTTTTCATCCAAACATGCCTTTTTAGTTAGCTTAGTTAGGTCAGCTAGAGTTGACTGACTGCCTAACTGGACATATGAAAGGTGCCCTGAAGCTTTGGAAGCTGGCTGGCTGTTATATCCCAAGCACAAAATAACCCATATAGCTAAGCAACTGCAGCAACGATCACTTGAACATCTCCTGTTATGGCAGGCTTACCAACACAACTGTACTTTCACACTGATGTTGTTGTTTAAAGATCACAAATTTTGAAACATTGTGGTAGGTCATTATTCAGGTAAATAACTGTGATCATTAAAAGAAAATTCTGCACACTGAGTAAAGACTGGTATTGGGGGAAATCAAAAAGCAGTGTTTTCTGTCATGAGTGTATATGAACTGATGTGCTTCCAGAAACTGAAGGTGTACTGCCAGTTGTATTGCAGATTGAATAAATACATGGTCCTTTAGTTTTTTAACGTGCATCGTTGGATAAGGATCTGACTGTATACACATCAAGAGGAAATCCCTGACAAATGGCAAAAACAGTTCATAACATAATGAGTGATTTCTGCCAAGTGATATCAGCCTTGTCATTCAAAGCACATAATGCTCTGCTTGTATTATGTACAGTTAGAGCAATACCAGAGTCAATTGAAACTGACCTTCTAATGGAACATGAAAGTGTAGATTAGAGCCCAGTTTAACAGATAATTAAATAACTGACCTATCTTCAATAGCATACTTTGAACCTTTTTAAGAAGGGCAATCCCTCTAGGAGGTAGAAAAGATTCTCTGTTTGGGCTACAGCTAAGGTTTGGACCCTTTGTCTGCCCCGTTTTGATGCAATTTTACATTTTCTGGCAGATCTGTTCCATTGTGGTCTTAGTTATTCCACTGTAAAGGTTAATTTAGTCTAAGTCTCAAATTTTCATGTAGGTATGGATAATATCACTTTATTCTTTCAAGTTATCTAAAGTCTTCTTAAAGGGTACCTTTCTACTTAGACCTCTGTTTAGGGATCTGGTACCTCCCTGAGATTTGTCTCTACTGTTGCGAGCACTGACTAGATTCCCTTTGAACCAGCCATTACCATACATTTGAAGCTACTATCTTGGGAAACTCTGTTTTAAGTAGCAGTGACCAGACAGGAGGGTTTTGGAAATCTAAGCCTTACCTTAATTTCCATAAGGGCAGAGTTACTCTGTTGACTAACCCTTCCTTCTGACCTCAAGTAGCCTCTTAGCTGGAATTGAATCAGTCAATTTATTTACCTGTTTTCTTCCTAAACTTCAGTAACAAAGCAGAATACATGCTCTATTGTTTGGCTGTTCATCATCAACTGAGATTTTACTTGGATAGTACTAAAGCTATCAGAAAATCAAACCAACATTTTGCATCCTTTTCTAATTCTAGACTGGGTAAGTCTGTTTCTAATGTAACCTTATCCAGATGGATTTCCGATTGTATTTAGTTTATCTGTTCAGCAAAAGGCATTTATTTACCTGGTCAATTCAACCATAGCTGTTACTGCTTCCACTGCATTTTTTTACTCAGGACTTCATGGATGATATTTATGCAGTGGCTACTTGTACTAGCACTCAGACCTTCGTGAACCATTACAAACTGGATATGCAGTCCATTTTCAGGTCAACCTTTGAGGCCACCATTTTGTGGAATGTCCTCTCCTGATGCCACCCTTGTTTGACTGAGTGGGTACTCTGTCCCACAGGTTGTGGCAGATTGACAATACATCCATCTCCACCATTCCTCCATCCATTCCCATTCCCAAATTGACATCCTTTTTGAGTAGCTTCTGACAGACTGTGCAGACCAGCCCAATGCCTACCTTTGGGACATTTTCTGTAGTCCCTCTGTTCTTATGTGGTTGTGATTCTTTATAATATTCCCTAGAATACAATAATGCAAACTTGATCTGAGAAGACTCAGGGAGGCAGTTTATTATGGGAAAGGAGGAAGAGCTTCAGACCTAAAGAGTCTCAGCTGCTAGGTTTAGATCCAATTGGATCCGATAACAACAGGTTGTGATGGAGAGGAAACAACATGTCTCTAGCATTATGTAAATTTCCCCATCTATGATAAATGCAATCCATTCTGTCATGACTAGTTAGAATAAATTCCCCATTTATGAAGCATACAAACTATTTATTTTATAACCAGTTATGACTCCCCATCTATGATGAATATAAACTATTTCCTGTAAAAACTTGACATTGTGAAGCACATCTGTCATACGCAAGGTCTTTTACTATCCAGCAGACTTTCTTGTCTTCCATGTGCTTTCTTTTTTCTCCTGTGTGTTCTAATTTTGTATTTCATAACTAACACTGCCTGACAATGTGTCTAAACAGAAAAAAAACAGCTGAGGTTTCCTATCTTCCTTGTACAAGAAGTTTAAGCTGCATAATATATAACATAACTCTGTTCAAGAAGCACATCCTAATAATTCACATCCTAATAATTCTGCCCAGGAAATCCCTCTTATAGCTCCCCCTTAAGTTCATGAATTGATTATTAAAATGAATTTCATTTCATTCAAGAAAAAGAGTGAAGGGGCTAACCATTTTAAATGTTGGGTTCTGCTACACTGAGTCTCGAAACATGGAGACTGAATGGCCAAAAAAGGGGTCTATATTATAAGATCGACGGTTGAAAACATCAAACACCATATGGTCAACACCATATAGTCGATGTCTTCAAATGTCAACCTTATAAAAAGACAAAATAAAGAAAAAAGTACCCTAATGGGTTTAAGAAGGGGGGGCAAGCCCCCCAGCACCCTCCACACCCCCCGCTACTTAAATATACCAACTCTAAGACCACACTACATTGCAGTAAACAGAAATCTCCCCTTACGGAGATTTCCATTTACGCATTTGAGATTCTGAGCTTTCGCTATTCTTGTGTCGACAATGTCAGATTTGACATTGTCAGCTTTCGAGAATGTAATATAGACCCCAAAAAAAAGACCTATATCTATCTATGTATCACATATCTATCCTCATATATCTGTGTGTGTGTGTGTGTGTGTGTATATATATATATATATATATATATATATATATATGTATATATACACTTCAAATTTCACTTAAACTAATTATCCTTTGCAGTACACATTCAATCACAACTGAGAGTATGTCAGTGTGGAATGGTATGTGCATGTCTGCCAGTGTGTCTATATGACTGTGCAATATCTAATGACTAACATATATCTATATGCACAGAAGTACAATTTCTTGTATATGTCTTTTAAAAACTATGCAAATTAATTCAATTTGTTACTGAAGCACATTAGTTAAACACCTCTTTAACTTCTAGTTATCATGCAAATATATGTATAAAACAGAATAGTGTAATCACTTTTGACTTTGTCATTTTCCCTGTGAATTAAGGAATATACCTGTACGCTATCTAAGCATATCTAAGCATCACAGTTGTGATATATTCCCCTTATACAAAGGGCTCACTGCATATCTGAATACTGGATAGTGCCTGGTTGATGTCATCCTGGAATACCTTACATGTAAAATCAAGATTAATTCAAAAAACATTACAATGTAACGTTCTTATGACAATAAAATTGAATTTTGTCACTTATCTCCTTCTTCAGTCTCCCTTCCATTAAAGAGAATAATACATTTGAGAGAAAAATTAATCAGAATGCCACTCATTTTTGGCATCTATTTCATAAGGTCAAGACAATTGTCAAGAGCCTCTCGCTGAAAAGGTTTCAGACAACTGCAAACTGGATGCAGTCATAGAATCCCCCAATGACATAAATACCCTCCAAGAAAACCTGACACAGACAAATACCTGGTGCAAGAGCCATGATCTAAAACTCATTGCCAAGAAATGCGTAATAGTATCCTTTGGAAAGACTGCTACCCTTGGAAGCTGCCACATTGACAAAACACCTCTAAGAGTAGTCCAATGGTCAGGGATCTGAGTACATCTAGACAACAATCTGGCCTTTGACCATCATGTCCATAAACTAATCTCACTGGATATTCACATCCCGACCCCAACCCCTGCCCAGAGAACCACAGTGAAAAACTTCTCTAAAGCAAATTTCACACTCCTCAAAACCGGGGTGGAATCCTTCAAAGCCCCCGGGCCTGTGGAAAATACAGCCCAAACCGCAGAATCCTTTATAAACGCATTCTATGAACACCTTCAGGAATGCATGGATCATGCAATCCCAAATAAAACCAAGACCCAATCCTCCAAAGGCAGACGTCCTGTCTGGTGGACCCCAGCCATAAACGAACTATACAATAGAAGGAGGAAGCTACTACATGATAGAGCAAAGTCCCAAAAAGGGAGGGCATCTCTGATCAGTATTAGCAAAAAACTATGGGCATTCATAAAATCGTCTAAGGCCAGCTTCAAGAGAAAAATTGCACAGGACACTAAGGATAATCACAAGGCTTTCTTTAGTTATGTTAGGAACCTGGGTGGGAATTCCCAGATATGCTCAGAATTAGCCAAAATGACAAAAAATACACCGAACCCACAGACATTGCCAACATTCTAGCTGACAGGTTCAGCGCAAACTTCTCCTCCCCTCCCCACCAAAAGGGCAAATATCTATCCCAGCAGAGTGCTGCCCCCCTGACATCTCAGATGCTCAGGTAAGAGCCGCCCTCTCCAAAGCAAAAAACACAGCATCAATGGGACCAGACTGTGTCCCAGGCTGCGTCCTACATGAACTCCAAGAAGAGCTAAACCCAAACATAAAACTACTGTTTAATCTCAGCCTTACTACAGGATATGTACCCAAAGAGTGGCGTACAGCAACGGTGGTCCCTCTCCACAAAAGTGGTGCCTCAACGGATCCTGGAAACTATTGCTCCATAAGCCTGACTAGCTTGGTCTGCAAAGCTATGGAAAGGATCATCATGGACCTTATAAATAAAGATATTGGGGACCTACAGACACTGGATCCTACCCAGTTCGGCTTTAGTTAAGGGCAGATCCTGCCTCTTAAACCTGGTTGATTTCTTTGAAACAGTTACCAAGGCCATTGACGAGGGGAAGGTGGTCCACACAGCCTATCTGGACCTTGCAAAAGCCTTCGATACAATACTCCACTCGGGCATTATAGATAAGCTCACCAGCTTAAATATAAACCCCTATGTCACTAGATGGGTTGCAAACTGGCTCAAGGACAGAACCCACATGGTTTGAATTGCTGGAGCCATGTCAGACTCCAAACCAGTTACAAGTGGCGTCCCACAAGGCTCAGCCCTGGGACCTCTCTTGTTCGGTATATATTTCTCAGAGGTACAGGCCAACACGGAAGGACTGTGGCTGACCAATTTCGCAGATGACTGCAAACTGGGCGCCATAATCGACTCTCCAGCCGACACAAGCGTCCTCCAAAAGGGCCTCATAGAAACAGACAACTGGTGCCAGAGCCATGGCCTCAAGCTAAACGCCAAAAAGTGTATAGTCATCCCCTTTGGCAAAAACAAAGTGCCCACAAATTACCACATAAGTGGTAATCCATTAAGTACGGAAGAAGTAATTAGGGACCTGGGGACCCAAGTTGATAGCAATCTCTCATTTGACAACCACGTGACCAAAGTGGTTAGAAAAACATTTTATATAGCCCACCTAATCATGAAGGGATTCACATCTAGATCAGGGGAGGTCATTGTGCCTCTTTACTCATCCCTCATCAGGCCCATAATTGAGTACAATGCCCCTTTTGGTACCTTACCAGACACCTGCAGCAACTGGAAAGACCCCAAAAGTACCTCACCAAGAGGATCAAAGGGCTGAAACAGATGCCATATGCTGCCAGGTTAAAGAAACTCCAGCTCTACTCAGTGGCATACCGCCTGCTCAGAGGCGATCTGTGCCTGACGTATAAAGCCAAGTCCAACCCGGAATGAATGGACATGCTGCACCTCAGAAAATCCAAATCCCATCGAGCTACGCGCTCGAGAGATCTGAACCTCAACACTGAAATAAATAGGACATGCTGGAAGGACAGATTCATAACCCAAAGGCTCCCTTCACTCTGGAATAAAATCCCAGTCCAGGTTAGGCAGAGTCCCTCATTGACTCTCTTCAAGAGGAATCTTGATGAGTGGATGGGGATCGTAGGTTTACCCTGGGTATCACTTCTGTGTCACTGTTAGACAGAGGCACAGTATACTAACCTTGAAAAAGGGCATAGCAAAATTAATTTAAAATGAGTGGCGAAAGCCAAACACACTCTAGCTAGGCTTATAAATGCCCTAGGGCAGATAGCCTAGTATGAACCTATGAACCTATGTATCTAATGTGGTAAGAATCATTCTACATTACTCAATTTATAAACAATGGTGTGGCATCTAGGTCCAAGAGTGTTATTGTTCTGTTGTACTCAATCCTCGCATGACCAATCATTGAGTACAGCACTCCTTCAGTGTATACCTGACCATGCATATGCAACAATACAAGCATCCACAGAGGTTCCTCTCAAAAAGAATAGTGGGTATAAGCAACACATCATACACTGCTCAACCTCAAAGTCCTGTTTCTGTACCTGGTATCCTACAGGCTGTTGAGAGGTGATCTATGCCTGACATCCTCTGATCGTGCTCTGATGGATCTGTTGCACATCCGCAAAATAGCATTACAATTACCCAATACAGACACCTTAACCTCAGCTACAACATAAATAGGACATGCTGGACAGACAGGTATATGTCTCAGAGACTGACCTTTCTCTGCAACAGGCTTCCCATTCATGTCAAGAAGAACTCTTTACCATCCCAAGTCAAGCATTACTTGAACCACTGGATGGGGTATTGGAAATTTACTCCTGGCCTGGCAGCTGTGTCTCTAACAGATAGAGGCAGCCTGTTAATGCTTTCCCACCCATGCCCAAGTCTGCGTATACCCCATGAAACAACCCTGTATTATCCAACCTGCCAGATACATCTGGGAAGCAGAGCTAGGTTGGGCATAAAAGGTCCCTTGAGGTCATTAGCCCACTAGTTACCTATGAACCTATGCTACAAGAATATGGGATTTGTAGAAAGAAAACATTAACACAACCAAAAACACTAGATGTTTTTTACTGATACTGTATATCCACATGCTCCCTATATAATGTATGAAGAAAAAAATGTGATGAATCATTTATATTTCAAATGCACAGTACACACGCACTTCTTAAGTTAAAAAAGCAAGTTCATGATGAACATGTTCATAAACAGAAGGATTTTACTGTATTGTACAAAGTATATCCTTCTGTTAACTCAAGTGAAGAAGAAAAATCTGCTTTTTATTAACTGATGATGACAATTTATTTTTATTTATTTATTTATTTATTTATTTATTTAATATTTGTTAACCAGGTAGGTGGGCTGATCCAAGGACATTTTTCAGCCACAACCCAGTCCCAGTGAGCATACAAAGTACAGGCAAACATGCATTTAAAAACAAAACTGAGTGAACATTAACATGATAATACATGATGCATGTAGTTCAGCAGAAATGAGATGAAGAACATATAGACCAATAAGCCAGTTCTCTTGTTTATCATCTCTGTATGTCAGTTGTCTGCAACACATTTACTGTTCAATTAATGGATGTATTTGTCTCTTAGTCTGAGGTTTAGCTAAGATGCATGCAGAATACATATGTGCAGAGTACTAACTCCTTTTTTCTCAGACAGTGATCTATTTTTCCTAGAAAATAGAACCATGTGGCATTCTTTTTCTTGAAATTTATCTTATTACACTGTTGTGGAAAAAACATATTTTATTCAGAATTTCTGGATCTGAGCCAACGTGTCAAAATGTCTCTGCTTTATCGTCTTATGAGATCCAAATCTTACAATGCTGAACAATGCTGGTATCTCCTTGTGGAAGGTCATCATATAGCATGGAGTGTGTCTATGTGCCACTGTTGTGTGATCCCAAAATTGGTATGTCTAAGACGTTCTTCATATGGATCACTGTTGCAGCAGGCTAAGCTGTATGGGTTATATCCTGCTTAGGATATAACAGTTGGACAGGTCACCTTCTACGCATTCAAACCCTTAGTCAGTTTGAGATGAGCTGCCTAAAAGTCATGTTTGGGTACCAAGCCCTTCAGATCTACTCAGCAGCCAAAGAGCGTGCTCCTCTGACTGAGGGCTTTCAAGGTTCAACAGTCGATTAAGTATGCTCCATTGTCAGGCAGATAAGTTCCTTTTGGGGAAGAAACCTCCCACTTTACGTTATACGACAAAAATTACTTTGTCTATAAAACTTAATATTTAAGCTAGAAAAAAGTGTTTTCAGCGAGAGTCACATGACTGTTGAACCCTTTTAAATGGCAGCATTGTTGTTTTACTTTTATGGTATGAAGTTGTTAAAACTACCTTTAAACTATTTTTTCTTTGGTAAACATGTTATTTTGCTCTTTGGTTCTGAGGTAAGGGTGTAAAGTGCCTTTTACTTTGTTTAAATAGGGAAAAAAAGTTACTTTCTTACAACTTACCTGTTGAACTAACTATTACTGCCAGGCTTCCCTGGGAACCAGCATCTTTTTTAGGTTAACTATGAAACAACCATTCTTCCTTCTTCCAGCTAAAAAAGCAGAAACTTGTGAAGTAGCCTTTACCACCATGGCAGATAGGTAAGGTGCCTCATCCACAGATGGATAACTCTGCTGTGGACAAAACTGGTTCCTCAGACTACTCATCTTTTCCCCTCAGTTATGCTGGTGTAGTCCCTACAGCCACCACAGACTGAGCGTTAGACATGTCCTCTACGGCTGTTACAGTGCCCTCTGTGTGCATGGGTGAGGCACTTTTGAGAGTCCTTAGAGAAGGAGAAGATAACTCCACTCTGCCTAGCCAAAAAGCTGTGTTCATCTCAGCGGAGGATTTGGCTGTTAAAGGTGGGTCTGTTTCTACAGAAATTCCTTTCAAAAAGAAACAAAAACTTAAACATATGTCTCCTCCTGTCTATTATCCTGGACAAAAGTACATTTTGGGCTTAGCTTAGGGTTTAGTGCAGGCTCTTGAACCCTTCCTGTATGACAGTTTCTAGTAAAAAATGGATTATTTATGTTCTGAAGGGACGAGTTTGAACCTCAAAATGATTCTGAAGGCACAGATTTTGTATTGTTCCCACAGATTTCTGATTCAGATTCTGAGGTGATCTGAAGAGAATGTAGATTAGGCTACTACTTTGAAGGATTCTTGTTCGCTGAATTATTTTCTAGAATAAATCCATTGTTTTAGTGGTAAGAGTGATGATTCCTGGTACCTTTGGAACTATTATGATTTGTTACAACTAGAATTTCCATAACCTATTCTTATTTCTCCTTTTACATGTGCTTTGGTCACAGTCTACCATTTCCCTCATATCATGCATGCAGCCACTCACCCCCAAAGCAGATAGACTATATAAAGTGCCTCAGTCTTTTAAATTTTGTACATTCATCCCCTTTCAGACCCAGCAGCTATTGCTTTAGAGAATCTAGTTGCTGCAAATCATTTGGTTAATAAAATCCCTATCCTTCCAACAAGTATGGGACGACTTTTGATAGATTTGGGAAAAAAATGGTACTGTACTGCAATACTTGTTTTTAGAATTCTCATTTGTCAGACTCATATGTTGAAGGTCATGCTTGCCTTTTGTGAGAATATGAGGAATATTTTGGCATTTTCCTTTTGTGAGGAGAAATCCTGGTTTGTGTAACATGGATGTTCTTCATCTCACATTGCTGCAGTCCTGACACTTGGGGTAGTCCGTTTTCCCAGTCGGCCCGAATACCAAAGTATAAGGCTGACGTCGGTCAAGGCGCATTAGTCTGACGTCAGGACGTCAGGGTACAAATGCGCATGACCGACGTAATTTCCTCAGTCTTTTTTGCCGCATGGTCCGATGCAGAAGCAGTTTTGCAAGTGCAGGTTGGCGTTCTGAGATTTTCCGAAGTCGGAGTTTCAGACCGAATCCAAGTTGGCTAAGTACCCCGTTGGGGAATATTTTGTTTTTTTCTTGCCTCAGTATTTTACGGATGTCAGAAAAAGTGAATAACTGTATTTCTTGTGGGAAACAGATACCTCATAGGGATTACCATATCTTGTGTATACCTTGCTTAGGGCCTGAGCACGACGTTGTTGGCTGTCGCTCTTGTGCTAGATTTAACAAACGCACTATAAAGAGAAGATTAGATTGTGCCAGGTTAGTTTTTGGGAAGCGGTGTAATTATAAAATGCCGTCGGATGCTCCGGCGCTTCGATCAAAAAGCGCAAGGACAAAACAGCAAAGCCTAGGCTGGAAGAACCGTCCGTACCGGACGTCGGTTCTTTAGAGGGCGCGGTGGAGCCAGAGGTTCAGCCAGAAATTTCTTTGGAATCCCAGGGAGAGACTTTATTACTGCAAGATGTGACCTCTCAGGAGGTAGGCCAAGCGGAAGGGGCTTCTCAGGTAGCTGTTCTTCCCTCCCTTCCTAAGGTGGTTAGGCCCTCCCCTGCTGTTTCCAAGGCTTCTCCCAGGGGCAGGCCAAGTTTTGTTTCAGGTGTTACCCCTAGTTCTTCAGTGTCTGTACCTAAGAAGCATAAGCTTAAGATGGCAGAAGATTTGATTACAATGATTAGAGGTTCTATGCCCCCTCCTGATAAGAGGCCTAGGGTGGAACCTGAGCTTGGGAGTTTTGAGCAGTGTTCGGATGCTTCTGAGTCTTCGGCTGAAGACTTGCAGGAGTATTCCCCTTACTCTGATTCTGATGTAGATGATTCTACTCCTTCTGCTTCTCCTCCTGAGGATTTTTCGTTTTCAGAGACTCTTCATTCCATGAGGGAGCATTTTAAATGGGAAGGTCAGGATTTCTCTGATTCCAGGAAAAGGCTTAGGGAATTTTGTTTCTACCCCAGCATAGGCCTTTAGCTATACCTCCTGTTCTAGATGTGGTGGAGGATGTTTTTGCAGAGGCTTCTCTGAACCCTGATTCTTTGCCTCCTGCTCCAGTTAAACCGGATAGATATTATAGGGTGCCTGAAGCTCATAAGTATCTTTTTAAGAGTCCTAGGGCAGATCCAGAAACTGTTTCACAGGGGCCTAAAGGTGTTAAGGCTTCTGTTGTTAAAAATCCTGTTCCTCCAGATAAAGAGGCAAGGGCTTTGGATAGATGGGGAAAGAAAGTGTATACTTCTTCCACTTTGGCCATGAGAGCTTTGAATTGCCAGTTTCACATGTTGAAATACCAAAATTATCTCCTTTCACAATTAAAGTCTAAGGTAGATGCTTTGGCGGAAGGTACTGAGTGTAAAGAGTTGCATGATTTAGTTCATGTTTCTGAACAGGTGGGTAAGCATTCTTTGCAATGTGGTTTTGATGCTGTGCAGGCCTCTTCGAGGGTGGCTGCCACTGGTTCGGTTCTTCGCAGGCACGCCTGGTTGAGGGATCAGAATTTAGCTGAGCATGTGAAGACAAGGATTTTAGATGCTCCTTTACAATCTGATGTGTTGTTTGGTTCGCCTGTGGATGCAGTTCTAAAGAAAATGGAAGACAAGGCTAAGTCTATGCAGACTGTTAAAGATTTTTTGCAGGTTCAGCCTCCGAAGTTTAGTAGAAATTGGCCTACCAAGGGGTGGACATATCCTGCTTATGATTCCCAGTCTAGGGGTAGGTCTAGACGTGGTAGGGGCAGAGCTCAAGGTTCTTTTAGGCCTAGAATAGGGAGTTCACCTGCTCAGTCTTCTGGTGAGGGCAGGGGTCAGTCCTTTCGTAAACAGACCCAATGACCTGCCTTTTCCGCTGCCAGAATCTTCTCGTCTGGCAGCACCTTTGGGAGGAAGGTTGGCACTTTTCAAAGAAAACTGGAGTTTAATTACCCAAGACAGATGGGTATTGGATATCATTCACCACGGTTACAGGTTTTATTTCCATACCTTGCCTCCTTTCAAAGGCATGCCAGACATTCCTCCTCAACAAAGGAAAGAGGCTCACAAGCAAATTTCTCTGTTGCTCCAAATAGGGGCCATTCAGGCGGTTCCTGTGCCAGAAAGGGGCCTAGGATTTTATTCTCGCCTGTTCCTAGTACGAAAAAGGGGAACATGTGGAGACCAATTTTGGATCTGTCTATCCTCAACACTTATCTGGACATTCCCAAGTTCAAAATGTTGACGTTACAACAGCTTTTACCTCTGCTGGGCAAAGATCACTGGATGGTAACTTTGGATCTCAAGGAAGCTTACCTTCATGTTCCTATCAGACTGATTTGCAGGAAGTATCTGCGTTTTCGAGCTGGGAATTCTCATTATCAGTTCTCTGCATTGCCCTTTGGCTTATCTACTGCCAGAGTATTCACAAAGGTTCTGGCTCCAGTGATAGCTTTCTTCAGGCTAAAAGGAATACAAATCTATCCTTATTTGGACGATTGCCTGATTCTGGCTCAAGGAAGGGACGTGCTTCTTCAGCATTTGGAATATGTGATAGCAGTGCTAAGATGCCTAGGGTATTCTGTGAGCGAAATAAAGTCCAGTCTAGTACCCTCTCAAGACATGTGCTTTCTGGGTGTGAGACTGAATACAGCAACAGATGGCCTTTTTAACCCCGGACAAACAAAAGAATCTTTCTATTTACTTCCATCAACTATCTCATCAGTCCGGGCTGACTGCAAGGACAGTCCTTCAAGCCTTAGGGTTCATGGCATCTTGTATTCTGGTACTTCCCAATGCCAAACTGCATATGAGGAAGCTACAATGGTATCTCAAAAATGTATGGACACAGCACTGCCAGGATTTGGACACTGTCATTCGAATAATACCTTGCATTCAAAAGGAATTTTTGTGGTGGGCTCAGGAATGTCACCTAAACAAGGGACTCTCTGTGACCCGGCCAGAGGCGAGTCAGATTCTAACGACAGATGCCTCAGACACAGCTTGGGGAGCTCATCTGAATGGAAAGTGGATACAAGACAAGTGGCCTGCCAGACTGCAGCATCTACATATCAACATGAAGGAGATGTTAGCAGTCCAGTTTGCATTACTGGTTTTCAAGGATTTACTTCTTCCAGGGCAGGTGTTGATTCTAACAGACAACACAACTGTCATGTGGTACATCAACAAACAAGGGGGAACACATTCTTATCCTCTATGCAGGCAAGCAATGATTTTGTGGGAGACTGCGTTAAGCTTGCAACTGAATCTTCAAGCAAGGTTTCTGCCAGGAGCACAGAACTCCTTAGCAGATGTGTTAAGCAGGCAAATCATGGATCCCCACGAGTGGAAACTGGATCTTCATGTATTTCAGACATTGACAGTGTCATGGGGAACTCCAGACATAGATCTGTTCGCTTCTCCACTAAACCACCAGCTGCCAAAGTTTTGCACGAAAATGTTTCATCCCACAGCCTGGAAAGTGGATGCTCTTTCTTTCAGTTGGAAAAATCTTCATGTGTATGCCTTTCCACCTCTGCCTCTCCTCCCAAAGGTACTCCTAAAGGTCAGGCAAGACAAGCCAAGGATGATTTTAATAGCTCCAGATTGGCCTCGGCAGCACTGGTACCCTTTGCTGAGGAGTCTGGTAAGGAAGCCTCCATGGCCCTTGCCTTTGATTCCACACCTATTGTCTCAGAAGGACGGGCATCTACTCAATGTCAAGCTTCACTCTCTTCATCTAACAGCCTGGCATATTCTGTTTTGAACCATAGCAGGTCTCAGCTTCCTCAACAAGTTTTGAATGTGATTATGGAAGCCAGAAGACCTAGTACAAGGAAAGTGTACGCAGGAAAATGGAAGAGATTTTTATTTTGGTGTGCAGCGAAGGATTTGGATGTTTCTGAGCCAAATTTGAGTGTGGCTCTTCAATATCTTACTGAGTTATTGGACAAAGGTTTGTCTTTCTCTTCCATTAAGATTCATGCTGCAGCAATTTCAGCTCACTATGATTGTGACCCACCATTGTTTTCTCATCCTTTGTTCAAGCAATTTCTTAGAGGGGCAAAGAATATAAGACCCCCACGTAGAGCTCCTACTCCTGCTTGGGACCTCAATTTTGTGTTGGAGAAACTCACTCTAAAACCTTTTGAGCCTGCAGCTACTGCTGAATTGAAATATTTGTCATGGAAGACTGCTTTTTTGTTAGCCATTACCTCTGCAAGAAGGGTGTCTGAATTGCAGGCCCTTATGGCGGTTGAGCCTTTCCTGATTTTTCATAAGGATAGGGTATCTTTACGTACTAATCCTTCCTTTATGCCTAAAGTGGTTTCTAGTGTGGCTTTAAACCAAACTATTCATTTGCCTACCTTTTATGCAAATCCCCAAAATAAAGGGGAAAAGATTTTGCACACTTTAGATGTACACAGGCAATTACGTTATTATTTAAGCAGGACTAAGGATTTTAGGCAGTCTCAGCAGTTGTTTGTTTCTTTTGCTGAGTTCTCAGGGTAAGCCTGTGTCAAAACAAACTATTTCTAAGTGGATTGGGTTTTGCATTACTTTCTGTTACTCCCATCATGGCAAGGAGATTCCAGCTGGGATTAGGCCTCATTCCACTAGGGCTACTGCCACTTCAACAGCATTTCTAAGGGGTGGCAACTAAGGATATTTTGGAGGCAGCTACTTGGAGTTCAGTGCATACCTTCTCTAAGCATTACCACCTTCCTCTCTACTCTAAATCTAGGGCTGGTTTTGCCACTGCTATTTTACAGGGCATGTTGTCAGCTCCTGCTTCTTTGTGATTTGCCATCCTCCCTTACCTCTGCTTTGGGATTCTACCCAAGTGTCAGGACTGCAGCAATGTGAGATGAAGAACATAGTACAGTTTTGTACCTACCATAAATGTAGATGTTCGAAGATCCACATTGCTGCAGTCCAACCTCCCTCCTTCCCCTCTGTGTTTAGGGGTGGTTGTGTGGGTGGGATTGTACCTTTCTGACTTTGTATATATTGTACATATATTTGGTACAAGGGTGTTTGGTGTGTTGTTGTTTTTTGTTTGGCCTTATCTTTTTAGGGTCTTCTGACATCTGGGGCAAGAAAAGACTGAGGAAATGACGTCGGTCATGCGCATTTGTACCCTGACGTCCTGACGTCAGACTAATGCGCCTTGACCGACGTCAGCCTTATACTTTGGTATTCGGGCCGACTGGGACAGCGGACTACCCCAAGTGTCAGGACTGCAGCAATGTGGATCTTCGAACATCTACATTTATGGTAGGTACAAAACTGTACTTTTCTTCTGTGTCTCGGGTATCTACCCATTGTTTGAAATTTGCATATGATTCTGCTGCTTTCACAGCTGCTGCTGAGGGAAATGTTATGAGGAAGTTTGCCTGGCTGCATTCTCAAAACCTTCAAGAAGATGTCAGAAATTACATTTTCATTTGTCCCTTGGATAGAGAACTACTTTTTGGATCTTCTGCTGCTGGGACCATTAAAATGTTTGATGAGTGAGGAAAGACGATTCAAGGCATTCCTTAGATTCCCAGCCCTTCTTCTCCAGTGGTCCCTGGACAGCTTTATTTGAAAAGCAAATAAACCGCCTTAGCAAGCTGCTGCTAACTAAACGTTTATAAACCAATGGCAGGAAGGTTCCACAAAGAAACGGAAACCCTTAGAACAAGGGACGGTCTAAACCTGAATGACTATATGAAGGACTTCCAACTCCTTTCTACCCTGGCAGACCCTTAATCTTTCCAGAAAGTCTGAACCTCTATTTTATGCTTTGGCAACAGATAGTTTCAGAGAGGTGGGCTCTGAGAGTAACCCTTCAAGGGTACAGATGGCAGTGAGAGTGTCTCCCTCCTTTTTGGGTGATTCCTCCTTACCGCCATTCTTCCTTTCCCACCTGCCATTGAGCATATCCTTGCTCATGGGGTGCTAGACGTTGTCACTCCTCATCCTCAAGTAAGGGAAGGGTTTTATTCCAGGATATTCCTGGTGCCAAAGAAAGAAGTTTCTTGGAATCTAGTTTTGGATCATTCCTTTCTGAATCGGTTTGTGATAGTATCCATGTTCAAAGTGCTGTCTCTTCACAAATTTTTATACTTTATTTCCTTTTGAGCTTTATACTGACCTTAGAGTTAAAGAATGCATATCAAAACATTTCTGTAGATCTGATTTCAGATATTTCATAAGGTTTTCTGTATCTGAATCACATTATCAGTTCCCTGAATTACCCTTTGGTTAATCTACTGCTCCAAGGGTATTCACAAAGTATCTAGCTCCTGTGATAGACTATTACAGACTGCAAGGTATTCACAGTTTTCCTTATTTAGACAACTTGCTTATTTTTGCAGTCTTTTTCAAAGTATCATGAATCTTTTACTTGGGTAAGGGATCTCTTACATAGGCTGGGATTCAATAAAAACTTATAGAAGTCTTGTCTGACTCCCTATCACAGGATTGTTTTCCTAGGTTGTCTCTTGGACATCTCAGTTCAAACAGTCTTTCTTCCACAGCAAAAAATAGCTCTGTATTTAGATCTATTCCTGCATTTTTCCACACAGACTACTATCTCAGCAAGGGAATTCCTCAGGATTTTGGGTCACATGGCATATGTGATAGTCATTATACCTCTTGCAATACTCTACACGAGAAAAATCCAGTGGAACCTGAAATCTTCATTTTGCCAACATCAACATCTCCTGACATTTCAGATTCAAGTTTTGGGGTTTGTGAAAAGGGAGATTTTGTGGTGAAGATATCAAATCCAGTTCTCCCCTTCATTTTGCTTGCTCCAACACAGTCAGTCTCAGCAGAAACCTCAGTCTTTGTTTGGGGAGCAGTCTGTATGGGAATAGAAGTGCAGGGTCTTTGTACAGACTAGCAGCAGTAGCCTGGGATATAGCTTTTCAGCACATTCTCAGGCATCTTACATAGTATCAGAGCAAAACTGTGTGGCAGACGGGCTGAGCAGGACCAGTACAGACCATATCAAATGAAAAATGAATTAGGGGGCTTCCAAGATTTAAAACAGCTCAGGGGAACACCTCAAACAGATCTATTTTCCTGTACTCACAACATTCAGTTTTCACAATTCTACTCCATCTCTTCATACAAGAAAGCCTGGAAGATGAATGCCTTTTCTTTTCCTTGGACAGGAATATTCCTGCATGCTTTTCCACCCTTTCCACTGACATCCAGCATCATTCTGAAAATTCAGGACTTCCAAAAGATCATTGTGATGACTTCCTTCTGGCCCAAGAAACAGTGGTTCTCCCTTCTTTTGGAATGGGCAGGGACTATTACCACAAGCTTAATCCAGAGTCAAGTTCATTTGTTCGCTATTTCAACGTCTTCCCTTGAATGTTTTTGAAAGGGATGCTGCTTAAGAAGCCTCCTAGAAAACAGGTGGTTCCTCCTTGGGATCTTAATTTTGCATCAGAAACACTAACTGTTCCACTTCATAGGTTCATAGATTAGTACTAGGCTAACTGCCCTTGCGAGACATTTTAAGCCTAGCCAATTATCCCCTGTGAGATTCAAACCCTGTATGTTGTGTTTGTAAGACAAACACCTTAACCATTAGGCCACCCTCCCAACTTGTACTAGCTTATCAGACTGGCTTGAAGTTCTTGCTGCAAGAAGAGTATCTGAGTTGCAGCCTCTCATGGTGTGTCAGCCTTATCCCATTTTCCACAAAGACTGGGTTTCCTTAAAAACTAATCCTTCATTTATGCCTAAAGCAGCAATTATGTTAAATTTAAGCCAGGCTATCTATCTTCCCAATTTCTTTCCAGAGCCTAAAAATGAGAGAGAAATGGTACTCCATACCTTGGATGTTCACAGGCAACTTAGGTAATATCTTGACAGAGCAAAATCTTTCAGAACTTTTGATCATCTGTTCATTTCTAGGGACGGTAAGAAAAAAAGGACAACCTGTGTCAGAAGGAAATGATAATTTCCAAATGGTTGTCTCTTGCTGTTACCTTTTTTATGCTCACCACAATGAAGCTATTCAAGTCAGGGTCAAGGCCCTTTCCACCAGGGCATCGGTTTCAACTGTGACTTTTGGAAAGGGTTAGCTTCTTCATGTATTCTAGAAGCAACAACCTGATCTTTTGTAGATATTTTTACAAAGCACTATAAACTACATTCCTAAACTACATTCCTTTCCTGGTTTAGGACAGGCTTTTCTAGGTCCATTTTCTGAGGGCTCCTAGGCCATCACACCTCCTTGTCCCAGTCTTGTTAACTTATAGTAGACTACCCATAAAACTTAGGCTATTGCAATGGTGATCCTTCTGAAGAATATAGTACAGCTTTTGTAAGCAAACCTAGCTGCTTCCTCAGTCCCTCCTTCCCTCTTATTTTTGAATACTTTTATGCTTGGGTGTTGATATTTAGTATTGTATTAATAACATTATCCACTGCTTCTTCAGCCCCTCCTTCTCTCTTATTTTTGTATACTTGTATGCCTTGGTGTTGATATTTAGTATTGTATTCCTAACACTGTCCACTGAGAGCTTTAGTCCCCCCATCTCTCTGTTGGTATGAAAGATCTGAACGGCTTGGAACCCAAATTTGACTGTCAGCTCAGTTGTAGCTGATTAATGGTTTAGATGTGGGGAAGGTGCCCTGAAAGCTTTTGAAACTGGACAGCTGTTAAATCTTTAGCAGGATGTAACCCTTATAGCTGAGGCTACTGCAGCAGTGATCATTCAAGCTTCTGTTGCCAAGTTATTTTTGATTACACAATTGTTCTTGCAGGGTGTTTTGGGGCTGCAGGGGAGCTTGCCTTATTGCATAAGAGATGATTTTATTTATTTCTTTATTTGTTTTTTTTTTTTTTGCGATTCTGCCTTTTTAAGACCAACATTTTGACATACATTCTTACATTAGAGTGTTTGATGTTACGTGATATATGAATATACTTTGATATTTTTTATTTATTGTTCAACATAAATAATACTATCTGCCATCTATCTTGTGTAATTTGAGTCAGTGGTTATGTATCAAACCATGCATGAATCATACCATTTCTGAAAAGGTCCTTCTTATGGTGCACTTACTTAACAAAGATAATAAAATACAAAAAAGGCAGAGAAATACATACATACATACATACATAAATAAAATAAGCAACACAGTTAGCAGTAGAAAATACTGCTACTGATCCCAAATGGTTTTATTTATCTATTTATTGCTATATATTTATCCAGCATTATAAGTTGCTTTTTAATGACATTAGTTTCCTTTTTTTTGTCTGCCTTTGCTGCATTCATTTTTTTCATTGTAAGCAAGCTTTCTGTCCTTTAGAGCTAAGCTTCACACCACATTCATTCCACACCTTTTCTACTTACAACTATCTAGCTTTCCCAGCATGCCATCAGGAGGCTCCTGCCCTGCTAGGCACACTGGGGTTAGCTTGATGAAATGCTGGCTAACAGCAGGTGAAGGGAAGATCATACATTTAACTGGAGCACAGGTGCCTGTTTGAGTTATTGTAATACAGTAGATGATAGCACTAATTAGCTGACAATATCTGATATATGATCTAATCTGCACTTGGACATGGGAGGGCAGGAGTAGTGACTGGAGTTCTGAGGTGACTGAACTCTTTAAAGAAGACTAGACAAAAACACCCCTTCCTGTTTCTATTGGTGTCCCAGTTCTTAAAATATGTAGCGAAAGAAAGTGTGTAGATATTTTGTAATCCTCCTCTGCTATACCCTGCATACATTAACTAAGCCTCTATGCTTTCACTAGGGGTCACAGCACATTAAATATTTCTTAGGTATTTTATAATATATATTTAACCCTTTCTCATTTGATCCTTTTTGTAATAAAATGAAATATGTTAACTTAATGAATTGCATAGCCAGTATTTAAGGAATATAAACTTTGAGATTATTTTATAAATATGTAGTATAGAACATGAATGTCAAGAATGTATATGGGCAAACACGTAATTGATTACTGCAGTCAGATTCATATATCAAGTCAGTATGTGTGTGTGTGTGTGTGTGTGTGTGTGTGTGTGTGTGTGTGTGTGTGTGTGTGTTAATAATGCTGTTCAGTGGGTCACTGTAAAGATTTAATGGAAAACATTTTTTTTTTTAACTACAGGATTAATGACTGCAGGTTAAATTTACATGAAGTGCAAACACTTGTGGAAATTCTGGAGAGGTGTTCTTTCTTATCAGAAGTAGAGTAAGTACACTAGATTTATTGCAAATATTTACTCTTAGTATTTAAATTAAATGCATAATGTAGTTAAAGAACAGGTATCCGTGAATAAAATATTTTTAAAATACTTGTGTATCAGTTTGGCTGCAAGAGGATGCACTTGCACTCCTGAGTCTCCACCATCAGATATTGACTAGGAGGAATGAGAAGGATCCTCTCAACCCCTTTCTAAGACTACCTAATTTGGTGAAGTTTCAGAGATTATGCCTCAGACAGGGATGTTCATCATACTGATCACTGCTGCTGTAGTCCTAACGATATGGGATATATACTGCCAAGGATATAACATCCGGACAGCTTCCAAAGTTCAGGGCACCTTCCACACGTGCAAATTTCCAGTTAGCTCAAGCTGAACTGCCTAAAAAGGCAGGTTTGGGTGCTAAATTAAGAGCTTTCCTGATGTTGAAGTAAGTGCTCTCCTATGAGCTTTTGAGGATTGATGGTCAGCTTGTGCTTTTCCGTTGCTGGGCAGGTAAATTCCTTTTCGGAAAAAAACTTTCACATTAAAAAAAAGGTTTTATTGTACTTTCCTCTTTAGGAAAGTTATTTTTAAGCTCGGAGTTTATGTTTTAATGAACTGCCACAAGACTTAATTGTGCTTTTTATATGAGAGTGCACTTTTTTCCTTTCAGTTTAAAGTTATTTAAAGTAATTTAAAAACATTTTTTTTCTGTGAAGAAATTGTTTTTATTTTACTTTCGGGGGGGGGGGGCTGACAAAGTATTTGTTTTAGTGCTTTATACTGTGTATATGTGTGAAAAAGTGACTTTTTAAATACTTTAAATTTTTATTAGATCTTGTTGCTTGTTTTACCCAGAAAAGAGGCACCATTTTCAGCTTAATCATGGAACACACTACAGGTCCCACTGTTAGTCCTTCTTCCTGTCACAGAAAGAAAAAAAAATAAGTAAGCAACCTTTGCCACTGCAGCAAGCTAGCAGTTTGCTAGCTTGTTTCCCAGACACTCATCTTTTATCTTGGATCCCTCTGGTGTAGTACCTACAGCCACCATGGGCCCGGGGGTTAGCTATGTCCTCTACAGTTGGTGTGGTTCCATCATAGGGCAATGGAGAGTCCCTCTTGTTAGCCCTGGAAGAGGGAAAAGGGAAGATTTCTCTGTTTTGTCAGAATGTTGTCCATAAACCTGGGGAAGCAGCTGCTGCCATTAATAACACTGCTAACCCCATTTTCCTGTCAAAAAGAAACAGAAAAATAAATATCTGTTCCTCCTAAGATTTCTTTAGACTGGAGTAGCTTACTTTATTTGGGTCAGGTTTTAATTCAGACTATTGTTCCTTCTTTTTCTGGTAAAAGAAAGGGGGATACTTCAGTTCCTTAAACAATTAAAGATTCTGAATCTAGACAAGAAGATGAAGTTACAGATAGCGCTTTCTGCTCAGCTGTCTAATTCAGACTCAGAGGAGAGCTCAGTTTCTGATTCTCTCTTTGGAGGTTTATCTCACTTGGAGACAGCTTCCAGAATTTGAAAGCGTTTTCAATGGGAGAACACTGAGGTTTCTCAGTTCTTCAGAAAATAATATGAGCTGTTACAGAAGGATTGACAGCCTGGTCAGCTTTTTTAATGTATCTCAGCACCTCATTTTAGAGGAACAAGAAGACACAGATGCACTTGGATCTGGAGTATCATCTCCCCCATAGAATTTCTCAGTGGAGCCAGTGATTCCAAAACCACACTTCCGTTTTCTACCAGAAAAGCTCTTCTCAGCCATCTTCGGTTCTGTTTGTTAAGGAGTCTTTTTATTTATTTATTTATTTATTTATTTATTTATTTATTTGCAGTTGGTTTACCAAGATAGTCCATTGGGCCAAGATATACCCATTTTCAATGGAGTCCTCGGGAGAAAAGCTCCAGAAACAAGGTTACAATAGGTTTTAGATTAGATTACAATATTTACAAATTATACAGCTTTGAGCATAACATTTCAGGTAGTACATACTGGTGAGGAACATTACAGATGATACAGACTAGAACAGGAAACATTTCAATAGAAAAACTGAGAAGCCATTATATCTTAGGAAGCTAGAAAATAGGAAACAAAATAATACATTTTTTTTATAATTAGCTTAGTAAGTACAAGGGGGGAATGTATGAGTTAGGAGAGACAGTAACAAGGAAGTTCCCAGAAAGGAGGGGGAAAGAGAAAATGCCAGTGTAGATTATGACGGATGGGTGCAGGAGCATTCCCACTGGGATAGTAGATATGATGTAGTGTATAGGAGCTAGCAAGTTAGGCTGGTGCACGGCAAGAGCACTTGTTAGACCCAAAATCAGAAAATCAAGGACATTTCATGTATGGGTGCTCAGTTTGTAATATGTGCATAATTTTATTCTATTTCATTTGATTATGATGAACTAGCCATTGTTATATACACTTGGTTGATACAATATTATTGCTTATATCTGTTCATTCCTATGTTCCTACTGGTTCATGTTTTGTTTCACATTTGAGTCAATATTGGTCACATATTTTGAGGGCTTTTGTTTTGTTTGCCCAGTGTTGCACTCAGGTCTTCTTTTAAAATAATTGCTGGGTATACAGTGCTGACAATAATCATCTGTACATTTATACCTTTGATAACAATTTCATCTGAGGACTGTATTGAACAATTATTGATTTCTTAATATTGTTATCTGATTCAAATAAGGTGCATAAGTGTGTCTGGCTTAAATTCATTACATATTGGTATACTCCATATGGATTTAGCCACCTCCGAACAACTGTGGGTTGTGCATTACTCAGAACATTGCATTTTAGACATTACAGGCCTTTGACTTTTTGGTCTGTATAGCATTTTTGCCTAGGTGCTAGGGTTAATTATTCCCCTATATATAGGGTTACATTTGCTATTTATTCTGGCTTCAACTTCTTTGTGACTCTGATTGTGATTTTCTTTTTTGGACTTATTCGTGATTTGCCAATTCAACCCTTAAGAATAAAAGAATCTTTTCAGGGTTCATTTTTTTATTTTTTATATCTTCTTCCTCCGGTTCATTGCAACTTATTGTCATGGATCTCAGTAAATTGTTATCTGGTTTATGCTCCGACAAGGATGACTTAAAAATTTTTGGCATAGGAACTGAACATACAGAAAAGGTGGATTTGGTAATCATGGATCCAGTTGACGGTTGCGAAAACTTATTCTTTCAATTAGGTAAACAAATTAAGATGCTTAGAACAAACATTTGGCACAGTAAATTGTTTAAAGCTTACCAAATACAGAATATATCCCCTAGAGGATTGAGATGTAAAATCCAACCACTAGTGGGCCCACCGGATGAAACTCTGTTGAAAGATTGGCAACAAGCACAACAGGAGGCTGCCATGATTAGAGTTAATATTTTGGCCTCTTTCTATGAGAGAACAATACAGAGTAATATTATTGAAGTAGAAAAAACATGTAACAACCTGAAACGGTTTGAACATGAGGCTAGTTTTCAGGGTTGTCTTGGCAAATTATCTAAAGAAATCTCTATTTTGGAAAATAACCTTAAGAAAAAGAAATTGCATAAATTTGCCCGGGATAAGGAAGATTATGATAGGGGCAAATAATTTGATTCACAAAGGGGTGTGAGGTTTGCTCATGGTACCAAGAATGCTTCATTTATACGCAAAAAAAGACCAAGGTCTATTTTAAAAAAGACTGGGCCTAGCTTTATTACCTCTGGTGAGGATTCTTCGACTACTGACACTGAGACACCTAATATTGGTGATTCTCCAAATGCTAAAAGGGGTCGAAGGACTGTGGTCCCTTTAGGGGGAAAAAACACAGGGCAGGAAGGAAACACAGAGGTCAAAAACTTAGAAGAGCTCTTCATGTCGATAGTGAAGTAAATCATTCATGCACTAATGTTTTAAATATTTCAAGTCACATTTTGACTGATGATCAATATTCCCTTCTTAATAAAGGTCTTGGTTTTATACCTGTTTTTTTCACTGATGAAAGTATTTTGGTTTCTGATACAATGGATTTTTGTAGGAAAATTAACCTGAAATTATTTTTTCAACAACAAGATCAAACTGACAATGCTCAAAGATCATCTGATTTTAGATTTCACAAATCTACATTTAACCCTCCCATGGATAAACATGTTGCTGTTTTCCAGCAGGCGGTTATAAAGGATATACACTTCAATTTGGGTTCTGTTGACACTATAAAGCATAACATGTCTAGGAAGGAACAAATAGCACTCACACAACTCAGAAATAATACGGATATTGTTATTATTTCTGCCGACAAAGGGGGTGCGGTGGTGGTGATGGATACTGAGTATTATGTGAATGAAGGTCTTAGACAACTTTCCAACCATCATCATTACATGAAGATGGAGATTGATCCTACTCCAGGTTTTGCCTTGGAAATTAATGAATTTTTGGAAAAGGCTGTAGAATCTGGAATTATCTCTGATAAAACCAAAACTCATTTGACAGTTAAGGATCCTGCGAAACAACAACTTTATCTACTTCCTAAGATTCATAAGTCCATTGATCAGCCACCAGGCAGACCGATTGTATCTGGCATTGGGTCACTCACTGAACCCTTGTCTGTTTTTCTAACTGAAAAATTGAAACCACTGTTAACATGTGTTAGAGCAAGAATCAAGGACACGACTGAATTTTTGCAGATAGTCTCCGAGTCTCAATTGGACCCTGAATGGCTTATGTGTACCCTTGATGTATCCTCGCTTTATACCAGCATCCCTCATTGGGCGGTTATCAATGCCTTGGAATACTGGCTAAATAAAACAAATTTATACCCCCCAGGGATGAACACCTTATTGTTGTGTATGGCTGAACACATTTTAACTAAAAATGTTTTTTATTTCCAACAAAACTGCTATTGGCAACTACAGGGTACGGCTATGGGTGCATCCTTTGCACCCATTTATGCTGATCTTTTTATGGGCTACATGGAAGATATGATTTTATATGACCCTTTGCATAACATATATCTACCTGAGATTGATATATGGAGAAGATACCTGGACGACTGTTGGCTTATATGGAAAGGAGGTGAGGAATACCTCCAGGAATTTATTCAACATTTGAATGGGAACATCTGGGGTATCAATTCACTGTGGAATATAATAGGAGTGCAATCAGTTATTTGGATGTCAATTTAATTCGACAGGAGGATAACACTCTTAGAACGTCCATACACAGAAAATTCTCACAATATAATACCCTTCTACATGCTGATAGTTTCCATCCGAAACATATTATTCGGAACATACCGAATCACAGTTTGTGCGGATGAAAAGGATTTGTTCCTCAGTGGATGATCTTCAGAGTCATCAAATGGATCTAACCAAGAGATTTTTGTCCAGAGGTTATTCCACTCGTACTATTGAGTCAGCAGTCCAATTTAGTAATGCTAAATCCAGGGATTCTCTTCTCCAATACAATACTAAAACTCATAATGAGGAATCAGATATATGTAGATTTGTTACCACTTATGGCAGGAATAGTGCCAATTTAGTAAATATTATTAATACTCATTGGAATATATTGAATTCTCATCCATTGTTGGAAGATTATCTCAGAGAATGATGTTATTTTTCCTATAGGAAAGGCAAAACTTTAGGGAATTTATTTTCACACTATAAAAAAAAACAGGGTCATGGATCACACTCCAACTCAAAGAACACTTACTGGAGATAAACTTTCAGGCATTTATCCATGTGGACATTGCAGTTTTTGTAACTATATTTTCAAAACTACTTCTTTCACTAGTAGGAACACTGGACAAATATACGACATACAGTTTTTTGGTAACTGCAGTTCAGACTGGATTATTTATCTTGCCACATGTACATGTCATGCATTTTATATTGGCCAAACGTCTAGACAGTTTCGTGTCAGGATCTCTGAACACCTTGGTGACATTAGAAACAGAAGATTAACTAATGCACTATATAGACATGTTATCAAACATCCCACTGCCAAATTTACATTCACCATCATTGATCATATCATAGGGAATCGATCTTTTAAAACAGGTTGGCATGATATCCTAAATACCAAAGAAAAAAGGTGGATCATTAAACTTGGGGGGCTTTTCCCTCCTGGATTAAATGATAAATTATAATTTGTAATTAACCATCACTTGCATTACATATATGTACTTATTTCTTATCAGGTTGCATTGCTTAGGTTTTGCATTTCAGATCATTTTAGGATACTGTGGCTGGTATTCAACACCAGAATTCTTATAACCTGACTTTTGTTTCGGGTTTATTTTTGGGCATTTACCCTTTATTGTATGTTTCTTATTAAGTTTGTTTATTATCATTGATATACCAGCATACTGTGTCTCTTTGGATTTTTTCATTATAATCTGGAGATATGCATGCAACTCAGGCAAACTTTTTTGTTTACTGAACTATGTATTTTTCAATTACTTTTGCCTTGATTGTATTTTTCAATTACTTTTGCCTTGTTTGCATTTTTGACATATCAGGAAGTGATGTCATATAGATGCCTTAAAGAACATTATATAAGATGATGACTAAGTGCTTTTTGCTGACTATACTACTGATGAAAGCCTTGCTGCTGAAACCGGTCTAGTTTCAGTTTTATTAAACTACTTTTGAACCTTCCTTGATTCATAGTAGATATGATGGATGGGTGCAAGAGCATTCCCACTGGGATAGTAGATATGAGGTGCAGGAGCATTTCCACTGGGATAGTAGATGAGAGTGAAGAGATTTTTTGAATATAAAGTGGTTGAAAGTGGTGCGAATGGATGGAGGTAGGGAGTTCCAGAGAAGTGCTAGACCAGAGGATAGGAGATTTTTACCTGGGGGACGAGTTGGTTTGTACAATTCTATTAGTTTTTGGTTATTAGATCTTAGTACTCTTTTTGGGAAGGTGCATTTTAAAGGCAGAGGAAAGGGATGAACAGAGGAAGGGTTTGAAAATGAGCTTGTGTGCAAGAGTAAGTTGAGAATAGATGAGTTGGTTGGATAGTTCTAGCCATTTTAGTTTGTGGAGAGAACAGTGGTGGGTAGATGCCTTATGGCTGGTAGCGAACTTGGCGATTTTGTTGTAGCAAGAGGAAAGTTGTGTTTTAAGGGAAGATTGTAGGTTAGTTAGGAGCGGGGCTCCATAGAGAAGAGAGGGGATAAGGAATGAGGTGGAGAGAGTGATTTTAGTGGAGGGTGTAAGGTAACGATTTTGTCGGTAGAGCATGCCTAGCTTTTGATGAGTTTTTTTGATATTTAGTTGAATATGGGAGTTGAATTTAAGCTGGCTGTCAATTTGGACCCCAAGTAATTTAGCCTCTGACACCAATTCCAAGGATGTGTTGTTCTGGCTAGTGATAGAAAAAGTGTTTTTATTGATAGAGGTGAGTTTAGAGGGAGTAAATACCATTAATTTGGATTTAGAGGATTAAGTGCTAGGTGGTTTTCTTTCATCTATTGTTCGGTGGTTGAGAATGCATCTTGTGTAAGCTTTTGCAGTATTGGGATGTATGTGGCAGAACAGATAATAGTTGAATCATCTGCATATTGGATGATATTAGAGAAAGGGATAGAATTGCGGAAGTCGTTTATGAATATATTAAATAGGAGAGGACCCAGTATGGAATCTTGGGGAACTCCCGTTGGGGTATTAAGGAATGAGGAGGTGGCCTTTTTCCATTTTACTGCTTGATATCTATTAGAGAAGTAGCTAGAGAACCAGTTCAGAGAGGAAGGAGATATGTTAAGTTGGGAGAGTTTAGTTAGAAGTAGTTTGTGAGAGATAGTGTCAAAGGCCTTAGAGAGGTCGAGTAGGAGGGTAGAAAGAATATGACCAGAGTCCCGGGCTTTATTTATAGTTTCTAAGAAGGAGAGGAGGGCTGTCATAGTGCTATGACCGGGTCTAAAACCATGCTGTGTTGGAGTTAGGTGATTGTCTAAGAGATATGGTAGGAGTTGTAGATGGATACACTTTTCTAGGAGTTTAGAGATGGGAGACAGGATAGCGATGGAATGGAAGTTAGTAGTATTGTTATTATTGTCACCTTTATGTAAAGGTATGATAAAAGCCTTTTTCCAAATTTGGGGTACTATGCTTTCTTGGATAGAGCGGTTGATTAGAATACTAATGGGGTAGGCAATGGCTTCTGCAGCTATGCTAAGAAAGTATGAAGGAATGTTATCTGGGGCATTAGAGCATGGCTTCAGTTTCTGGAGGAGTTTTTTTATGGCAGATGTGGGTATAGATTTTAGTGAGAAAGGTGAGGAAGGGGAAGAGAGGTTATTGGAGGGTGGTGATAATGTAGAGGAAGTGAGAGTAGTGGATGGAGTGGAGGGAAGAGTGTTAGTAGAGGAGGATGGGAGTGAAGTGGAGGGTGTGGTGATGTTAGAGAATGAAGAGGTTACTTTAGAAATAGAATGAATGAAAAAAGAGTTAAATTGTGTGGCCAAGTCTATGTCAGGAGCATTGGGGTCTGGGCTGGGGTTGACTGTTTTTCCCGGATTGATAAGGGTAGAGATTCCTTTCCAGAATTTCTGAGGGTTTGTTTTATTATTATTTTGGAGTATGGAGAAGTCATTTTGTCGATCAGTGATAATAAGCTTTTTTACTTTGTTTCTAAATGTTTTATATTCATTATACATGAGGGGAGACCTATTTTTCTGGTAAAGTGCCCAGACTTTATCTCTGTGTCGCATGGCTGTTAGTGTGTTTTTGGTTAGCCAGGGGGTAGTTTTGAGTTTTATTCTTTTAGACCTTAAAGGAGCATGGTAGTCTAGAAGGTTTAAGAAGGTTGAGTTGAAGTGGGCCACAGCATTATCTAGAGGTAGAGTTTTTAGAATGTTCCAATTACTTTTAGAGAGTCAGTGAAAGCTATTGGGTTGAAGTTTTTTTGGTTGCGAGTAGTGATATAATTATGTGTTCTCTGTAAAGGTGTAGGGAATCGATATGTAAAGGTGGGTAGGTGATCACTAAGGGGGTTTGGAAGTATACCACTATCAGAGAAATAATGAGGGTGAGAGACTAAAATCCAGTCTAGAATGCTACCATTGGAAAGGGTTTTTGAGGGGCGTGTTATGGAGTTTATTAGCTGTGAGAAATTATAAAGGTTGATATTAAGTGAGTTTGTGGGAGACTGAATGGAGGACCAATTGATATTCGTGTCACCCAAGATTATTATTTCATTGCTAATGTTGGTGGAGAGCCAGAAGAGGATGTTCTCGAGTGTAGTAATATTGTCTCCAGGGGGGATGTAGAGGGAGGCTATACATATGTGCTTGTGTTTATTAACTTGAAATAGTGCTAGGAGTAGTTCAGCATTATTGAAGATGGGGATAGGTTTGTTATAAGGGGTGACTGACAAGGAGGATGAGTATAGGAGAGCTACTCCACCCCCTTTTTTATGGGATCTATCTTTTCTGATGATTGAATAGTTGGGTGGTGTTATTTCATGGTCTTTTATATGGGGTTTTAACCAAGTTTCAGAGATTGATAGGATGTCAGGTTTATTATGTATAAACCAGGCATGGAGGTTTGGGATTTTGTTTACTATGCTTTGGGAGTTTAGAGAGGTGAATAGTATGGACTTGTCTATAGTGGAAGAGGTGGAGGGGCCAGGGTTGGGGTGAATATCTCCTGATAATAGAGTGGTTATTAGATATAGGATTGGGTTGGAGAGGTATTTGGACTGCTTAGAGTATAGGTTGGGCTTTATTATGTTGATGAAGGATTTGTTAGTTACTATGGTGGTAGAATGTTTATTAGGGGTAATACGTTTATAAGAAAAGAGTAGGTGGTTTTTTATAGGATAACGATGGGGAGATATTATGGTGTGTGATTTTAAGGGAGGTGAGTTAAGGTGTATGGTTATGTGGAAGGATTGTGAGTAGTTAATATGTATGGGCTGGGTGAGGTAGTAAATGCAGGCTATATTGAGGAGAAGTAGTAGTAGAGTGGAGGAGGATATGGGTTTTGGGAACATTATAAAGATGGCTGTTAAAAAAAAGAAAAGAAAATGGCTGTTAAGAGTTGGTAAACTTTTAGGAGCAGGAGGGTTGTATATACAGAGGAGTTGGTATGCTTCTGATAATTGTGGGGAGTGTAGTATTGAGTAATGGTTGATATGGGTGGGGTTAGGGAGTAGGTGTTGGCTGAGCAATGGAGACTAATTGGCCAGGTAGGATTTTCTAGGTGATATGAGTGACGGTTAGTTTGGGCGGAGTAAGGGAGTGGGTGTTGAGAGAGTTATGGAGAGTAATTGGCCAGGTGGTGTAGGGGGTGTGGTTATGAAGGTATAAATGTAGAGGTGCTGAGGGCAGGTGGGAATTAGGGGCAGGGTAGGGGAGCGGAGTGAGCCCGGAGGGCAAACGGAGCGGGTAGAGCCAAGGTAGGCAGGATATGAGCGAAAACCTATCAGTGGAATGTTGAATGCAGAAGGTAAGTACAGAGGACAGAGGATTTAGTAGGATGGAGTGGCCTATGATGTTTAAAAAAGTGAGAGAAAAAAATAGGGAAGTTAGAACTTGTATAGAGTACAAGAAAGTAAAGTAAAAGATGTGGGAAGTCAAGAATAGTGGGGAGAGGTTGACATCTAGTGGACAAATGCTGAAGTGCACCTGTGATTCCACCGGGGCAGATCCCTAAACTGGATTATGTTGAGGAGGGAAAGGGACTAGTATAAAATAAGTGAGCTAGAAGAGGGGCAAGTATGGGAGGTACAGAGTTGATAAGGTTTTGGCTGCTGGCTTTCCTGGCAAGGGAGCGTACTGAACACCTAGCAGGGCTTTAGATATCTATAGTAATACAAAGGTTTAGCAGCAATTGTACATACTTTCTTAATTCCTTCTAGGAGAAGCTTAGTTCTATTCCCATAAAGGGGATGAGGCAGTAGAGCTTGTTATATTTTATTTTAGGTGTAGGCGTCCAAGCCAGGCGTAGTCGCAGAGGGTAATGCAGGGCAAGAAAGCTGGAGAAGAGGAGAGAATGTAGAGAGAGAAATTGTACTTTAGTAAACAGTACAGAAACAAATTGGCTCACAACAATAGCATACACTTATCAAATAAGAGTTAAAACTCACAAACGTTCAGAGCAACGTACTATGCAGTAAACTTTCAAAAATGAGAAAAAAACAGTCTATACTGCTAAATTGTACTTTAGTAAGCAGTACAGAAACACATTGGCTCACAACAATAGCATACACTTATCAAATAAGAGTTAAGTCCTCAGGACTAGCATCATACTAGAGTACGGGTCCTCCAGTAGATGCTATGGTTGTTACAGCAGCCACCAAGAAGAATATCTGTCCATCCCCCTAACAGAGAATCTAGGGCTTTGGACAAATTTGGAAATTGGAGTCTTTCAGAAGCCAATGTTGACAGGATGATGCAGAGGTTCAGATTCATCTGGGGGTTATTTTGGCATTGACCCCCTTTTAGAACTGGTTTCTCCCATTACAGTCTGACTGTTAGATCCGAAGCTCATGGTTCCAAGCCTGCGTGGTAAAGCACCGATGTTGGAGCCGATGGCCATTTTGACTTCAACTCAGATGGCTTCCTTTGCTGTCTCAACTTTGGTTGGCAGTGTCAGATCATGGTGAGTCTTGGACCTGAAGCACAGGATCTGTCTCTTTCCCTCAGAGCCTTGCCACTCAAGAGCTTGGCATCATTGTCAGCCTCAGAACTGGGCTGGGTCCATGCCAAGGGCACCACTGCCTTTCTCTTTATGGATTGGATAGATGCTTCCTCTGTCCTGATCATGACATCTGCTTTCACAGCATTCAAAAGGGTTCTTTCCAAGTCACGGGAGAAGGTGTCTACCATGTTTAACTGCATCCCATCCTCCTGTGGATTCTGTCTCCATATCTGGTCATCTTGCTTGACCTAGATATTCAGCCTCCTTCAGCCTTTGGGATGTTTGCCATGTTAGCTCCACGTCCATTTCTGAGCCTTCCACCGAAACCCATGGGTAGAGGCTCCAAGCAAATGGGCTTGTAAGACAAAACATTTAGACTGTTCACCATTGTCAGTCACTGAAGACACAGATTTCAATGAAAGAGAGGGCTCCCATAATCTCCTCTAGAGGATTATTTCTTTAGAGACATTCTGGAACGAGTGAAGCAACAAGGAGCTGGTCCTCTGATGCTCCCTCACCTGAGGACTTGGTGTTCCTCGAGGTATTTGAAGCTGGTTCTTCTACTCCTGGGTGGTTCCATCTACTGATAATCTCATAGAACTAGTTTTTCAGTGGGCATGAAAAGAATCTAATGTGTTGGAGCCAATATTACCCAAATCAGATACAGTTTTAAAGTCCTCAGGACTAGCGTCATACTAGAGCAAGGGTCCTCCAGCAGATGCTATGGTTGTTACATCAGCCACTGAAAAGAATGTCTGTCCATCCCCCTAACAGAGAATCTAGGGCTTTGGACAAATTTGGAAAACAGACATATGCTTCAGCGACTTTCGTACTTGAAGCACTGAATTACCTAGCTCATATTATGCATTTTCAGAGGGACTTGATGAAAGAGCTGACAGAGTCCCTGTCAGGAAACCTGTCTACACACACCCAGAAATCAGAGCAGTCCCAACTGTATATCCTTCAATCAATGTCTAATGTGACCATGTGTCTGCCTTCCAGTGCAGCTGATGGTACGGCAGTAGCAATGGGCACCTGTATTACTATTCACTGGCATGCCTGGATGTACCTATGTGACTTTACTGAAGGCTTCAAGATGTCCTTTAGTAATGCCGCCATTGATGGTTCGACTCTGTTAGGACCTAAAGTGGCGGAAATTCTTATCAGGAACGAGCAAGAAGTCAAGGCCCTGTCTGCAGTCGGAATCTGTTCTTTCCACCCCACATAGGACCTTCTCCTGGAACCATAAAGGGGGAAAAGCAGTTGTTCTAAAAATCCCAGCGGTTTCACCAGGATGCCCCTGTGGACAGACCCCCAGTGGCAGAGGGTGGGGAACTAATTTTAATGTATGTCACTCCAGAGGCAGAGGCGGACTGCAGAATCAGGGGTTTTGCAGTACTTTTATGGAGAAGCCCTACAAGTGCACTTGAACAGTTGCCCAACTGCTGCATTCTGGAGGCAGTTGGGAGAGCTTATCCCTGCACCCTCAGTCTTGAAGGCCATCACTCAAGATTCATGGATGCAGAGTAAAATCATCAGAGGCAGTGTTATTCCCTTTGTTTCCCCTCCTCAAAAAAAGAAGAAAATTCCTGATATACCACTCAGTAGGATAGATTCTGCAGCAGCAGAAGCAAAAAAGATGATACAAGAACATAGTCGTCCAGCAGGTCCTGCCGAGCCAGTCTGGATTTGGAGTCTATTTCAGGTTCTTTTTAGTTGTGAAGAAAACTGGGGACCAAAGGCCAGTCTTGGACCAAAGCTATCTCAGTCAGTTTGTGAAACAGGCAAAATTCCATATGATCATGATACAGTCCATTATACCTCTTCTGATGAAGTATGACTGGATGTGCTCCATAGATCTCCAGGAGGCATATTATTATATCAGGATAGCAAAGTAGTGCTAGAGATTTTTCCCTTTTTGTCTTGGAGCCAATCATTTTTCAATTCAGAGCACTGCTCTTTGGTCTCACTACAGCCCCTGTGGTGTTCACCAGATGCATGACATTTGTAGCAACATATCTCAGGCTGCAGGGGTTCTAGGTGTTCCCATATGTTTTAATGATTGGCTCCTTACCACACTAACCAAGGCTCTACTAGTTCAACGCAGGGATTTCTTACTCTACCATGCTCCACAACTGGGAATCACAGTCAGTCTAACCAAGTGTCAGCTCACAAGAATGCACCAAATAGAGTTTATCGGATGCCACCCAGACACAAATTATCAACTAGCCAAACTTCCACAATCCAGAGTATTGTCCCTGCCCTGCAACAGGAAGCTTCAGAGGTATTTCACCACTCTTGTCCCCCAGCAAAACTTATTCTCCAGCTTTTAGGCTTGATGGTTGCTTCAATCGCTCTAGCTCCTCAAGCAAGGTACTACATGAGAGTCCTGCAGTGGACCCTTTCTGTTCAATGATCCTTGATGTCTCACCTCTTCAGGCACCAATACGCCTCACGCCAATATGCAGGAATCACATCAGCTGGTGGCTGACCTCCTTTATAATATGAAGAGATCGACCCTTCTTCCCACCACCACCAATAATAACAGTAACCATGGATGCTTCCCTTCACAGGTGGAGGAGCATTTCGAAGGGATGACAGTTCAAGGTTCTTGGTCAATGACTGAGGCCAGTCTTCACATCAGTGTCTTGGTGGTAAGGGCAGTCATCCTAGCAATGCAGACCTTTCAAGACTCCCTCCCTGAGGGTGCGATCTCCATACAGATGGACAACATGGTGATAGACTAGTATATCAACAAGCATGGAGAAACCCAATCATATTCACTGTGATGGAAAGCCACAAAAGTGAAGCAATGGGTGATGTCTGAGGTTCATAGATTATTACTAAGCTAACTGCCCTTGTGAGCCATTTTAAGCCTAGCCAATCATCTCTTGTGAGACTCAAACCCTGCACTTTGTGTTTGTAAGGCAAACACCTTAACCATTAGGCCACCCTCCTAACCCCTGTCACTTTCTTATGGTAAGACACATCATAGGGACTTCCAGTGTGCTGTTAAACAAACTGAGCAGGTTTATTCTTCTGACCAATGAATGGCCCCTCAAACTGACAGTGGCAGTACAGATTTTCTGTTACTGAGGCAAACCTTGCTGCAAACCTTTTGATTTATATCTAAATAAGTGCAGCAGTTACTTTGACCTGATCCCTCCACACGGTCAGACACTAAAGGATGCTGTGGTACAGAATTGGTCCCTTGGCCTCCTTTATGCTTTCCTCCCCTTCCTCTGATTATAAAGTTCCTCCAGAAAGCAGGAAAGGTGCAAGGTCAAAGTTATTTTCATTGCCCGTTTATTGCCGCATCCAGACCTTCTGTCTCACCTGTCTAGGCAGCCTCACCAGGACCTGAAAATGTTGAAATTAACTGCATGGTTTCAGTGGCCAGGGATACCAGGCTGTCTGCTCCAGTTATTCAAATGTTATCTCTTCACAGAAACCAAATACCAGGAAAATTTATCTCAGTAAATGGAGAATATGAGTTTCCTGCAGGGGTTTAGACCATTTATCAGCCCCTCTTCCATCAATTTTGGATTTTTTGGCAGAGCTGTTTCACAAAGGATTTAGCTTTTCCACCATCATGGTACAGTTTAGCAGCTATTTCCAATTTTCACATGGGGCAGAATCAAACTTCTGTTGTTTTTTAAAGATTTTCAAGGTTTTTCTGAAGGGAAGCTTCCTTTTAAGACCATTGGTCAGGGATCCCCCCCAGGGATATCATTAACATGTTTCAAGCTTGGATAAAAACACCATTCAGACCTGTCATTATGGTAGATCTAAAATTTCTGTCGTGGAAAACACTCTTTTTGGTGGCTATCATATCTACAAGGGGGATTTTGGAGTTGGAAGCCTTATCATGTAAACCTCCATATCTAATTTTTCATAAGGACAGAGCATCTTTGAAAACAAATCTCCATTTTCTCCCGAAGATGTTCTCTGAGGCAAACCCTAATCAGGCTATCAGTCTACCAGTGTTTTTCCCAGAACTCTGTAACAAAGGAGAATATATCCTACATTTACTAGATGGTCATTGTCAACTCAGGTTTTATTTACAAAAGACAAAGGATGTCAGGAAATTTGATCAACTTTTCTTGCCTTTTCAGTAGTTAAATTTGATCAAGCAGTTTCTAATATAACACCATCCAGGTGGCTTTCCGAAAGTATTGTCTTTAAGAAAAATTAAAAAACAAAGGTAATCCAGAAGGCTTGAGTCAAGTCTCATATCCCAGCTGTGACCTAGAGGATGACAGGACCAACAAAAACAGAGAAGAGAAGATTAGGCCAAATAAAATCACTTTAGCTAACAGATCTAGGAGACTCTGTCTCTCTCTCTGATACTTTCCCCATGGGAGGAATAAAGATGCTTTCCTTATTGAAGCTTCAAGTAGTTTATTCAGTTACGTAGGTAAATGGGCAAGTGATGTACCTCAGGAACAGCACTAAAAACTACTGATTCCTAGGGGACTAAAGCTGTTCAAGAAACTCATGTGGAACAACATGGAGGAGAACTTAATCAGAGAATGGGACATGGTTTTAAGGGATGCAAGTCTCAAGCTGATTGGGATCCTCCTTAGACATAACAAAACCCATCAGGATTTTACTATCAGCAACATCCTAAACCTGGAGAACTTGTGTAAGGACAACCCTGATTCCCACTCCAGATTTTTAGATCTTGAAAACAGAATCACTGACTTTGGAATCAACGTTAAAGAGAAGAAAATGGAAAAAATCAAAAATCAGCAGGATGTCGATGAAAAATTGGGACTGAGTTTACATGGCAAACCAACGGCTGTTTCTACCAGAGTGGTAGTTACCCCCACCGTCTTTATGGGTAGGGTTCCTATTAATTAGATTTGTACTACCTGCTCTACTGTTCATACTTTTGTGTGACAATACAAGTTGACTGTACAACCAGATCTAGTAAATCCTTTGACTCCTCCATATTCAGGAATATCTTTTTAGAAGTTTGGGAATCTGCCCCAAAGGTTGAATCATATAAAAACAGACATCAGATATGAAAGTTATGTACAGACCATAACTCTAGATCTGTGTTGCCTTGTTTTCATCCAGATCGACATCCCTCCCTCCCTCTGTCCCCCAGCCAAAATTGTCATTTTTAGAATCCATTCAAATGGTATGGACATGACTAGGGACCTTGTTTTTGGACAACCTTTTCTTGCTTCTTCATAATTTCATCTTTATTGTTCACTATTTTAAGCTGGCCTGGATAAAATCGTTCAACTATAAGCAGTCAAATTCAGAATGAGGTACGCTGAGTAACTGAGGGAATTATGGGTAGGTGAAGAGTCCTGGACTCAAGCTTCTGAAAAAGCTCTGAGGTTGGATACAGCTGGATCCAATAACCCAAAGGTTGATCCTGAAGTAAACAAGACAACAAGTATTATAGTAAGTACATAACTTTTATTTAATGCTAATTTTGTTTATTTTGATAACAATGGCATAGTTTTTGATAAATTTGAGAAGAAAATAATTTCCTATTCACACTGACTTTCAGAATTTTAAACTGTCAAGCTCATATGTTAATGTTCATTGGCATCTTTTGAGAATATGAGGAAGTTCACTACCTTATTGCCTTCTTCAGAAATGAAAGCATTCTGTATACCCATGATGGCATGTGTGTGTGTCATGTGACCAAGCACTCCTTAAAGTGTTGCTATGATGCTGGTGACACAGACATTAGAGCAGCTACGTCTGGGACTGTTATGAAAAGATTTGCAGGGTTACTTTCTCAAAAACTCTCCTGAAGATTTAAAGGCCAACATTCTTAACTCTCCACTTGCTAATGAAGTATTATTTATCCTTTCTGTAGCTAAAGTCCTATATATGTTTGATGAAAGGGAATGTCATTCAAGGACTGACCCAGAGTTTTTAGTCTTGTTTCTCTATGCCAGATTTCACTTCCAAAAACACAAAAAAGCAATCTCAGCAGGTTTCAAGGAAACAGTCTTTTAAGAAGTGACAGAAAAGCTGCATTAAGAAGGGGGACCCTCCCAATACTATGGACAGTTCTAAAAGTCAGTTTGGCTTTCTTTCCCTTCAGTTTCTACTCCCTCCAGCCAAGGCAATCCTCCTGTCCCAAAGCCCGAACTTTCCTTCCTCAGTGGCATCAGACTGTATCAGTGAAGCGGGTGTTGAAAATTATGCAGCAGAGTTACTCTTTTTTAAGTGATTCATTCCCCTCCTACAGTCAGTCTTCTCTATTTCCTGCTGGTTTTCAACAGATACTTTTTCTGGAGTGGGGGATGGGGTTGTCATAGAGCCAGGACTCTCTCTGATCAATAGGAAATGTTTTTTATTCAATAATTATTATGGTATCAAAGAAAGAGTGAACTTTGGGACCTACTAAGGCCTCCAAATTCACATTGTTACCATTCTATTCCTGCTACCCCTCAGTCCTTCACTCAGTTTCCAGGTAACAAATAACGCTTATCACACACTTGTTCTCAATGATTTCCAGCATTCTGTAAGATTCTTTGCATTTAGCTCACGTTTTCTTTTCTCTATATTACTCTTTGGTCTGCCTTCAGTACCAAGGGTATTTACTCATGTCTTTCTCCAGTAATAGCTCATCAAAGGATGCAAGGCATTCACTTTTTTCTATATTTAGGTGATTTTCTTATAATTGTAGACTGTTACTCAGGATGACAGGAATCTCTGTCCTGGGTCAAAGATCTCCTTCTCAGTCTGTGATTTCTAATGAAAGTTCAGAAATCTTCTTCCATTCCTTCTTACATCATAATCTTTTGGGAGTGTTCCTTTGATAAATCTTCCATAAAACGTGTTTACTTTACAACAAAGCAAACCTCCATGCAGCTTAGTTCCTGAGTAATTCTAACCAGCCTATGGTTTCTTCTTGGAAATATCTCTGGTTTTGTCCATATTTTTTTATGAGTTGTATGATACCTCTGGCCAGACTACACTTAAGTGTAATGTTTCCTCAAAATCAGTCTGGTTTCTGCAACAGCAGCCTCTTGTCTTTTCAGATTCCAGTGCTGGGATCTGTAAAAAGAGAGTTAAAGTGGTGGATGGACCAGTTGAACTTAAATCCTGGTATTTCCTTTTCTCTCCCAGCTCCAATTCACTCTGTTACAACAGATGCCTCTGAATTTACTTGGGGAGCTGTATCCATGGGGTTGAAGGTGCAGTGCCTGTGGGACAGCCAAGACATATCAAGGCACATACATATAAAAACAATGTGGGCAGTCATAAAAACCCTGAAGTCCCTACATCACCTTTGGTCCCTGGGGCTCTTCAGGTTGTACCACAGTGATATGGTACATATACATTTGGGGTACCAGATCCTAACCCCTGTGCAGACAGACTAACTGTGGTAGCTTGGGATTTGGTAACACAGCAAAATCCATATCTTCAGCCATATTTTATTCAGTCAGAGCAAAAAACTGTTGCTGACAAGCTGAACAAGACAAACCTAGACCTTCATAAATGGAAGTTGAACCTTGGTATCTTCCTGGAATTGGTTCTGCTTTGAGGAGCCCTTCAAATAAATTTGTTGCATCCCATCAGAGCAGACAGTTAAAGAAACTCTGCCCTAGGATTCCCTGCAAACAGGCTGAAAGTCAGATGACTTTTCACCCCCTTGGATGGCAATATTCCTCTATGCTTTTCCACCCTTTCCACAGATATCCAGGGTTCTTCTAAGGATCCACAAGGACTCCCCAAACATTGTGCTAGTGACTCCCTTTTGGACCAGGCAACATTGGTTCTCCCTTCTATTGAAAGTAGCCAATGGCATTTACTACAGTTTTTCCCACTGACTGGATTTACTTATGCAAGACTGAGTTGTTTTACACACCCCAGTCTGATAACTATTTAATTGACTGCCTGGATGATAACATTTTTATATCTTTTAAGCACCTTTATTCTGAGGATGTGCATAAGGTATTGAAGGAGGCTAAATGGCCTGCTACTGGGAAATCATATATCTGTAAGTGGAAAAAACATTCTAGTTGGTGCCATTCGAAGAATCAGGATGCTTTCAAGCTTGACTGCCTCTGCCCTTATGTGTTAAGGTATTGTCCTCTGGTTTTTCTTATTCCTCAGTCAAGGTTCATTTGTTGGCCATTTCTACTATCTGTCCTGAGCTTACCCTTTTTTCTACCTGTCCTCAATTCAAGCAGTTTTTGAAAGGGGTTTTGCATACCTATCCATTTAGAAAACATCACTCCTCCATGAAATCCTAACCTTTGTGGTTGAAAACCACACTTTTTCCATTTGAACCAAGCCATCAGGTTAATTAAGGTTCTTAACATAGGAAACTGCTTCACTCATAGGTCTAATTTCTGCTAGAAGCATATCTGAGTTACAAGGTCTTATGGTGAGTCAGCTGTACCTTATTTTCCACATGGACAGGTTTTCTTTGACAACTAATCCTTCTTTTATACCTATAGTAATCTCAGAATTTACCTTGAGCAGTCTGTTAATCTCCCTGTCTTTTTACCTCATGTCCAAAAAACAAGAGATAAAAATTATTCTTAATCTGGATCCCCACAAGCAGCTCAGATACTACTTAGACAAATCAAACCTTCGTGAAAGATGATCACTTGTTTATTTCATGTAAAGGTAAGAGGTGAAAACAACCAGTATCAAAGCAGACAATTTCTAGATGGTTTTCTCATGTTATTTCATTGTTCTGTTCTCACTGTAATAAGCCACTTTCAGGCACTTTTGGGCCCATTCCACTAGGGATTAATTTCTCTCTAGAAAGCCATCAAAGGAGGGGGCTGTAGAAGTTTTATAGAGACAGCATCTTGGTCCTCCATGCATAGTTTTATAAATCACAGAAAACTAGATATATTTTCCAGGTTGAGGACAAACTTTGCTAGGACTGTTCTGCAGGGTCTACTGCATTCTTAATGTATTTCCTCCTCCCTTTTTGATTTCTGTGCTAGGATGATCTATCCTATTAGCTTAGGCTACTGGAACAGTGATCTAATAATGAAGATAATACAGTTGTGTAAGTAAACTTACCATAACAGTAGATGTTCTAATAGATCACAGTTGCAGTAGCTGTCCACTCCTTCTAGCCCCCTTTTGTATTTCCAGGGTGTGAGTATATCTACTCTTGGTTATTCTTGTGTTACATTTCCTAGCATTTTTCCTTTCAGGACTATGACCTTCTTTCTTGGAACAAGAAAGCTCTAAAATTTATGTAGAGCTGTGTTCAAGCTCCTGACAGGTAGACAGCATGGGGGTGCCCTTTAGCTTTGAAAAACAGGTTGGTTGGCAGGGGTAGGACACAAATAGCTCAAGCTACTACAATAGTGATATATTAGCACAATTACTGTTATGGAAAGTTTATTTGCACAATTGTTTTTTATTCATTATGTTGACTATTGCTGATTGTATTACATTTGAAATGAAGTTTTTTTTTAAATCATGCAGTGTGCAGTACTAATTAATTGTATGATTTTTTAATTGTCTTTGGAAAGTGTTTCACTGTGTCAAGTAATCCTTTGTTGAATTTCACTATTTTTGAATACATGTACAATGTAGATTTGTGTCATTTTATTATGTTTTGTCAGCTGATAAATAGTAAATGTATATGAATTTTAAACCCCATATCTTATTAGGTTTAACCTCTTTTACTACATTTAACATACTATACTATAAAATAAAAGCATGATTTAATTGTTATTACTGACATATAATATTTAGTTAGATCTGGGTTTTTGCCTTGTATTAGGTAATTCTTTTGTCATATGATACAAATGAATAATTTTGCTGTTTGAATAGGTTTATAAGTTCATAGGCAAGTACTCGGTTAGCTGCACTTGCAGGCCATTTTAATCCTAGCCAATTTCACTTTTTGTTCTCGAGATAACCTCTCCCATTTGGTTATAAATTGGCCTTACCCATCCTGTGGTCAATAATTATATATTACCCCTAATGAGAATAAGTGGGATCATATCATAGATATTTTGAGGGGACCCATGCATGGGATAAAGCATTTAGGAGCTACACCTGTCCATTAGTAGTACAGGGCGCAGTCCTGGGGTAAATTATTTATTTCCCATCTGTAGGTCTAAGTTGCCCTTGAAAGTGGGCAGGGATGAACTTTGTTTTATGTGGCTGAGGAGTCTGTTCCACAGCAGTGGTAGCCTGTGTAAAATATACCTGCCCCTCCAAACCATTCTGTTGATGTTGCAGAAGAGTTTTAAATCTCTAGACCATGGATTTCTGATGTCATTTGACTTGCTGAGGTGTAGTAAATCCATCAGTAATAGGTTGGATGAAGGATGCATTGTATGCCAGACTCAGGTCACCTCTTAGCAGTCTCTAAGATTAAGAGTATAGTGAAAGGGTTTTGAGTCAGTCCATATGAGACATGTTGCTCAGGCCTTGTATTCATGTAGTAAAGTATCTCTTTAAGCATTCCAGTTGTTGCATGTGTCTGGACAGATACATGCCAAGGGAGCAGTATATTCAATGACTGGCCTAATGAGGACTGAGTAAAGTGGGGGAAATGACATCCCTAGATCTAGACACAATCCCTGAGTTTATAAGACGTGCAGTATAGAAGGACTTTGCATACAACTATATGCACGTTGGTCAAAGTTAGGTCACTGTCCACATACGTTCCCAAATGTTGAACAACTGGGGCAACTCTCAGGGGTGTATTGTTGATGTGGTAATTCCTTGGGGTAGCGACTTTCCAAATAATATAAAAATGCATTTTTTAGCTTTTAGTTTCAAACCATGATTTTGACAGCAGTTATTTATTTGAGGCAAACCTTCCTGCAGGATGTCTAACTTATTTGGGGATTTAGTGATTTAGTGACTGCTTCTAGCTTGCAGTAATTGCAAACTTAGTCACTCAGAGCCCTTTGATACAGGCTTTTGCTTCAGACAAGTAGATGCCAAACAGGAAAAATCCCAGCACAGAATATGTGGGACTGCACTGGTGACTGGTCTGTTTGTGGATGTAACTTCCCCTATTTGAGTGTCTGCATCCTATCTGTGAGCCAGTTAGCAGTCCATTGGGTAACATACGGATTTATCCCCAGTTTATTTAGCTTTTCTACAATGTCTCAGTGTGGAATTGTGTCAAAAGCTTTGGCCAGTCCAAGGTATGCAGTGTGTACCATTTTGCCTTCATCCATTGCTTTGGTGACCTTTTCAAAAAATCCACCAGGTTGAGTATGCTTGACCTGCACTTGACAAGTCCAAACTGAGACAGGTCTAGTGTTTGGAGGTTCCCTATGTCCTAATTGATTCATTCCGTAATAAGTTTTTCCATGGATTTGCATATGAGGCTGGTCAGACTTATGGGTCTGTAATTGCCTGGGTCTGTGAAAGGTCGGGGGAATGACTGTAGCTGTTCTCCATTTGCTTGGTACAAAACCTGTGTGCAGGTTGAGACTGAAGTAAGTGGTGTGGCCAAATCTCACTTCATGCTATTTAACATGCATCCAGGGATATTGTCAGGACCCATCAATGCAGTATTTTGAGCTTTTGATGGCACTTTTAGGACTTGGTCTTGTGTAATAACTGGACGTGAGCTAGTTCAGGTATAACTTAAGGGACAGACACAGGGGAGAGAGGGGGGTAAAGTCAGAGCTAAATTTATCAACCAGTAAGTTAGCTATACTTTCAGCCTCAGAAATGATAATATCGTTCACAGTAAGCTCAGCATATTGCTGCATTGTGCTTTTGAGATTATGAACATAACTTAGTAATGCCTTGTGATTGTCTTTAGCTTGAATAGCTATTTTAGCTTCAAACTTGGCTTTGGTGGATTTTATTAAGCTCCTGAATGTGTTTCTGTGTGTGTCTGTGTGTATGTGTCTGTGTGTATGTGTATGTGTTTCTGGGGTTTACCCTGTATGTTCCTACAAGGTACAGCTGCATCTATGTAACCGTCTACAGGCTGGTATAGTGTGGTGGTGTGCATTTCTATGTATTCCGTTGAGTTAACTGAGTTTGATGGGGATTTGAAGCTTGCCAGTGTATCACTTAGGAGCAGCTAGTTTGTGTTAAAGAAATTTCTAAAGAAACCTTGAGTGGAAGAAATCTCTGGTTTCAGTTTTATTTCAAAGGACACGTTTATGTTCACCCTAATGAGTGATGAAGTTATTCAAGGGATAGCGCAAGATGCTCTGATATTAGTAAGAACAAAATCTAAGATGTTGTTCCTTCTAGTGGATACTCCAACAAATTGTTCCAGGGCATCTGTACTGACAAAGTTTGAGAATTGATTAATGATTAACTATGCACTGCATTTTAAATGCTTTCTAACATGTAATGAATTTTTGAATGCGAAAGCTTACTAAAGTTTATTAGTTACCTTTCTAAGTGCTGCTTTGCTGTAACTAGTTTATTTAATGTGGCACTTGATTTGTGCTTTTACATACTTTCTTTTGTTTTTATTTGAGAGTCTGACATTCGTTTTTTTTTTTTTTTGTTTGTTTGTTTTTGCCCTCTGCAGACTATGCCTGATGGCTTCCTCACCTATACCCAAATGACCCAGCCATGGGGAATGGAAATTTGCAATTCCTGAGCTAGGCTAAATTCCTATGGCCTATTCATTCTCACAGGGGAATCCCAATTGACTGTCTATTCCCTGTCAATAATTGGGTGGTAGGGGGTAGGCCAGCATGCTGATCCTGTAGAACAGTAGCCCTTACCTCCTTAGCAAATCTTTTGAACTTCGCCATTGCTGTCTCCCAAGGGGAAGCATGCCTCTGCATGCTGAGTTTTCCTTGACGTACAAGTGTGAATGTACTCCGACAGCATGTGCTCAGTAGACTCAAACTCTATTTGGTATTGGTGTCACCCTTATAGCAAGACAAAATCTGCCCACAGGAAGGGTGGGCTGATGTGGCGAATTACTCCCATTCTTTCCAGCTAGCTCTTAAAAATGCCTGAGTCATTCTTGAGTTGCCTGCTTTATAGCCAGGACTTTTATTCCATTTCACAATGGAGATGACTTGTCTAACTATCATTTTTAACCAAAATCATAACTGCTTCTTTCTTTGAGTGATAATCCATTGCCAAAGTTACCATAATCACCACAAATCTCCGTACCACAGGATCCAATGAAGGCAGTCCCACAGCTTGATGTAAAGGCCAATGTGAAGAAAACTTGGTTAAATCCACAGAAAAACTTTTCAGTCCACAAGACACGAACTCAAACGTGTTGTAATGGTAAAAAACTTTTAATGACAACACAGCACAGCACAGCATGACAGTGTTCAGACTGTTCCAAACAGAATGCAAGCAGAAAGATTTAGCGCTTTCATTTCCAAGACAGGAAACTTCATCAGAATCACATGTTTTTCTGTGGATTTAACCAAGTTTTCTTCACATTGGCCTTTACATCAAGCTGTGGGACTGCCTTCATTGGATCCTGTGGTATGGAGATTTGTGGTGATTATTGGTGAATTTTTTCTCCGTCATCCATTTTTTTATTACAAAGTTACCATAACTCATGGTCATTCAGTTTTTGTTTTGCCTAGTGTCTCATTGTCAAAACTGCATATTAAATGCAATGACCTGTTGTAGAGACATGTCTACAACTAAGCCTATTTTAACAAGATACTTTTAATAACTATGTAACATCTCATGCTACTGTGCTAGTAAAAGTCAGTTCCTGTCTTTAGCTGTGTCCTTTCCAACAGAAGATGAGTTTACCAAAATGTTCACTATTTATTTGTGACAAAACAACATACTCACTGTGAATCCAGTTTAGATTTGCAAAGCATGGCTCAGATGTAAAGTTTACTGGACTTATCCTAATATTTTGCATGTCTGGTGGAGATTTTGGTGTATACTACAAAAAATGGGCTATAAGCAAGTGGAGTCTGAATGCTGATTCCACAATCCAAATACTTCTAAATGCTGATTAAGTTACTCCTTATATTTTTATTTGTTTAAAAGGGATAGAATGAAACATATAAGGCTGGTACCAAGAATGCCAAACAGAATACCTTTGGGTATTTTTTAGCAAGATGGTGGGTTTGGCACAATGGTTAGGGTGTTCACCTTAAAGCCACATGGTACAAGGTTTGATTCTGACCTCAGGATATTGGCTAGGCTTAAAGTGGCCCTTTTGGGCAATTAGCCTAGTATGCCCCTGTGAACCTTTCTATAACCAACTTTGGAAGACCACAGCCCTACAGATCTTGTAAGTCAAACACGAGAGAAAGAGGAAAGGCCATAACAGTTACCATTAGCTTTACAGACTTTTAGATTATCTGTCCTCTGTGTTCTAGTCTTTATTCTCTTTTCTGGTGGAACTTGGTTTATTAAGATTCAGATCTGTATATGCTACTAATCTTCAAATTTCTTTATCCACAGCAAAATTTAAATATGGAATAAAGGTGTAAACAAAGCTTTGTTGTAACTTAAAAAAATCTTTAGTTTGTCAGGTAATCATCTTGAAGATGAAGGCTGTAGAATACTCATTGACCGCTTGCCAAGAATTAAAATTTCCAGACAACTAAAGTAAGTATTTGTTTTGTACACTTCCAATGACATATCTTTGTTTTCTTGAACTTCTGTAGTTCACAGCTACAATACATGGAGGATGGAAGTTTGGGGACAAAAACATGATTTAAATCTAGAAATGTAACATTTGCTTACATTTCAAAGAAAGTGATGATTTCTTCTTCTAATGATACAATATATTTCAGTTTGTTAAAGGCTTTTGGTTATGTTATGCATGACTGTATACTAAATAGTTTAGTTAAAGTATATGGCATATACTTGAATTGTGCAAAGAACGGTTAACTTGTAAGGCAGCAATCAGAGAATAAATGTATGAAGATATTGCTTACCATTGCTTACAATTAATGAAGCCTGTTGTAGTGTTCCACAGAGATTCACACTCAAAATATTTTTTTTACATGTCGAGTCAACATGTAGTATTTCATCAAATTTGTATACGATAACAAAATGGGTCATTTGTAAATTCACCTTAATCAAAACTTTCATTATAATGTAGGAGATGTGGCATACTCGTTAAGGTGTTTACCTCACAAACACAAGGTACAAGGTTTGATTCTCACATTTGAGGGAAATTGGTATAAAATGGTCTACAAGGGCAACTAGCCCAGTACTTAACCTATAAACCTAAGTTTATTTAATTAATATGCACATATAATAATAGCTCACTTTATATGATTAAATGTATATTCATGAAATGTGGTAGCAATAAATATTAGCCATTCTATAATTTATATAACATAAGCATGAAAGAAGTTTTGTGTTTGAAAAAGTTGACCGTACTTCTACTCAATATTTTACATTGTGAAATAAATTCTGTATGTATTAATCATTTGCAATCCTGCATTATATCTTGACTTCTTTGACTGGTATCATCATACTGTTCATCAGATCTATAATCAAGGGAAGTGAATCCTTCTGTTGTTACATTTTAAATCTGTTTATAATTTGTACAAGAAGAATTCAGCAAGGGACTTCCAAGATGGCTGCACACTGATAAACAGCTCAATTTCAGCTCCCACTCTCCAGGTATGAAAACATAAACTGAGAAAAAGAAAAACAAAACTATGTTTTGCAGTAAAATCCAGATACTGGCTAGTACATATACTGCCTGGATGCCAGCAAAGAAAATGAAATCTAGAGAATCTGAAAGAAAATCAACCTGAAAAGGTGAAGTGAAAATGTTGTCTGGGAAGAATTCTACAGCTGTTCAGCAAAAAGCAGTTAAAGCTTCACCTTTTTTCATGAGATAGCTTTAGAGGAAAACAAAATGAAATGTACTAAGAAGTGACTAAAATAAAATAAACATTGAAGGAATATATCAACTCAAATAACAAAAGGCTAGAAAAATAGAAGAAGCTTTGAGTAGCTATTCTGATGAACTGATGTTGTTGTTGTTTGTCTTTTGGCTTTTCCTGGTTAGGGGTCGCCACAGCAGAACTCAGGTCCGCTAATGATTGGCAGTAGATTTTCATGAATGCCGAGGTGCCAGCTCGACATCCGATCTTCAACGAAGGCACGCCCATGCCCATTTACACGTCTTTCGAATTGCCACCCAACCATGGGGAGGACATGCAGAGTCCACACAGAAGGCACTCCCCGCACTCCAGCCGAGAATTGAATGGGAGAATCTTTTGCTGTGAGGCAACAATGCTACCGCTACACCACCATGGCTTATTCTGATACAACTGCAAAAATCAGAAAGATGAAATGAACAGAAAGCTGGCTGAGTATGAGGCTTCTCAAGAAGAGCTATTCCAAAAAGCAATAAAGCTAGAAGACAAGAGCACACAGAAAAAAAAACTGAGATTTTCTACTGTACCAGGGAAACTGGAAGGAACATACTGCACTGATGTTATGAAAGTACAAATAAGCAACTGGACTGGTGTTCCAAAGCAGAATTTGTTAATTGAAAGGGCACATTGATTGTATGCCATGAGAAAGCAGCTAAGACCTATGTTAGTAAAGATACAATCATACCAATATTAAGAGTTGATTCTGACAAAACTCTGGCAGAAGGGAAAGGTATTAAAAATTGGAGACAGCGGAGTATTTGTAGAAAATGATTATTCACTGTTGTACACCAGGCAGAAGAGAATGCATTTTTACCAGGCAGAAGAGAATGCATTTTTCCCAGCAGTCAGGGAATATTAAGAGGCAGGTGTGAGATCTAAGCTGTTATATCCAGCTGTGTTCAGAGTATTTTTTTTCTGGAGGGTCAAAAAGATTTTTTCATGCAGAAAAGGCTATGGAGGAAATAAAAGGGTTTATCCAACAAAAAGCGAGCCAGCATGCAGAAGGGAACTCTGCTTCTCATTGTTCTGACAGTAAAGTTCATAGAGAGACTTTGCCAGTGAAAGCCTTTCCAGAAGGAAAATTTTTGAGAGAGAGAGAAAAGCACAGGAATTGTCTAGAAGAATCCGGAGTACCTTGAACTTGAACCCACGTCTAGTGTTAGGAGATGGAGATGATCAGCAAGAAGGCCAGCAACAAACACTGAAATTAGCAAATGTGATACTATGAAGTATTAGTCACATTTGTAAAATATGACTTTTCAAATAAAAGGGGCTGAGAAAAGACTAGACTTTTGCTGACTCATTAAACTTGTGGGTGGACTGTAAACCATATACCCTACATTATGTTTTTAATGCTTTGATGGACACTTAATGGAATAATGAAGTAACTGTAAGTAAATCAATTTAGTTCTTATTAGTTGTATATAAAACTTCTACAATATAAACTGAATGTTATACTGTAAATCAGTTTTGTATATTGTACAGTCAGGGATATTTTACATGAGTGGGAGTAGTCTTTTCAGTGACTGCTATATATGTTAAAGGAATTAAAATAAACAAATATTTTTTAGATTGTAAGAAATAGAGATTTTACAGTATAAACAAGAGAAGAAAGGCTGACCAGAAGCAAGTTTAAGTTCATATAATGCTGTGATCAGGACTGCTTGGGTGGGTTTGGGAAGTAAAAGTGTACTAAATATATTATATGTAAAACTAACATGATAATTCCCCTTGTTTTACAAGGGTGGATGTCTGGATATCTTTGGCTTAAGCTATGAACAAGTGTTTTTGTAAGCATATGGGCTTGAAAGATAAGACAAAATGTTGAAAGAGATGAAAAATGCTAATCTTTTTGCATCTACAAATATATTGTTTTGTTTTTTTCATTAATAAATGTTCTCAGTTAACGACAATAAATCTGCAGCTGAAGTCAGTTAGCTATGGGAACTGGGCACATTCTGGGCTGAGTGAGATTTACAAAGATTCCTTCAACCATCTGCAAATTGCTAGCCATTTTTTTTTCATTGCTGACTACTTTATCATGGAAACAAGCTGTCTTCATGTGAAAACAATTAATCATGAGCATTCTAAGCATTGCTTGCTGATGGAAATGCAAAATTTAAAGGTCCAGAGAAAATTCTGAAATTATGAGAAGTGAATAAGATATAATAGCATCCTCAGCAGCCTTAATACTTTATTACATTTAATAGAACAGTGAATAAATTAGTTTTATTTAAAGCCAGTACACTTTTTCTTAGTGCTAAAACTTAATGTATTTTGAAAGTGTACAAGCTGTTTTTCAGCTATGGGAGGGGAATATAGATAAGAAATGAACAGGTATCTGTGTAAATGGGAACACAGGCTGTAACATAAATGTTAGCATGGGTAAGCTTAATTTTTAGATTAGATTATGCCTGTCGGTACAGCTATCTATTTGGGGCAATTGTCCAAATGTATTTGTTAAAAATGTACAAAGTTTTATGTGTTTGTTCCAAGTTAATAGGGGATGGACATCTTATGAAAATGTATTTAGTGCTTTGTTTAACGGTTTTCATTAAAACAAAAAAGTCTTAAGAATCATGGCATAGGTTGAAATGGAGATAAGAAGAAACAACTAAATAAAAGATCAGCCATCCGGACAATCATGTGCATGTAAGACAAAAGTTGGAAATACACATTAAAAAAAACTGATGTATAATAAGTGGGAACAGCACCTTTTTATCATAATGGATATTCTAGCCATAATATCTTAGCATGTAAATGGTCTTACAGGTAAGGACAAAAATTAGAGAGTAATGAATTAAGAAATACAGATTGCAAATAGCAATGATCCTGGAGACACATTTGGAAAGAAATGAACATGTGAGTTTGACAAAGGATTTTAAGATGGATATTCAGTAGAATACCAGGGGCAAAGTAAAAGAGGGAGGAGTAATATTAATTGCCAGGAGGGATCCAATAGTGATAGAAGAGGAAAAAATACAGAAATTGTATTTTTAGTGAGCAAGAGGCTATTGGATTATGATGGCATGTATTTATATTCTATCAAAACTGCTGTTATGAAGCTTAAGAAATTTTGGGGAGAAATAATCAGCTTTCAGCAGGAAATACTACTTATAGGTGTGGACTAGAATTTGATTTACAACAGCAAATGTTTATCAGGGGACCTAAAAGGGAAAATGTAACAAACAAAAATAGATTTCTGAATAAATTTAGGAGAAGGAATGGAAACAAAATTTGCATATTATTCCAGAAGGTAAAATAATAGGGCTAAACTGGACAGAAATTATATTTCACAGGAACATGTGCATTTAATTGAAAGCTTCAACATGCATCCAGTGATTATTTTAGATCATGCACAGATAAAAACTGAGATAAAAATGCAGAGTAATGAAGTAAAATGCGACCCTGATTCTTTCCCACCTGCCTGTTAAAAAGAGAGGAATTTAAGGAATGGTTGGTGGAAGTTATTTAATGTTTTATTAGGGAAGATAGAAAATTCTTCAGAAGGACTAGATAGTGAGTAGGATAAAATAAAAATGTAGTTTAAAAATGGGGTGAATGTAAAATAGAAATAAATATTGGTAAGAAGTAATAGGAATTACTTAGAGGGGTTGACAAAAGTTATAGTATTGCAGAATAAGAGGAATCTCATAGAAGAAGAAGAAGAATAGGAACAACTGCAGAGTGCTAGAAAGAAAGTAAGGGAATATTAAGATAATATATATGAGTTTAAAAAGTTTGCTGTTAAGCAACTATTTTTGATAACTCAAGATCACAAAACTTTTTAACACAGCGATTTAGGCAACAGAATGTAGAAAGGGTTATCACCATACCTAACCAGAGATTCTACAGAGATGTTAGAGATATTTTTGAAATTTTAAGGGACTTTGTTTAGAGTAGAGGAATGTGGAAATCAAGAAAGAGCACAAATGGAAATATTTGTGTAGGACTTAATTAAACCAAGATTAGAGGAAGATGAGGCTCAACAACTAATAGCTAAGATTGGAGGGAATCAGGTAAAAATGGTAATGTATAATCGATCTGCAGGAGTCTCCAGAAACAGATGATATTCCTATGGAAGTTTGAAAGTTAAGAGGGAAGAAAGTGATAAAGATCCAGAAGTTTAATAGCATTTTACAAGGAGGGGAAGTACCAGCATCTTGGAAGAAAGCTGTGGTAACTGTATTACCAAAAGAGGATAAAGCCCTATCAGACTCAGCATCATACAGACCCATTTCAATTTTAAACTTTGATTATAGAGTATTTATGTCTATAGTAGCTAAAAAAACAGCAAAGGTGTTGCCATCATTGATAATTATGGGTTAATGTGGTTTTGTGGAGGGGAGGCAACCATTTAGCAACATTAGAAGCAGAATGTAAGAAAATAATGCTGCTGTTGGTAGATTTTGATGCAGAGAAAGCATTTGACAGAGTAAAGTGAGATTTTATGAGTAGGGGAAAGGAAGCATTTAGATTCATTTGGATTCCCTGTTACAATAACAAAAGTTCACTAGGAGGATATGTGAAGGATCAGAGAAAAAAATAAAGTGGAAGAGTTCCTCCCTGATAAGTTGTTTGAACAGAGGAACCAGTCAGAGGTGTCCTCTTTCCCCCTTTTTATTTGCCTTATATTTAGAGAAACTGGGAAAGAAAATAAGGACCTCAGAAATTCAGGATATAATTGGTATGTTGTTTAAGAAAGGCTGGCTTTATTTGCAGCTGATATTATGTTGTACTGTAAATCCATAAAAGGACATCTCAATGTTGTAGGACATTATGATAGTTTCAAGTCTTTTCATGATATAAAATTAATAAAGATAAAACAAAAGCTATAACTGTAAATTATATACTGACTCATGACCTAGCTCAGCAATACCATATTTATAAGGACACAATAAGTGAAGTATTTAGGAGTATGGATTAAAAAGACTTATATTATACAGTTAAGGATCAGTGGGAAGAAACTAAACAAAATATAATACAAAAACTGAGAAACTGGAAGCTCTTATTAATGGATTTGAATAGTAAGATCGAAGCAGTGAAATATTTTTAGTCCTTTTAATTTATATACTGGTCAGGAAACATTGTGACTAATTATTAAAGAGTTAAAACACTGTATCTGGTAGAGAAAGTTGATCCTTCCACTAAAATAATGTGGGTTAGGTTTACCTGATTTGAAGGGATATTTTAGAGTTACACAGTTAAGGCTCATATATATAACACAAGCAGAAGGTTATAATTCAAAGTGGAAAAGGGATAATGGTGAAGCAGGAGAATAGTTCAAGAAACAAGAGAGTGGGATTTTGGATACATACAACTGAAGATGCAGAATATTATATTCATAATGAAGTGCAGAAAGTAGTCTTAAGAACTAAGCCAACACATGCATGGAGAAATAATGCCAGTAGGGATGACTGCAACTGGCAAAGGAACCAGTGTATTTGGAGCAAGTAAGAGACAACGGTAATAGAGTGGGATGACGCCAAGAAGAATTAGTTTGCACTGTAGGTTAGAGACTGCCTTCCCTATTAGAGATTGATAGCTCTGATAGAGTTTTTAGTTGAATCTAAAACAGAAGCTGCTGTTAAAAAGGACCTAAATTAGTACAGAATATAAAATATTGATTGATAACTATAAGAATCAAATCAAAACAGGCTAGAAAAGATTGGGAAGAGAAAATGGAAAAAGCAATATCCAAGGGGACAGTGGGAAGATGTATGAATAGCTTCCAAGTATGCATCAAATCCAAAATGTTTATGATTTTGCTTGGAAGTGTTTACTTAGATATTTTATACCCCAAGCAAATTTCAAATAATTTTTCCTCAGGTGGATAGCAAATATTGGGGTGGGTTGGGGAAGAAAGAGGAGACTGGGAACATTTTTTTGGGAGTATAATGAGTTAGCAGATTTAAAAAAAAATCTTAAGAGTAATCTGTCAGAATTATTAGGGGAGCAAATGGCTGCAACTATGGAAATGATTCTTTTGACCTGAAATGCAGGATCTGAATTGCCTAGACATATTAAGGCCTCTTTAAGTTTAATTCTGTTGGTAGCCAAAAAAAGCAATTACTGGAAAATGAAAATCAAAATCTAAATCCACTGTATCTGGAGAACTGAATAATGAAAAATAGATGAAACAACTAGAAGTCTGATTTTTAGAAAAGGAAAGGAGCAAATTACATAGTAATAAATGGAAACTGTGTGAATAATACATGTAAAATAAGGAGGAGAAGGAGGGAGTTTTAAGGGAAGGCAGGATTTGAGTGATTTATGTAATCTACTGAAAAATAGTAATTATACAGAAAGATAATGTGTTATTTTATAATGTGTGTAAATGAAAAAAATTTTAATATGGTTTATTTTTTTCTACCTTTTTTAATTTTTCCAAGTCTTTTGGGTTTCTAATACCATGTAAGAAATAGACTCCATTCCTAAGTCAAAGTGTGATTAAAGTTCATAAAATTAGTAGTGTTTCAATCTTTGATGTTAGCTAAAAGTGCCCTTTGCAGCACCTGCAATGTGCCCAGTAATGACTCTTCTTGTAATTCATACAGATTTGCATGTATCGGTAACATATCTAAGTACAATTGTATTTTTTTTTATAAGACCTGTTGCTCCTACCACTATTGGAACTGTCTGAGTATCCTTCTTCCATATTGCCCTCATTTCTGCCTGCAAATCCTGGTATTTTATGACTTTGTATCTCTCTGTACGTAAGACACTGTAGTCATTGGGTGTAGCAATTTCAATGTTCGATGATACTTTTGTTTTCTTTTCATGGACTACTATATCTGGTTTTCTCTCATCTATTTTTTTAACTGCTGGTAACAGATGATCCCATGTGATATAAACCTCATCATTTTCTATAATGCTTTATAGCTCATGTTTCCAGTGGTTTTCAGCTACTTCAGTATTATAATGTTTCCACAATCCCCAGTGCGGCAGTCTTGCCGCATTACTATGCCTTTCAGTATATAGTCCTTCTGCCATTAGTATATCACAAACAGCAACAAGATGCACAACTGTTTCCAATTCTGTTTTACAAACTTACATTTGTCTGTTTCTCCCACATATTCAATGAACTTTGTAAACCACCGTGCATGTAGTCCACTGTCCTGGGCCACCAATATTAACCTTTCGTCTTTTGGTTTAAATTCACCTATCCTTAACTATTCTTGCATTTGATCCTGACCAGCATGAGGTTGTTCCAAGAGTTTTTTATACTTGCAACTGTATTTCTGCATTTTCTACCTTTCTTGCCTCTCAGCTGATCCTCCACCTTATATTCTTTTTTTTACTTTTTTGGCACATTTGGTTGCTGCCTGATTTTTATCTACAAAGTCCAAAAAGAGTAAAAAACAGTTATACACAGCTTAGGAAAGTATAAAAAACTCTTTTATTGTAAAAAAATGGTAAGCGCTTTCACACCATCAGGTGGTTTTTCAGACCAACAATACAAACTAAAACATTAGGCATCCTTTTAAATATCCAAAGATTAATTGAAAATTATAATTTTGGCAGGCTAGAGGATGAAATATCATTTAGGTTTTAAAGGAATAACCTCATTCAAACCAACCCCTTGTCTGCTTGTAATTCTAAAATCCAATTCAGTTCTATGCATCCAGTGCAATTTCTACCATCCCCACCTTTATTGTTCATATTATGCAGTTGTAAAACCATAAAATAAAAATCACGATTGTTCCCAGTGACACTTATATGTTTGTATAAAGCATTTTTTAAATTACATTTTCTGATGGCATTAAGGTATTCCCTAATAATCTTTAAGCAGCCTATTAGTCTTCCCAACATAAAAGCTTTTACCATGTTTACAAATGGCAAGATACACTAAATTGCTACTCTTACAATTAGCATAGAAATTAAAATGATAAACAAGATGACTAGTACGATGAGCAAAATGTTGATCATTATCTATAAATTTACACATATTGCAAGACCGATTGCAAAAGTACCATGTCTTTTAGAGATGGATATTTCATTGTTTATTAAAATTATAGCAACTTCTTCTCTTCTGAGATTTGCTATTTCTAAAACAAAAATACCTTCCTAAGCTGTGTATAGCTGTTTTTTTATTATTTTTGGACTTAGCTAATACATATATAACCAGCTTTTATCCACTTCCACAGTTTATATACATTTTGGTTTTAATCTACATCTGGTTTGATTTTCATTCCTGCTTGATGCCGATATGCTCCTGCTAAACTAAGCAGAGAAGTCATCTTAGACTTGATGTCCTCATGTTTGAAAACTTTCACTACATTTGGGTCTTCTGAGGTCAGCAGATATGTAGGTAGTCCCATGATTACAGATCTATACATGTAATCATTTTCAAGGAGGCCCATACCTTCTTCACAATGAGGAATGTATAGTCTTGGTATGCACTGAATTTTATAAATCATTTGGTGAGCATGAAGCATCCTTCTTATTTTCCTGTTCAACCTATGCAACACCTTTTGGGGCGAGTCACTCACTCTAAAACTGTAAGTTAAAATTTGAAGAGCAAATTGGTTTATAGCTTGGACTTTGTTCCTAGATGTCAACGCTGTTTTTAAAATTAATTTTAGTCTTTTAAAATATTCCTTACTACGTTTTATTTGCATTTGTTCATGTTTTATTGATGAGCCTTCATCAGTTCCCAAATATTTATACACTCCTTCTTGCTCAAGTTCTTTTATATCACATTCCTGTCCCAAACTGATGTTTTCTTGGTGCTGCAGCTTTCCTGTTTTAAAGGTTGCTTTTGCCCATTTATCAATTAATTTCCATTAATCTGTTTATACCCATGTCTTAAGTGGTATTTCAATAAAGCTGTTTAAAGCAATCAAAAAGAAGAATCCATCAGGTATATGGCCTTTTTTGAGCAACAAATTAGAAATTTGTTAAAATTATTATATATCCTAACAACTGTTTGGCGTATATATTTATTTGGCTTTCAGAGTCTTTAAACATAAGCATTATCTAACACCATTATCTGATACCATATATTATTGAAGTATATGCCACAGAGAATTCTTAGATGTAAGGACCATATTTTCAAAATTAATATATATGTATACCAAAATGGTTATATTACCGATCAGTAGCACAACTGAGAGAGATACGGATGAGTTACAGAAACTGAGTGACAACATAAATGTGTGATATACAAAGTGAGCAAATCACCAAACATTGACAAGTTCTTCCCATCTGCAAAACCCGTATCACGCATATTCTGAACAGTGGTACTGTTAGATAAAGGATTAAGGAATTTTGCAAACAAAATATGTAGGGTTAGGGTTGAGACAGGAGAAACACTAGGTTAGCACATATGAGTAAGGTGGTGCAGGGTGCTTTGTTAACTTCATAGGATTCAACACTGTCAGCATTTTGTGATAGTGTCAGATTGGGTAATAAAATGATTTGCAACAGTTTTTTAAGTGTTTAGTACTGGCGACTATTATGTGTGCTTTCTTTGGTGGAATTATTATTTCCTTGCTGAAATTGTGAATTATTTTGGCCTCCACCAACAGGATGTCATGTTAAATTAACAGTGCTAGAGTACAACTGGAAAGATTGAGACATGGCAGGCTTTGTTAGTGTCTTCCATTTATTTTTTCCTGGACTTTAACTGATTCAGGATAAAAACATTGCAAATGCTTTCAAATTTACCTTTGTAACCTAATTAGTATTGCCCTCAGTGTTTTACTGTTTTACACAACACTGCTTTTCAAGGAGATATTAACTTTGTGCAATGCTGAAACAGGCTGTAACTGTGTGTTGTACTGTCAGCAGCCTCATGTTTGTTAAATTTCATTTTTTTAAAGTGGCATTAATGGTGAGTTTAGTTGTGTGAAAGCAGTTACTCATTTATGCATGGTTTTCAGTTGTCTAAGTCAAGATATAATGTTAGTTATACTGTGCATACCTCTCAACTGTCCAGAATATTGTAGAATGTCTCTGAGTGGGTTTGCACACACACACACACACACACACACACACACACACACACAGACACACACACACAGACACACACACACACACACATGCACGCACACCCTTAACACAGTACCATTGCATACTTCATACATGACTCCCATGTGCACATTATAGTCTTATCTACATCAT